>NC_136266.1:103539214-103854214 GCF_964187855.1 Myxine glutinosa
TATCCTCATACACCACCCTTATGCTTATACACCACCCTTATGCTTATACACCACGCTTATGCTTATACACCACCCTTATGATTATACACCACCCTTATGCTTACACACCACCCGTATGCTTATACACCACCCTTAGCTTTATCCTTATACACCACCCTTAGCTTTATACACCACCCTTATGCTTATACACCACCCTTATGCTTATACACCACGCTTATGCTTATACACCACGCTTATGATTACACACCACCCTTATCCTTACACACCACCCTTATCCTTACACACCACCCTTATCCTAACACCCCACCCTTACCCTTATACACCACCAACATCTCTACACACCACCAACATCCTTACGCACCACCAACATCCTTATGCACCACCAACATCCTTATACACCACCCTTATCCTTATACACCACCCTTATCCTTATACACCACCCTTATCCTTATACACCACCCTTATCCTTACACACCACCCTCACCCACACAGTCCACCAACATCCTTGTACACCAACCTTACCCGTATACACCACCCTTATGCTTATACACCACCCTTATCCTAATACACCACCCTTACCCATATACACCACCCTTATGCTTGTATACCACCCTCACCCATATACTCAACCAACATCCTTGTACACCAACCTTACCCGTATACACCACCCTTATCTTTGTGCACCACCCTTATGCTTATACACCACCCTTATGCTTATACACCACCCTTGTGCTTAAACACCACACTTATGCTTATGCACCACCCTTATGCTTATGCACCATCCTTATGCTTGTACACAACCCTTATGCTTATACACCACCCTTATGCTTATACACCACCCTCATGCTTATACACCACCCTTATGCTTATACACCACCCTTATGCTTATGCACCACCCTTATGCTTATACACCACGCTTATGCTTATACACCACCATTATGCTTATACACCACCATTATGCTTATGCACCACCCATGTGCTTATGCACCACCCTTATGCTTATACACCACCCTTATGCTTATACACCACCCTTATGCTTATACACCACCCTTACCCATATACACCACCCTTATGCTTATACACCACCCTCACCCATATACTCCACCAACATCCTTATGCACCACCCTTTCCCATGTACACCACCCTTATGCTTATACACCACCCTCACCCATATAGTCCACCAACATCCTTATACACCACCCTTATGCCTAAGCACCACCCGTATGCTTATGCACCACCCTTAGCTTATACACCACCCTTATGCTTACGCAGCACCCTTATGCTTACACACCACCCTTATGCTTATACACCACCCTTATGTTTATGCACCACCCTTATGCTTATACACCACCCTTATGCTTATACACCACCCGTATGCTTTCCACCACCCTTATGCTTATACACCACCCTTATGCTTATACACCACCCTCACCCATATACTCCACCAACATCCTTGTACACCAACCTTACCCGTATACACCACACTTATCCTTGTGCACCACCCTTATGCTTATGAACCACCCTTATGCTTATACACCACCCTTATGCTTATACACCACCCTTATGCTTATACACCACCCTTATGCTTATACACCACCCTTATGCTTATACACCACCCTTATGCTTATACACCACCCTTATGCTTATACACCACCCTTATGCTTATACACCACCCTTATCCTTATACACCACCCTTATCCTTATACACCACCCTCACCCATATACTCTACCAACATCCTCATACACCACCCTTATGCTTATACACCACCCTCACCCATATACTCCACCAACATCCTTCTACACCACCCTTATCCTCATACACCACCCTTATGCTTATACACCACCCTTATGCTTATACACCACGCTTATGCTTATACACCACCCTTATGATTATACACCACCCTTATGCTTACACACCACCTGTATGCTTATACACCACCCTTATCCTTATACACCACCCTTAGCTTTATACACCACCCTTATGCTTATACACCACCCTTATGCTTATACACCACGCTTATGCTTATACACCACCCTTATGATAACACAACACCCTTATCCTTACACTCCACCCTTATCCTTACACACCACCCTTATCCTAACACCCCACCCTTACCCTTATACACCACCAACATCCTTACACACCACCAACATCCTTACGCACCACCAACATCCTTATGCACCACCAACATCCTTATACACCACCAATATCCTTATACACCACCCTTATCCTTATACACCACCCTTATCCTTATACACCACCCTTATCCTTACACACCACCCTCACCCACACAGTCCACCAACATCCTTGTACACCAACCTTACCCGTATACACCACCCTTATGCTTATACACCACCCTTGTGCTTAAACACCACACTTATGCTTATACACCACCCTTATGCTTATGCACCACCCTTATGCTTATACACCACCCTTATGCTTATACACCACCCGTATGCTTTCCACCACCCTTATGCTTATACACCACCCTCACCCATATACTCCACCAACATCCTTATGCACCACCCTTTCCCATGTACACCACCCTTATGCTTATACACCACCCTCACCCATATACTCCACCAACATCCTTATACACCACCCTTATGCCTAAGCACCACCCGTATGCTTATGCACCACCCTTAGCTTATGCACTACCCTTATGCTTACGCATCACCCTTATGCTTACACACCACCCTTATGCTTATACACCACATTTATGCTTATGCACCACCCTTATGCTTATACACCACCCTTATGCTTATACACCACCCGTATGCTTTCCACCACCCTTATGCTTATACACCACCCTCACCCATATACTCCACCAACATCCTTGTACACCAACCTTACCCGTATACACCATCCTTATCCTTGTGCACCACCCTTATGCTTATGCACCACCCTTATGCTTATACACCACCCTTATGCTTATACACCACCCTTATGCTTATACACCACCCTTATGCTTATACACCACCCTTATGCTTTCCACCACCCTTATGCTTATACACCACCCTTATGCTTATACACCACCCTTATGCTTATACACCACCCTCACCCATATACTCCACCAACATCCTTGGACACCACCAACATCCTTATACACCACCCTTATCCTTATACACCACCATTATGCTTATACACCACCCTTATGCTTATACACCACCCTTATGCTTATACACCACCCTTATGCTTATACACCACGCTTATGCTTATACACCACCCTTTTGCTTATACATCACACTTATGCTTATGCACCACCCTTATGCTTATACACCACCCTTATGCTTTCCACCACCCTTATGCTTATACACCACCCTTATGCTTATACACCACACTTATGCTTATACACCACCCTTATGCTTATACACCACCCTTATGCTTATACACCACCCTTATGCTTATACACAACCCTTATGCTTATACACCACCCTTATGCTTTCCACCACCCTTATGCGTATACACCACCCTTATGCTTATACACCACCGTTATGCTTATACACCACCCTTACCCGTATACACCACCCTTATGCTTATACACCACCCTTATGCTTATACACCACCCTTATGCTTATACACCACCCTTATGCTTATACACCACCCTCACCCATACACTCCACCAACATCCTTGTACACCAACCTTACCCGTATACACCACCCTTATCCTTGTACACCACCGTTATGCTTATACACCACCCTTATGCTTATACACCACCCTTATGCTTATACACCACCCTTATGCTTACACGCCACCCTTATGCTTATACACCACCCTTATCCTTATACACCACCCTTATGCTGATACACCACCCTTATGCTTATACACCACCCTTATGCTTATACACCACCCTTAGGCTTATACACCACCCGTACCATTGTACACCACCCTTATGCTTATACACCACCCTTATGCTTAAACACCACCCTTATGCTTATACACCACCCTTATGCTTATACACCACCGTTATGCTTATACACCACCGTTATGCTTATACACCACCCTTATGCTTTCCACCACCCTTATGCTTATACACCACCCTTATGCTTATACACCACCCTTACCCTTATACACCACCCTTATGCTTATACACCACCCTTATGCTTATACACCACCCTCACCCATATACTCCACCAACATCCTTGGACACCACCAACATCCTTATACCACCCTTAGCCTTATACACCACGCTTATCCTTATACACTACCCTTATGCTTATACACCACCCTTATGCTTATACACCACCCTCACCCATATACTCCACCAACATCCTTGGACACCACCAACATCCTTATACACCACCCGTACCATTGTACACCACGCTTATGCTTATACACCACGCTTATGCTTATACACCACCCTTATGCTTAAACACAAACAACTTCCTTATACACCACCCTTATCCAAATACACCACCCTTATCCTTATACGCCACCCTTATGCTTATACACCACCCTTATGCTTATACACCACCAACATCCTTATACACCACCCTTATCCTTATACACCACCCTTATGCTTGTACACCGTCCTCACCCATATACTCCACCAACATCCTTGTACACCAAACCTTACCCATATACACCACCCTTATCCTTGAACACCACACTTATGCTTATACACCACCCTTATGCTTATACACCACCCTTATGCTTAGACACCACCCTTATGCTTATACACCACCCTTATGCTTATACACCACCCTTATGCTTTCCACCACCCTTATGCTTATACACCACCCTTATGCCTATACACCACCCTTATGCTTATACACCACCCTTATGCTTATACACCACCCTTATGCTTCTACACCACCCTCACCCATAAACTCCACCAACATCCTTGCACACCAACCTTACCCATATACACCACCCTTATGCTTATACACCACCCTCACCCATTTACTCCACCAACATCCTTATACACCACCCTTACCCATATACACCAACCATATCCTTGTGCACCACCCTCACCCAAAAACTCCACCAACATCCTTATACACCACCCTTACCCACGTCCAACACCCTTACCCACGTACAACACCCTTATACTTGTGCACCACCCTTATGGTTATGCACCACCCTTATGCTTATGCACCACCCTTATGCTTATGCGCCGCCCTTATGCTTATGCACCACCCTTATGCTTGTACACCGCCCTCACCCATATACTCCACCAACATCCTTGTACACCAAACCTTACCCGTATACACCACCCTTATCCTTGAACACCACACTTATGCTTATACACCACCGTTATGCTTATACACCACCCTTATGCTTTCCACCACCCTTATGCTTATACACCACCCTTATGCTTATACACCACCCTTATCCCGATACATCACCCTTACCCTTATACATCACCCTTACCCTTATACACCACCCTTATGCTTATACACCACTCTTATGCTTATACACCACCCTTATGCTTATACACCACCCTTATGCTTATACACCACCCTCACCCATATACTCCACTAACATCCTTGGACACCACCAACATCCTTATACACCACGCTTATGCTTATACACTACCCTTTTGCTTATATACCACCCTTATGCTTATACACCACCCTCACCCATATACTCCACCAACATCCTTGGACACCACCAACATCCTTGTACACCACCCTTATCCTTATACACCACCCTTATGCTTATACACCACGCTTATGCTTATACACCACCCTTATGCTTATACACCACCCTTATGCTTATACACCACCCTTATGCTTAAACACAAACAACATCCTTATACACCACCCTTATCCAAATACATCACCCTTATCCTTATACGCCACCCTTATGCTTATACACCACCAACATCCTTATACACCACCCTTATGCTTATACACCACCCTCATGCTTATACACCACCCTTATGCTTATACACCACCCTTATGCTTATGCACCACCCTTATGCTTATACACCACGCTTATGCTTATACACCACCATTATGCTTATACACCACCATTATGCTTATGCACCACACATGTGCTTATGCACCACCCTTATGCTTATACACCACCCTTATGCTTATACACCACCCTTATGCTTATACACCACCCTTACCCATATACACCACCCTTATGCTTATACACCACCCTCACCCATATACTCCACCAACATCCTTATGCACCACCCTTTCCCATGTACACCACCCTTATGCTTATACACCACCCTCACCCATATAGTCCACCAACATCCTTATACACCACCCTTATGCCTAAGCACCACCCGTATGCTTATGCACCACCCTTAGCTTATACACCACCCTTATGCTTACGCAGCACCCTTATGCTTACACACCACCCTTATGCTTATACACCACCCTTATGTTTATGCACCACCCTTATGCTTATACACCACCCTTATGCTTATACACCACCCGTATGCTTTCCACCACCCTTATGCTTATACACCACCCTTATGCTTATACACCACCCTCACCCATATACTCCACCAACATCCTTGTACACCAACCTTACCCGTATACACCACACTTATCCTTGTGCACCACCCTTATGCTTATGAACCACCCTTATGCTTATACACCACCCTTATGCTTATACACCACCCTTATGCTTATACACCACCCTTATGCTTTCCACCACCCTTATGCTTATACACCACCCTTATGCTTATACACCACCCTTATGCTTATACACCACCCTTATGCTTATACACCACCCTTATGCTTATACACCACCCTTATGCTTATACACCACCCTTATCCTTATACACCACCCTTATCCTTATACACCACCCTCACCCATATACTCTACCAACATCCTCATACACCACCCTTATGCTTATACACCACCCTCACCCATATACTCCACCAACATCCTTCTACACCACCCTTATCCTCATACACCACCCTTATGCTTATACACCACCCTTATGCTTATACACCACGCTTATGCTTATACACCACCCTTATGATTATACACCACCCTTATGCTTACACACCACCTGTATGCTTATACACCACCCTTATCCTTATACACCACCCTTAGCTTTATACACCACCCTTATGCTTATACACCACCCTTATGCTTATACACCACGCTTATGCTTATACACCACCCTTATGATAACACAACACCCTTATCCTTACACTCCACCCTTATCCTTACACACCACCCTTATCCTAACACCCCACCCTTACCCTTATACACCACCAACATCCTTACACACCACCAACATCCTTACGCACCACCAACATCCTTATGCACCACCAACATCCTTATACACCACCAATATCCTTATACACCACCCTTATCCTTATACACCACCCTTATCCTTATACACCACCCTTATCCTTACACACCACCCTCACCCACACAATCCACCAACATCCTTGTACACCAACCTTACCCGTATACACCACCCTTATGCTTATACACCACCCTTGTGCTTAAACACCACACTTATGCTTATACACCACCCTTATGCTTATGCACCACCCTTATGCTTATACACCACCCTTATGCTTATACACCACCCTTATGCTTATACACCACCCGTATGCTTTCCACCACCCTTATGCTTATACACCACCCTCACCCATATACTCCACCAACATCCTTATGCACCACCCTTTCCCATGTACACCACCCTTATGCTTATACACCACCCTCACCCATATACTCCACCAACATCCTTATACACCACCCTTATGCCTAAGCACCACCCGTATGCTTATGCACCACCCTTAGCTTATGCACTCCCCTTATGCTTACGCATCACCCTTATGCTTACACACCACCCTTATGCTTATACACCACATTTATGCTTATGCACCACCCTTATGCTTATACACCACCCTTATGCTTATACACCACCCGTATGCTTTCCACCACCCTTATGCTTATACACCACCCTCACCCATATACTCCACCAACATCCTTGTACACCAACCTTACCCGTATACACCATCCTTATCCTTGTGCACCACCCTTATGCTTATGCACCACCCTTATGCTTATACACCACCCTTATGCTTATACACCACCCTTATGCTTATACACCACCCTTATGCTTATACACCACCCTTATGCTTTCCACCACCCTTATGCTTATACACCACCCTTATGCTTATACACCACCCTTATGCTTATACACCACCCTCACCCATATACTCCACCAACATCCTTGGACACCACCAACATCCTTATACACCACCCTTATCCTTATACACCACCATTATGCTTATACACCACCCTTATGCTTATACACCACCCTTATGCTTATACACCACCCTTATGCTTATACACCACGCTTATGCTTATACACCACCCTTTTGCTTATACATCACACTTATGCTTATGCACCACCCTTATGCTTATACACCACCCTTATGCTTTCCACCACCCTTATGCTTATACACCACCCTTATGCTTATACACCACACTTATGCTTATACACCACCCTTATGCTTATACACCACCCTTATGCTTATACACCACCCTTATGCTTATACACAACCCTTATGCTTATACACCACCCTTATGCTTTCCACCACCCTTATGCGTATACACCACCCTTATGCTTATACACCACCGTTATGCTTATACACCACCCTTACCCGTATACACCACCCTTATGCATATACACCACCCTTATGCTTATACACCACCCTTATGCTTATACACCACCCTTATGCTTATACACCACCCTCACCCATACACTCCACCAACATCCTTGTACACCAACCTTACCCGTATACACCACCCTTATCCTTGTACACCACCGTTATGCTTATACACCACCCTTATGCTTATACACCACCCTTATGCTTATACACCACCCTTATGCTTATACACCACCCTCACCCATATACTCCACCAACATCCTTATACACCACCCTTACCCATATACAGTATACACCACCCTTATCCTTGTACACCACCCTTACCCATATACACCACCCGTATCCTTGTACACCACCCTTATTCTTATACATCACACTTATGCTTATGCACCACCCTTATGCTTATACACCACCCTTATGCTTATACACCACCCTTATGCTTATACACCACCCTTATGCTCACACACCACACTTATGCTTATACACCACCCTTATGCTTAAACACCACCCTAATGCTTATGCACCACCCTTATGCTTATAAACCACCCATATGCTTATACACCAGCCTTATGCTTATACACCACCCTTATGCTTATACACCACCCTTATGCTTTCCACCACTCTTATGCTTATACACCACCCTTATGCTTATACACCACCCTCACCCAGACACTCCACCAACATCCTTGTACACCAACCTTACCCGTATACACCACCCTTATCCTTGTACACCACCCTTATGCTTATGCACCACAATTATGCTTATACACCACCCTTATGCTTATACACCGCTCTTATGCTTATACACCACCCTTATGCTTTCCACCACCCTTATGCTTATACACCACCCTTATGCTTGTACACCACCCTTATGCTTATACACCACCCTCACCCATATACTCCACCAACATCCTCATACACCACCCTTACCCATACACACCAACCTTATGCTTATACACCACCCTCACCCATATACTCCACCAACATCCTTATACACCACACTTACCCATACACACCAACCTTATGCTTATACACCACACTTATGCTTATACACCACCTTTATGCTTAAACACCACCCTTATGCTTATGCACCACCCTTATGCTTATGCACCACCATTATGCTTATACACCACCCTTATGCTTATACACCACGCTTATGCTTATAAACCACCCTTATGCTTATACACCACCCTCATGCTTACACACCACCCTTATGCTTATACAACACCCTTATCCTTATACACCACCCGCATGCTTATGCACCACCCTTATGCTTATGCCCCACCCGTGTGCTTATACACCACCCTTATGCTTATACACCACCCTTATGCTTATACACCACCCTTATGCTTATACACCACCCTTACCCATATACACCACCCTTATGCTTATACACCACCCTCACCCATATACTCCACCAACATCCTTATACACCACCCTTATGCTTATACATCACACTTATGCTTATACACCACCCTTGTGCTTCTGCACCACCATTATGCTTATACACCACCCTTATGCTTATACACCACCCTTATGCTTATACACCACCCTCACCCATATTCTCCACCCTCACCCATATACTCCACCAACATACTTATACACCACCCTTACCCATATACACCACCCTTATACACCACCCTTATGCTTATGCACCACCCTTATGCTTATGCACCACCCTTATGCTTATGCACCACCCTTATGCTTATACACCGCCCTTATGCTTATACACCACCCTTATGCTTATACACCGCCCTTATGCTTATACACCACCCTTATGCCTATACACCACCCTTATGCTTATGCACCACCCTTATGCTTATACATCACCCTTACCCGTATACACCACCCTTATGCTTATACACCACCCTCACCCATATACTCCACCAACATCCTTGTACACCACCCTTATGCTTATACACCACCCTTATGCTTATACACCACCCTTATGCTTATACACCACCCGTACCATTGTACACCACCCTTATGCTTATACACCACCCTTATGCTTAAACACCACCCTTATGCTTATACACCACCCTTATGCTTATACACCACCGTTATGCTTATACACCACCCTTATGCTTATACACCACCATTATGCTTATACACCTCCCTTATGTTTATACACTACCCTTATGCTTATACACCATCCTTATGCTTATACACCACCCTTATCCTTAAACACCAACCTTATGCTTATACACCACCCTTATGCTTATACACCACCCTTATCGTTGTTCACCACCCTTATGCTTATACACCACCCTTATGCTTATACACCACCCTTATGCTCCAACACCACCCTTATGCTTATACACCACCCTTATGCTTATACACCACCCTTATGCGTATACACCACCGTTATGCTTAGACACCACCCTTATGCTTATACACCAACCTTATGCTTATACACCACCCTTATGCTTATACACTACCCTTATGCTTATACACCACCCTTATGCTTATACACCACCCTTATGCTTATACACCACCCTTATCCTTATACACCACCCTTATGCTTCCACACCACCAACATCCTTGTACACCACCAACATCCTTACGCACCACCAACATCCTTATACACCACCAACATCCTTATACACCACCCGTATCCGTATACACCACCCTTATCCTTATACACCACCCTTATCCTTACACACAACCCTCACCCATACACTCCACCAACATCCTTGTCCACCAACCTTACCCGTATACACCACACTTATGCTTATACACCACCCTTATCCTTATACACCACCCTTATGCTTATACACCACCCTTATGCTTATACACCACCCTCACCCATACACTCCACCAACATCCTTGTACACCAACCTTACCCGTATACACCACCCTTATCCTTGTACACCACCGTTATGCTTATACACCACCCTTATGCTTATATACCACCCTTATGCTTATACACCACCCATATGCTTATACACCACCCTCACCCATATACTCCACCAACATCCTTATACTCCACCAACATCCTTAAACACCACCCTTACCCGTATACACCACCCTTATGCTTATACACCACACTTATGCTTATACACCACCCTTATCCCTATACACCACCCTTACCCTTATACACCACCCTTATGCTTATACTCCACCCTTATGCTTATACACCACCCTTATGCTTATACACCACCCTTATGCTTATACACCACCTTTTTTCTTACACACCACCCTTATGCTTATGCACCACCCTTGTGCTTATGCACCACCCTTATGCTTATACGCCACCCTTATGCTTATACACCACGCTTATGCTTATACACCACCCTTATGCTTATACACCACCCTCATGCTTACACACCACCCTTATACACCACCCTTATCCTTGTACACCACCCGTATGCTTATGCACCACCCGTATGCTTATGCCCCACCCGTGTGCTTATACACCACCCTTATGCTTATACACCACCCTTATGCTTATACACCACCCTTACCCGTATACACCACCCTTATGCTTATACACCACCCTCACCCATATACTCCACCAACATCCTTATACACCACCCTTATGCTTATACATCACACTTATGCTTATACACCACCCTTGTGCTTCTGCACCACCATTTTGCTTATACACCACCATTATGCTTATACATCACCCTTATGCTTATACACCACCCTCACCCATATTCTCCACCCTCACCCATATACTCCTCCAACATCCTTATACACCACCCTTACCCATATACACCACCCGTATGCTTATGCACCACCCTTATGCTTATGCACCACCCTTATGCTTATGCACCACCCTTATGCTTATACACCACCCTTATGCCAAAACACCACCCTTATGTTTATGCACCACCCTTATGCTTATGCACCACCCTTACCCATATACACCACCCTTATGCTTATGCACCACCATTACCCATATGCACCACTCTTATGCTTATGCACCACCATTATGCTTATGCACCACCCGTATGCCTATACACCACCCTAATGCTTATGCACCACCCTTATGCTTATAAACCACCCTTATGCTTATACACCAGCCTTATGCTTATACACCACCCTTATGCTTATACACCACCCTTATGCTTTCCACCACCTTATGCTTATACACCACCCTTATGCTTATACACCACCCTCGCCCATACACTCCACCAACATCCTTGTACACCAACCTTACCCATATACACCACCCTTATCCTTGTACACCACCATTATGCTTATGCACCACCCTCATGCTTATGCACCACAGTTATGCTTATACACCACCCTCACCCATACACTCCACTAACATCCTTGTACACCAACCGTACCCGTATACACCACCCTCACCCATATACACCACCCTTATGCTTATGCACCACCCTATGCTTATGCACCACCCTTACCCATATACACCACCATTATGCGTATGCACCACCCTTATGCTTATGCATCACCCTTGTGCTTATGCACCACCCTTATGTTTATGCACCACCCTTAGGCTTATGCACAACCCTTATGCTTATGCACCACCCTTATGCTTATACACCACCCTTATGCCTATACACCACCCTCATGTTTATGCACCACCCTTATGCTTATACACCACCCTTATGCTTATACACCACCCTTATGCTTATACACCATCATTATACTTATACAACACCCTTATGCTTATACACCACCCTTATGCTTATACACCACCCTCACCCAGACACTCCACCAACATCCTTGTACACCAACCTTACCCGTATACACCACCCTTATCCTTGTACACCACCCTTATGCTTATGCACCACCCGTATGCGTATGCACCACAATTATGCTTATACACCACCCTTATGCTTATACACCGCTCTTATGCTTATACACCACCCTTATGCTTTCCACCACCCTTATGCTTATACACCACCCTTATGCTTGTACACCACCCTTATGCTTATACACCACCCTCACCCATATACTCCACCAACATCCTTATGCACCACCCTTTCCCATGTACACCACCCTTATGCTTATACACCACCCTCACCCATATACTCCACCAACATCCTTATACACCACCCTTATGCCTAAGCACCACCCGTATGCTTATGCACCACCCTTAGCTTATGCACTACCCTTATGCTTATGCATCACCCTTATGCTTACACACCACCCTTATGCTTATACACCACATTTATGCTTATGCACCACCCTTATGCTTATACACCACCCTTATGCTTATACACCACCCGTATGCTTTCCACCACCCTTATGCTTATACACCACCCTCACCCATATACTCCACCAACATCCTTGTACACCAACCTTACCCGTATACACCATCCTTATCCTTGTGCACCACCCTTATGCTTATGCACCACCCTTATGCTTATACACCACCCTTATGCTTATACACCACCCTTATGCTTATACACCACCCTTATGCTTATACACCACCCTTATGCTTTCCACCACCCTTATGCTTATACACCACCCTTATGCTTATACACCACCCTTATGCTTATACACCACCCTCACCCATATACTCCACCAACATCCTTGGACACCACCAACATCCTTATACACCACCCTTATCCTTATACACCACCATTATGCTTATACACCACCCTTATGCTTATACACCACCCTTATGCTTATACACCACCCTTATGCTTATACACCACGCTTATGCTTATACACCACCCTTTTGCTTATACATCACACTTATGCTTATGCACCACCCTTATGCTTATACACCACCCTTATGCTTTCCACCACCCTTATGCTTATACACCACCCTTATGCTTATACACCACACTTATGCTTATACACCACCCTTATGCTTATACACCACCCTTCTGCTTATACACCACCCTTATGCTTATACACCACCCTTATGCTTATACACAACCCTTATGCTTATACACCACCCTTATGCTTTCCACCACCCTTATGCGTATACACCACCCTTATGCTTATACACCACCGTTATGCTTATACACCACCCTTACCCGTATACACCACCCTTATGCTTATACACCACCCTTATGCTTATACACCACCCTTATGCTTATACACCACCCTTATGCTTATACACCACCCTCACCCATACACTCCACCAACATCCTTGTACACCAACCTTACCCGTATACACCACCCTTATCCTTGTACACCACCGTTATGCTTATACACCACCCTTATGCTTATACACCACCCTTATGCTTATACACCACCCTTATGCTTATACACCACCCTCACCCATATACTCCACCAACATCCTTATACACCACCCTTACCCATATACAGTATACACCACCCTTATCCTTGTACACCACCCTTACCCATATACACCACCCGTATCCTTGTACACCACCCTTATTCTTATACATCACACTTATGCTTATACACCACCCTTATGCTTATGCACCACCCTTATGCTTATACACCACCCTTATGCTTATACACCACCCTTATGCTTATACACCACCCTTATGCTCATACACCACACTTATGCTTATACACCACCCTTATGCTTAAACACCACCCTAATGCTTATGCACCACCCTTATGCTTATAAACCACCCATATGCTTATACACCAGCCTTATGCTTATACACCACCCTTATGCTTATACACCACCCTTATGCTTTCCACCACTCTTATGCTTATACACCACCCTTCTGCTTATACACCACCCTCACCCAGACACTCCACCAACATCCTTGTACACCAACCTTACCCGTATACACCACCCTTATCCTTGTACACCACCCTTATGCTTATGCACCACAATTATGCTTATACACCACCCTTATGCTTATACACCGCTCTTATGCTTATACACCACCCTTATGCTTTCCACCACCCTTATGCTTATACACCACCCTTATGCTTGTACACCACCCTTATGCTTATACACCACCCTCACCCATATACTCCACCAACATCCTCATACACCACCCTTACCCATACACACCAACCTTATGCTTATACACCACCCTCACCCATATACTCCACCAACATCCTTATACACCACACTTACCCATACACACCAACCTTATGCTTATACACCACACTTATGCTTAT
Organism: Myxine glutinosa; assembly: GCF_964187855.1. Classification (NCBI taxonomy): domain Eukaryota; kingdom Metazoa; phylum Chordata; class Myxini; order Myxiniformes; family Myxinidae; genus Myxine; species Myxine glutinosa. The sequence continues at coordinate 103,554,855 of NC_136266.1, forward strand.
ACACCACCTTTATGCTTAAACACCACCCTTATGCTTATGCACCACCCTTATGCTTATGCACCACCATTATGCTTATACACCACCCTTATGCTTATACACCACGCTTATGCTTATAAACCACCCTTATGCTTATACACCACCCTCATGCTTACACACCACCCTTATGCTTATACAACACCCTTATCCTTATACACCACCCGCATGCTTATGCACCACCCTTATGCTTATGCCCCACCCGTGTGCTTATACACCACCCTTATGCTTATACACCACCCTTATGCTTATACACCACCCTTATGCTTATACACCACCCTTACCCATATACACCACCCTTATGCTTATACACCACCCTCACCCATATACTCCACCAACATCCTTATACACCACCCTTATGCTTATACATCACACTTATGCTTATACACCACCCTTGTGCTTCTGCACCACCATTATGCTTATACACCACCCTTATGCTTATACACCACCCTTATGCTTATACACCACCCTCACCCATATTCTCCACCCTCACCCATATACTCCACCAACATACTTATACACCACCCTTACCCATATACACCACCCTTATGCTTATGCACCACCCTTATGCTTATGCACCACCCTTATGCTTATGCACCACCCTTATGCTTATACACCGCCCTTATGCTTATACACCACCCTTATGCTTATACACCGCCCTTATGCTTATACACCACCCTTATGCCTATACACCACCCTTATGCTTATGCACCACCCTTATGCTTATACATCACCCTTACCCGTATACACCACCCTTATGCTTATACACCACCCTCACCCATATACTCCACCAACATCCTTGTACACCACCCTTATGCTTATACACCACCCTTATGCTAATACACCACCCTTATGCTTATACACCACCCGTACCATTGTACACCACCCTTATGCTTATACACCACCCTTATGCTTAAACATCACCCTTATGCTTATACACCACCCTTATGCTTATACACCACCGTTATGCTTATACACCACCCTTATGCTTATACACCACCATTATGCTTATACACCTCCCTTATGTTTATACACTACCCTTATGCTTATACACCATCCTTATGCTTATACACCACCCTTTTCCTTATACACCAACCTTATGCTTATACACCACCCTTATGCTTATACACCACCCTTATCGTTGTTCACCACCCTTATGCTTATACACCACCCTTATGCTTATACACCACCCTTATGCTCCAACACCACCCTTATGCTTATACACCACCCTTATGCTTATACACCACCCTTATGCGTATACACCACCGTTATGCTTAGACACCACCCTTATGCTTATACACCAACCTTATGCTTATACACCACCCTTATGCTTATACACTACCCTTATGCTTATACACCACCCTTATGCTTATACACCACCCTTATGCTTATACACCACCCTTATCCTTATACACCACCCTTATGCTTCCACACCACCAACATCCTTGTACACCACCAACATCCTTACGCACCACCAACATCCTTATACACCACCAACATCCTTATACACCACCCGTATCCGTATACACCACCCTTATCCTTATACACCACCCTTATCCTTACACACAACCCTCACCCATACACTCCACCAACATCCTTGTACACCAACCTTACCCGTATACACCACACTTATGCTTATACACCACCCTTATCCTTATACACCACCCTTATGCTTATACACCACCCTTATGCTTATACACCACCCTCACCCATACACTCCACCAACATCCTTGTACACCAACCTTACCCGTATACACCACCCTTATCCTTGTACACCACCGTTATGCTTATACACCACCCTTATGCTTATACACCACCCTTATGCTTATACACCACCCATATGCTTATACACCACCCTCACCCATATACTCCACCAACATCCTTATACTCCACCAACATCCTTAAACACCACCCTTACCCGTATACACCACCCTTATGCTTATACACCACACTTATGCTTATACACCACCCTTATCCCTATACACCACCCTTACCCTTATACACCACCCTTATGCTTATACTCCACCCTTATGCTTATACACCACCCTTATGCTTATACACCACCCTTATGCTTATACACCACCTTTTTTCTTACACACCACCCTTATGCTTATGCACCACCCTTATGCTTATACACCACGCTTATGCTTATACACCACCCTTATGCTTATACACCACCCTCATGCTTACACACCACCCTTATACACCACCCTTATCCTTGTACACCACCCGTATGCTTATGCACCACCCTTATGCTTATGCCCCACCCGTGTGCTTATACACCACCCTTATGCTTATACACCACCCTTATGCTTATACACCACCCTTACGCGTATATACCACCCTTATGCTTATACACCACCCTCACCCATATACTCCACCAACATCCTTATACACCACCCTTATGCTTATACATCACACTTATGCTTATACACCACCCTTGTGCTTCTGCACCACCATTATGCTTATACACCACCCTTATGCTTATACATCACCCTTATGCTTATACACCACCCTCACCCATATTCTCCACCCTCACCCATATACTCCTCCAACATCCTTATACACCACCCTTACCCATATACACCACCCGTATGCTTATGCACCACCCTTATGCTTATGCACCACCCTTATGCTTATGCACCACCCTTATGCTTATACACCACCCTTATGCCAAAACACCACCCTTATGTTTATGCACCACCCTTATGCTTATGCACCACCCTTACCCATATACACCACCCTTATGCTTATGCACCACCATTACCCATATGCACCACTCTTATGCTTATGCACCACCATTATGCTTATGCACCACCCGTATGTCTATACACCACCCTAATGCTTATGCACCACCCTTATGCTTATAAACCACCCTTATGCTTATACACCAGCCTTATGCTTATACACCACCCTTATGCTTATACACCACCCTTATGCTTTCCACCACCTTATGCTTATACACCACCCTTATGCTTATACACCACCCTCGCCCATACACTCCACCAACATCCTTGTACCCCAACCTTACCCGTATACACCACCCTTATCCTTGTACACCACCATTATGCTTATGCACCACCCTCATGCTTATGCACCACAGTTATGCTTATACACCACCCTCACCCATACACTCCACTAACATCCTTGTACACCAACCGTACCCGTATACACCACCCTCACCCATATACACCACCCTTATGCTTATGCACCACCCTATGCTTATACACCACCCTTATGCTTAAACACCACCCTTATGCTTATACACCACCGTTATGCTTATACACCACCCTTATGCTTATACACCACCATTATGCTTATACACCATCCTTATGCTTATACACCACCCATAACCTTATACACCACCCTTATGCTTATACACCACCCTTATGCTTATACTCCACCCGTATCCTTGTTCACCACCCTTATGCTTATACACCACCCTTATGCTTCAACACCACCCTTATGCTTATACACCACCCTTATGCTTATACACCACCCTTATGCGTATACACCACCGTTATGCTCAGACACCACCCTTATGCTTATACACCACCGTTATGCTCATACACCACCCTTATGCTTATACACTACCCTTATGCTTATACACCACCCTTATGCTTATACACCACCCTTATGCTTATACACCACCCTTCTCCTTATACCCCACCCTTATGCTTCCACACCACCAACATCCTTGTACACCACCAACATCCTTACACACCACCAACATCCTTACGCACCACCAACATCCTTATACACCACCAACATCCTTATACACCACCCTTATCCGTATACACCACCCTTATCCTTATACACCACCCTTGTCCTTATACACCACCCTTATGCTTATATATCACCCTCACCCATGTACTCCACCAACATCCTTGTACACCAACCTTACCCGTATACACCACCCTTATGCTTATACACCACCCTTATCCTTATACACCAACCTTACCCGTATACACCACCCTTATCCTTGTACACCACCCTTATGCTTATACACCACCCTTATCCTTATACACCACCCTTATGCTTATACACCACCCTTATGCTTATACACCACCCTCACCCATATTCTCCACCAACATCCGTGTGCACCACCCTTATGCTTAAACCCGTATGCTTATGCACCACCCTTATGCCACCACCCACGTTGGTTGGAGCGTTGGTTGGTTGGTTGGTTGGTTGGAGCATTGGTTGGTTGGTTGGAACATTGGTTGGTTGGTTGGGGCGTTGGTTGGTTGCTTGGTTGGTTGGAGCGTTGGTTGGAGCGTTGGTTGGTTGGTTGGAGCGTTGGTTGGTTGGAGCGTTGGTTGGTTGGTTGGAGCGTTGGATGGTTGGTTGGTGGGAGCGTTGGTTGGTTGGTTGGTGGGAGCGTTGGTTGGTTGGTTGGAGCGTTGGTTGGTTGGTTGGTTGGGGCGTTGGTTGGTTGGTTGGAGCATTTGTTGGTTGGTTGGAGCGTTGGTTGGTTGGTTGGAGCGTTGGTTGGTTGGTTGGTTGGAGCGTTGGTTGGTTGGTTGGAGCATTGGTTGGTTGGTTGGAGCATTGGTTGGTTGGTTGGTTGGAGCGTTGGCTGGATGGTTGGAGCGTTGGTTGCTTGGTTGGAGTGTTGGTTGGTTGGTTGGAGCGTTGGTTTGGTTGGTTGGAGCAATGGTTGGAGCGTTGGTTCGTTGGAGCGTTGGTTGGTTGGTTGGAGCATTGGTTGGAGCGTTGGTTGGTTGGTTGGAGCATTGGTTGGTTGGTTGCTTGGAGCGTTGTTTGTTTGGAGCATTGGTTGGTTGGTTGGAGCGTTGGTTGGTTGGAGCGTTGGTTGGTTGGTTGCTTGGAGCGTTGGTTGGTTGGTTGGAGCGTTGGTTGGTTGGTTGGTGGGAGCGTTGGTTGGTTGGTTGGAGCGTTGGTTGGTTGGTTGGAGCGTTGGTTGATTGGTTGGAGCGTTGGTTGGTTGGTTGGAGCGTTGGTTGGTAGGTTGGTTGGAGCGTTGGTTGGTTGGTTGGAGCGTTGGTTGGTTGGTTGGAGCGTTGGTTGGTTGGTTGGTTGGAGCGTTGGTTGGTTGGTTGGAGCGTTGGTTGGTTGGTTGGTTGGTTGGAGCGTTGGTTGGTTGGTTGGAGCGTTGGTTGCTTGGTTGGAGCATTGGTTGGTTGGTTGGGTGGAGCGTTGGTTGGTTGGAGCGTTGGTTGGTTGGTTGGTTGAAGCGTTGGTTGGTTGGAGCGATGGTTGGTTGGTTGGAGCGATGGTTGGTTGGTTGGAGCGTTCGTTGGTTGGTTGGAGCGTTGGTTGGTTGGTTGGAGCGTTGGTTGGTTGGTTGGCGCGTTGGTTGGTTGGTTGGTTGGAGTGTTGGTTGGTTGGGTGGTTGGAGCGTTGGTTGGTTGGGTGGTTGGATCGTTGGTTGGTTGGGTGGTTGGATCGTTGGTTGGTTGGTTGGTAGGAGCGTTGTTTGGTTGGGTGGAGCGTTGGTTGGTTGGTTGGAGCGTTTGGTTGGTTGGAGCGTTGGTTGGTTGGAGCGTTGGTTGGTTGGAGCATTGGTTGGTTGGTTGGTTGGTTAGAAGGTTGATTGGTTGGTTGGTTGGAGCGTTGGTTGGTTGGTTGGAGCGTTGGTTGGTTGGAGCGTTGGTTGGTTGGAGCATTGGTTGGTTGGTTGGTTGGTTAGAAGGTTGATTGGTTGGTTGGTTGGAGCATTGGTTGGTTGGTTGGTTGGTTGGTTGGGGCGTTGGTTGGTTGGTTGGAGCGTTGGTTGGTTGGTTGGAGCGTTGGTTGGTTGGTTGGTTGGAGCGTTGGTTGGTTGGTTGGTTGGTTGGGGCGTTGGTTGGTTGGTTGGAGCGTTGGTTGGTTGGTTGGAGCATTGGTTGGTTGGTTGGTTGGAGCGTTGGTTGGTTGGTTGGTTGGAGCGTTGGTTGGTTGGTTGGAGCATTGGTTGGTTGGTTGGAGCGTTGGTTGGTTGGTTGTAGCGTTGGTTGGTTGGTTGGTTGGAGCGTTGGTTGGTTGGTTGGAGCGTTGGTTGGGGCGTTGGTTGGTTGGAGCGTTGGTTGGTTGGTTGGAGCATTGGTTGGTTGGTTGGTTGGAGCGTTGGTTGATTGGTTGGTTGGAGCGTTGGTTGGTTGGTTGGAGCGTTGGTTGGTTGGAGCGTTGGTTGGTTGGTTGGAGCGTTGGTTGGTTGGGTGGAGCGTTGGTTGGTTGGTTGGAGCGTTGGTTGGTTGGAGCATTGGTTGGTTGGTTGGTTGGACCATTGGTTGGTTGGTTGGAGCGTTGGTTGGTTGGTCGTAGCGTTGGTTGGTTGTTTGGAGCGTTGGTTGGTTGGAGCGTTGGTTGGTTGGTTGGAGCATTGGTTGGTTGGTTGGAGCGTTGGTTGGTTGGTTGGTTGGAGCGTTGGTTGGTTGGTTGGAGCGTTGGTTGGTTGGTTGGAGCGTTGGTTGGTTGGAGCGTTGGTTGGTTGGTTGGTTGGAGCGTTGGTTGGTTGGTTGGAGCGTTGGTTGATTGGTTGGAGCGTTGGTTGGTTGGTTGGAGCATTGGTTGGTTGGGTGGAGCGTTGGTTGGTTGGTTGGTGCGTTGGTTGGTTGGTTGGAGCGTTGGTTGGTTGTTTGGTTGGTTGGAGCGTTGGTTGCTTGGTTGGAGCGTTGGTTGGTTGGTTGGTTGGTTGGTTGGAGCGTTGGTTGGTTGGTTGGAAGTAGGTGATAAATGTTGCTTCTGGGACACCTCCGTTTAACATGGGAAATCCCTATCTAATGTCATTTACCCCCTTGTCTTTTTCAAAAATCATAAACACCTCTATTTCTCCCTCTATGAACCTATAATCCTTCTCACCTTATGAACCTATAATCCTTCTCGCCTTATGAACCTATAATCCTTCTCACCTTATGAACCTATAATCCTTCTAGCCTTATGAACCTATGATTTTCTTCCTTTATGAACCTATAATCCTTCTAGCCTTATGAACCTATGATCCTTCTCACTTACATGTAATTTTTACCCTATTCCCCCCACTACCCCCTTAATGTAGTTCCTTAGACCACTCTACTAATGAGCCTATAAATATATTATCTCTTTCTAACTTTTTTAAGAGTTCCATTCTCCTATAGAACTCATCCCCATTAAGTATATTTATAAAGTATACAGGTTCCTTAACCTTTTGTTGTGAAAGTATAAAGTGGTATGTTTCACGGAGGGTTCTTGTTTGACCTCCTCCTCTCCCACATACCATTTTAAAATTATAATATTTATTATCCGATTGATAACCATTAAAGTTCTCACTCCACTCTAATATATTTTTCTTCCCGCCCTCCATTACCCCACTTAACAAATGAATACGTTTATCCGTCTTGAGAACCTTCTGACCAGTGATTCTCTCAACCTCTTGAATCTGATATTTTTCACATTCGTTGTGTTTTCCATTTATATACCAAGGTTGATTACACCTCCACTCTTTAGTCTGGTTGATACTTGGTTCTATCATTTATATAATAGAAAAAAGGTGGTGGTAGCCCGTTAAAATCCCTAACCCCCCTTTTTAACTTATCACTTATATATATCTTATCACTTATATATCTTATCACTTATATCTTATCACTTATATATCTTATCACTTATATATCTTATCACTTGTATACTTATATAACCATAAGGGAGACTATCAATGCCATTTTCTAAAATAAACCTCTTATAATCAAAAGCCCCCAATGCTTTCTTATTCACCTCTTCTGAATATAATTGATGTTTATAACTTCTTATTCCATTAATCTTTCTAAACTCTTCTTTCTTTGTTGTTAAACAGTTATAATAATCCTTAAAGTTTATTGTTTCTTTAATGACATTTTTCTTTACACCTTTTAACTTCTTATCAGTCTTTTCAACGTTATTCACAATGTATTTATAAGCATAAGCCTTCGACCTCAATCCCACAAATTCACTCATAACATTTCCTCCCAATTCATCCTTGAACTTTCCAATCACCTTTTTATTTTTTGAAGAGAACAACTCACTCTCTGGACTGTAATTACTTGTATCATAGATATTAATGTCCTTTTTCATGTCTGAATAAACATCATCAGTATTAATTTTCAAAATAAAACTATCAGTATCCATATACAACAATGACACATTATCCTTATACTTTGATTTTAGATTAATATAAAAGTAATCATACATTAATGACTTTGACAAGTCAAGAATTGATGTTCCAATGTAAATAGGTTTGTCCATTTCAATACTCTCTTTAACCAAATGGATCGCACAAAAGTTCTCAGTAAAGACCTCAGCTCTAGTAAAACTCGGTCTATTAATTAATTTTGATGCTTGTTCCCAAGATGTTGCTAGTCTGATATTTTGTCTTTTCCTCACATTCTCCATGGTCTTACCAAAGACCGCATTGTTCATCAATTTATAAAAGTCTTTCTCAAAATCTGTTTTTGACTCTGTTCTTCTTTGTGTATTAAAATCAATGTACCCCTTTAACCAATGACTTTGATTGAACTTTAGAACCCTGTGGATCTTCTCTACTCTTAGACCTTTTGATAAATATTGTCGCAAATTTCTTTGATGTAGTACATAATTTTTCTTGTTATATAATGTAGTAAGTAATTTTTCTGTTGATTCACCTATATCAAACGATCGTTGATAATCACTCAACCATTCTTTCTTTGGACTTTCTTTCTCACAAGCAAATGGAAGATCTTTATGTTTGATATGAAGTTCTTCAGGATATTTTAAATCGACCTCAAAATAATAACCAACCTTTGAATCATCCAATTCTTTTTGTGTAGAGATACATACATCTTGTAAAACTTTTGTGTAGTCTTTTTCCTTTACCCATCTTAGTTTCCCATAAGGAAGAGCTTGAGACATTGCCCAGCCATATAAGTTGTTTGCGTCATAGTACATCAAGTAAGAACTCTCTTTTGTTGAATCATAATTTGGAAGATATTTGTTATTTGCTTTTGCGTATCTGCTCGAGCATACTTGTGAAATTCCACCTCTTTTTGCCTTTTCAATCATCAAAAGCATATCGACATCGGTTATCAAATCCAAAGCTTGTTTTGTCATTTTCAACATCGCGCTCCAAGCCAATCCAGGTGCTGTGTAGTAGTGAGCAGGATCCAATCCATATCCAGTGCGACAAACAGATCTAAAGGCTTCAAATACATCGGCCAATAAAAGCACATCAGTTTTGAGATACAAATCGTGATACTCGCCAAGATTCTTGATGTTATATTTTTCCCAAACATTTTGTGCGTGTACATAATCTTTATCAGATATATGACTGTTGTTTAATTTGTTATCGAAATTTTCTTTTAAAGGAAGTTGTGTTTCATAGAATCTCTCAAATGAGTCCATATAGTCATAGGGGTAAATTCCCTTTTGTGTTAGAAAATCTTTATCTGAAAAATACTCTGAAAGACATGGAAACTCTTTTAGATTTTGAACCAAGTTAGCCAATGGACTTGCCATGAATTTAAATGTATCAAGAAATCTGATATGAGTAATAGGAGATGTGTGAATTGTTTTTGTGAATGAAATGTATTTCTGATCCGTGTTAGGAATTGCTGAAATGTGTCCAGATGTCTTTGAAAGTTCATTAATAAATAGATGCGTATCATAATGAGCGTTGTTATGAAGAAAGACAGGAATGAAAGAGGGGAGTTGATAATTAATATTACAACTTTGATGAGCTGGACCTCTATATTTACCAGTGAGATGACAATGATCTCTAACCTTTAGACCTTCACCAATTTTTTCCTCACAAATATGACAAACATTGTTTTTTCTAAATTCCCTTTTCGGTTCACTCGTCAAGGACATTGGTTTATTAGTTTCTCTCATTATCTTGGTTAATCGGACACAGTCTTTTTCTAGTCGTTTCACAAACTCCTCTGGGGTATTTGAGCCTCTATACTCCTCTAACTTGTATATTTATCACCAACAGATGATTTGATATAATAACAAAAACCGCAAGGAGTATGTTTTTGATATTTATTTGTGTATGATTCTTTTGGATCTGGAGAAGCAGTATCTATTTTTTCTAGAATACTTTCAAAATCAGCATATATAACAAATGGATGTTTGATCTTTTTCTTTTCATCTTTGAATGTGATATTTGAGCCTTCTTTAGGCATATTGATTGCCGTTGATTTATGTTCACCACAATAATTTGAATGTTTATCTAATCTTTCTTGTGTATGGAAGAAGTTAAGACAACGCAAACAAATATATATTTTATTTGTTCTTTTACATACTTGTGGTTTTATTAATTTAGCAATATCTTTAATGTATGTATAATGTGAATTTTCCTCTGAATTAAAATATAGAAGATTAATATGAGTTTGTTTACAATTGTCAGAAAGCTTTAAAACCTGAATGCTGTTTGTTTCTGTTAGACCATAAACATTAACTGATAAATTATTTATCTTTTCAAATTTAGGAATATCATTTAAAGCCATAGGAAACTTTAGATCTTTCGTATTTAATGTATTCTCATATTTTTTATAATGAGATACTCTTTCATCATGAAAATGTGGAGGATGTAAGTGTGCTAGAATAGACCAGAGAAAACATTTATTGTCTTTATTTTTGATATTGATAACTGCTTTTCTATTTTTGATAACACTGGGTAAATCAATGTAGGAAGAAGCTTTTAGAGGATCTGATTTAAGAATATGAATGTCTATGTAAATAATTTTTCCTATATTGAATCCACTTCCTACGATTGAATTATCCACATCTTGCTCTTGTTTAATAAGTTCATCATAGACTCCTGATGTTTTAAAATCTTGATATGAAGATATAAAGTGTGGCTCAGTTCTCATGTATGGTGTATCTATAACTCCTTCGTCCTTTGTCATTTCTAATTTTACTCCCATATAAAATTTAAGTGGTTTCATTTATTTTAGTGTTTTTTCAATCAACGTTTGAACAGCAGGTTTAACTATTTCTACAGCATCAACTATAGACTCTGGTTCAGGAGGTTTGAAGTTAAAGACTCTTATTTTAATATGTCCTTTGAATGCGCCATCAGAGTTTTTAGTTGTGATAAAATTTGATAAATGTAGAATTGTTTTAAGATGTATTTCGAAGCCTTTCTTGAGGATATTTTTATTACATGCAGAACAGTGTTTTGTTTCCTTCTGAATAGGAGATAGTAGGTGAAGTAGATTAAATGTGTGTTTGTTAGTTTTAAGGTGTCTTTTGTATTGTTTATATTCTTGTTCACAAACGTCGCAATACGTTGCTTTGATCATATTTATTTATATAGTAAAATTATACTTAAAACAAAGTGCCTTTTTTAGAGGCTTTTTAAAAGATGAAACTGTGCTTAAAGTAAAACACCTTTGAGCTTTTCAACTCGTTTTATGTATATAACTTTACTTAAAGTAAAACACCTTTGAGCTTTTCAACTCGTTTTATGTATATAACTTTACTTAAAGTAAAACACCTTTGAGCTTTTCAACTCGTTTTATGTATATAACTTTACTTAAAGTAAAACACCTTTGAGCTTTTCAACTCGTTTTATGTATATAACTTTACTTAAAGTAAAACACCTCTGAGCTTTTCAACTCGTTTTATGTATATAACTTTACTTAAAGTAAAACACCTTTGAGCTTTTCAACTCGTTTTATGTATATAACTTTACTTAAAGTAAAACACCTTTGAGCTTTTCAACTCGTTTTATGTATATAACTTTACTTAAAGTAAAACACCTTTGAGCTTTTCAACTCGTTTTATGTATATAACTTTACTTAAAGTAAAACACCTTTGAGCTTTTCAACACGTTTTATCTATCTATAATTCCACTAATCTCTGTGTGTATGTTTGTTTGTATGTTTGTATGTTTGTATGTCTGTGACCGCTGTTTCTCGACAACTACCAGTCCGATATACTTGAAACTTGCCAGGTATATTGCTGGGGACCCGAGGATGTGCCTTTTCAAGGTTTTAAATTAATCGCAGAAGTAGTTACCGAGCTATGTCCAAAAAACGATTCAACCAATCAGAGAGCAGCGAGCTATCACGTGTGCCGAACGTGGCGAACAGACTCTGCCTCGGATAGCACATTTGAGAGCGTATTCATTTATTTCCCGTCGGCAAACTATGTTGCCGTTAAACTATGTTCTAAAACTAATTAAAACTAATTTGCGATTCATCGTAACTGCGATTTGCGACCTTCCGGACAGTCAAATGAGGACGTCACTTCCGGACTTACGTAGCGGCTAGCGGGCGCCATTTGGAGGAGCTGGGAGGACTCAGTCGTGATAGAGTGAGCCTGAGTGAGTATATCAAGACAAGAACAAGATCTAGAAGGAGGTATGTACGGTGCGATTCATATAATATATTGTTTAGTTATCGTCGATGAGGAATTTGGGGGCCCGATTAACTGCAGCGCCATCCGAGCTGCGGCGTCGGGATGATACATTCATTGTACGGTAACATCACGCACTTACGGGCACGTCCTATATATATAGTACGGGCATGCCCTAGTGTATATAACTTTACTTAAAGTAAAGCGTCTATGTATTAGCCAGAAAGTTTAGATACTCTAGTTCATCAATTTCAATTTCACTATCTGAGTCATCAATAAAGCTACTCTCATAACTATCATTTGAACACAAACTATTAGTATCATAACTATCTTCAGATCCTAGACTCTCAGTATAATAACTCTCAGAGTATTGACTGTTAATATCACTCATTTACATACCATTAAACTTCCATCAATATCTATATATTTTCTTTCATTAGAACTAATAACCACAATATTTTTTACATTAAATGTTATTTTCAAATAATCTCTAATAATCAGAGTACGGAATGATAGTTCACCACTAATATTCATATTATTAATTTCACCCACATCTTTGGGTCTATTAAAGAATATACAAATGTTTCCTCTAGAATCGTTGATGGTCTTATCATTCATTTTCAAAGCTTCTTTATCAATGACCTTTTCAAGCTTTGAGTAAATTGTTAGTAGTAGTGGAGAAACGTTTGTCAAATTTACTTTAATAGAGTTATTAATTAACATAGCTTGTCCCGTAAATTTAATAAAAGGACACATGTTATTCTCCATTATGGGTTTAATCCAAAAATTTCCATATTTATCTTTGTTCAATTTAACATCTGACATATTTTTCTATATCTTCCACCGAAGTAGAGATTGATTGAAATTTGTCTTTTGTGTTTTACTTTAAGCACAGTTTCATCTTTAAAAAAGCCTCTAAAAAAGGCACTTTGTTTTAAGTATAATTTTACTTTATAAATATGATAAATTCTGAAGGATATTTAGAATTTCCAGACTCTCCATATGATAAATTAGAAATCTGCCACCATTGTGGTAGAATAGGGCTTAATAATGAGGGTTCATATAAACAATGTATTTTCTGTGATTTAATTTTAATTAATGATAATAAAAAATATAGAAAAATATATAACTCTTTTAAATTAGAACCAAAAATGAATTACTTTACAAGATTAATAAGAGAGATGAATGTTAAGTATTATGGTGATAATACACCATTTCTTACAAGGGAAGAGACTATTTGTATTGAGGAAATGTATAAGGGTTTAATGATATTTATTATTCAAAATAATTTTAATGGAAATGTTAATACAAGATACTATATAAACAAAATAATGGATTATTTTGAAATTAAACCTGAACTCAGGATAAAATATAGAGTTTCTCAAAAAACTCAAAAAAAGTTAGATGACTTGTTTTCCAAATATATAAATGAATGATTTTTTACCTGTTTGGGAAAATAAGATAAAATTTAAAAACCATAAAAATCTTCCAAATTCATTGAGATGTCTAATAGTCGGTTCAAGCAGATGTGGACAAACCTGTTTACTTTTAAAGATGCTCCTTAGTCCTAATTTTTTAGATTATGATAATTAAATAATTTTTACAAAGTCAAGTTTTCAACTCGAGTATCAACTACTCTCACAGGGTTTTAATGCGGGTCTTAAAAAGGAAGACATTATCGGTTTATTTAAACTTCAAAACAAACTAAATGATTATAATATTGATGATATAATACAATTATTTTGTGATACACAGAAATCAAAATCAAAACCAAAACCCATAACTTGTATTCTCAGTGATAATACGGATGATATACCTTCACCTCAAGATTTAGACAAATCAAAAAAGAACCTCGTTATCTTTGATGATTGTGTTAATGAGAGAAACCAAACAGTAATGGATAGCTACTATACAAGAGGGAGACATTCTTCTTGTAATTGTATTTATCTTAGTCAGTCATATTTTCAACTCCCTCGGCGCTCAATAAGAAACAATGCTAATACTTTTATTTTATTTAAGTTAAATTCAATAGATACAAATAATTTTTGGAGAGATAATTGTTCTACATTATGTAGTAAGAAGGAATTTGAAAATAATATGAAACACACGATTGTAAAATATAAATATATTGTTGTGAAACAAGATGAGATACTAAATGATATTTTTCAATAAATAAATACAGAAAATGAATACCGAAGAAAGAGTAAGAAAGTTTAAAGAACATCAAGAGTTGGTTTCAAAAGGTGTAAAGCAACAGGAAGACATAAAGAAGAAAAGGAGACAGAAACTAACTGGTGAAGAAGCCTTTGAAAGAAAACAAGAGAAATTTTTTAAACCACTTTTAAAAACTCAACAAACGATTTCACCTACAGTTCCCACGGTAGAATTTACTCCGAAAAAATTTCAAATGCTCAAAGATTTTAGTCAAATGACAGAGCAAGAACTTGGAGAATTAGAATATGATGATGAAGGATTATTTCGGCATCTTGAGAAGGTAAATAAACTTTCCAATTATATTGTAGAAGCTCTTCAAAACAATGAATATTTGAAGGGTTCAAAAACCAGAGCAGGTCTCATTCCAACAGAAGAACCAGCACAGTTCCATCTTGTGAAAGAAAAGTTATTGATATTTAATGATAAATTGGTGTTCTTAAGTTCTGACCAACCAAATGATGAATTAACCCCAAGATTAATGTTTCTTCAAACAAAAGATGGACATGCTAATTCACCTTATTTTGATGAACCGCTTGATATGGAAAGAGAGGAAGATAGAGAGTATATTGAGTTGCTAAACGCACTTGATTATGGAGTTTCTGTTGCTGGTAAAAGTAAGAAGAATGAGAAGGAGAAACATATTATTGATGCTTTAAGTAAGCTTGGTTCGGGTGTTAGTTTTCTTCCAAATGACCCATCACAATTAGTTAATAGGTTATTATTGTTGTTAGGTAGTAAGAAGGCTGGAAACAACAATTGTTTTAATGAAGCATCCGCCATTTTAGATCAGTTGATGAATATGAAAATAATTAATAAATGTCAATACAAAGATATTTTATTAGATATTAAATAAGATGAGAAGCACAATTCTTAGTTTTAATTTCACAACGAGTGATTACACAGCTTCATTCCCTTACCCACTACAACTTGACCCCACAAAAGAATATGAGGCTTCTTTGTTGTCAATGGAGACTTACAATACCCTTTTTAATATCACAGAGAAAAACAACAAGTTTAGTTATAATCCAGGAAGTGGATATAAAACTATAACCGTTTCACCCGGTGCTTACGAGATTTCTCAAATATCTTCAGAAGTCTCTCGCCTTATGAAAGAAAAAGGTGATGAACCAAAAAATATTGTAATAGATATTCAAAAACACACTTCAAAATCAGCTATTAAACTTAAAAATAATTATAAAGTTGATTTCACGATTGAAAATTCGTTCAGAGAGCTATTGGGTTTCTCTTCTAAAAAGATTGAAACTAACGGGACGTCTTACAGTGATAATGTCATTCAAATATCCTCCGGTATAAATTCAGTATTAATTCATTGTGATTTGATTGATGGTGCTTATAACGATGGAATAAGAACAAATACAATATTTTCATTCAGTGCATACTCAACCCCGATTGGTTATAAATTTAATATGGAACCAAAAAATCTTGTCTATTTACCTGTGTCAGGAAAAACCATATACAGAGTAAATTTTAGGATAACCGACCAAGATAATCGTATGATATCCTTTAATGATGAAATTATATCCATCAGAATTCACCTACGTGAAGTTTTTCAATAAATAAATAATGGTTATTGTGAGAAAACACGAGTTGGGAAAATATAAAATAATTACAGGGGATGGGATGTTCCTTTCACCATACTATAAGGGTGAAGGTATGTTTCTTGGTAGAGGATACTATAAACCAAAGAGACAACGGGGTGTGGGACATCAATTTAGAAATAAAGGAGATGGGATAATTGATACTCCAATGGGTATTGGTTCAACCATCCTTAAACATAAAGACCTAATTGGTTCAACTGCTTCAGCCGTGGGCTCAGTTGTGGGTGCTATAAAGAGTATAAAAGATGCTCAAAAGGAGTCTCATAAATTACAAGCAATCAAAGAAATAAAAAAAGGTAAAACTCAACTATCTTCACAAGAACGACAAAAAATCATTAAAATACTTGGGTCAGGGTTTCAACGATTTTAATGCTATATAAATACAAGTATGGAAGCGATTGATAGTATCTATGATTTGGATGATACGATTATCATTTCAAACTCTACTAAAAAGGAAGACTATTTTAAGGTAAATGCTATAACAGGAACAGACTGGAATTCAAACGGAACAAAAAGTTTTGAAATAAATAATCAACAAACTTACTTGAATATAGCTGATAGTTTCTTGCTGTGTAAATTTAAATTCACTAAGGCTGCGAATTATACTAATGCTACACTCGTAAATGATTTCTTCTGGAAAATGTTTGATAGTGTCCGCCTGTATATTGGAACACAAGAGGTTGAAGCGGTTGATTATGTCTCTGCTATATCTGAAATGATGAAATTTACACTATATTCGTTTAGTGATAGACTGGGTATGGGAGCTGTTGAAGGTTTTATTCCTGATATGTCAACGGGAACAAATGCTGACCCTGGTTATAGTCAAAGGAAGTCAATGTATAATGATGATACAAAAGCAGAGAATAGTTTTACCGTAGCAGTACCTCTGAAAGGTATATTTGGATTTTGTGATTATGATAAAGTTTTGTATGGTCTTAAAATTAGATTTCAACTACAAAGGAATGATAATGTAAATAGGTTGCTTTTTGGGGTTGAAAATGCTTTTGGCGACAATAATAAATTTGTTATTAATGATTTGTGTTGGTATATTAGTGAATATACTCCTAATCTTAAAACGGAAGAGATGTTATATAGAAGACTTAACTCAAAGAAACCGCTAAATGTATCATACCTTAACAGAAGATGTCAACACGTTAAACTGGAACACACTACCTACACTTGGAATTTGGGTGTTCTTGAAGGAAAGCCACGATACCTATGGCTCATTTTTAAGAAACCAGATGGAGAGGAGGGTACTGATAAGAATAATGCGCTGAGTAATAATGCTAAGGTGAAATAACTTCGGGTTTCTCTTGATGGAACATTTTATCCGCGAGATAGATTGGAAATTGATTGGGAAAAAAAAGATTATGCGGAGGCCTACAAGTCTTACCAAAAGGTGTGTGAAAGCAACGGTAATAATGAACCTATTTTGGATATGGTTGTGTTTCAAAAACTTTATACCATCTACGCAATTGACCTGAGTTCTCAAAAGGAAACTATAAAGTCTAATAGAGTGGATACTTCTCTATACATTGAAAGAGGAGAGAATGAAGAAGTTGATGCTTATTGTTTGCTTTTGGAGGAAACAGTATTACAGATTAATACAGATAATGGTGTTATGATTAATATCACATAGGTTTTTTCTCATAAATAAATGAGTAGGAAAGAACTGGTATATGTTAATCAAATCAATCTTAATAAATTAACATCTTGTATTCAAAATCAAAAGCCTTGTATTATTAACGTTAATACAATTCAAAGAAAAGGAGCAGTAAGAATTGATGTTTTACTCACAAGAGAGCAGGTAAAAACACTAAATGATGCTGGTTCACTTAAAATTAAAATGACAAAACCTATGTTAAAGAAATATTCAATACAAGAGGGAGGATTTCTCCCGTTTCTAATTCCTTTATTTGCTGGTTTAAGTGCGGCGGGAGCATTGACTGGTGGTATTTCAGCAGCGGTAAAAACTGCTAACGAAAGGAAGGCACAACTAAAAGCTCAAAAAGAATTGGAAAGACATAACAAGGAGTTGGAGAAACAAATTAGTGGCAGTGGTGTAATTGTGGATTTTGCTCAAAAACGTGAAAGTCTACCTGATAAAGCTAGATTGTTAGTTGGAGATATGCTTTCCTCTATCGCTCAAGCGGGCGTTAAACTAACTAAAAGGGGTAATGGGTTATATCTTTCTCATAAATAAATGGATAAATGGTTTAAACAATTTGGAAAGAATACAACGTCAAATATAGAACTTACTAAATATTGTAAAAAACTAAAAATTGATAATGTGGTTATTTGTATGAGAGATGAATTTAAAAAGTTGTCCAAGAATACAATGAATATTATTATGAATTTAGACACACAGAATGGTTCTCATTGGGTTTGTATTCATAATAGTCAGGATAAATATTATTTTGATAGTTATGGTATGCCACCGCCTGTTGAAGTAATACAATTCTTACAGAATGGTGTTTATCAAACATTTCAAGTTCAAGAAATTAATTCTAAATGTTGTGGTCAATTATGTTTATATGTATTATTTCAACTCAACAATAATGAAAATTTTTATGATATCATTTTTAATCTAATATAAATGACTTATGTTGGAAAAGATGGTTCTATCTTTGGAAAATCCTCTCAGGATATTGATTTATCAAATTATTATACAAAGGCACAGGCTGAATGACAAAAATATAGTATAAGTAAAAATATTAATATGAAGAATACTTATAAATTAATCAATTATCCAAACCCGACAGATGCGAATGACTTAATTAGATTTAGTGATTTATCACAATATATATTTTTAAAGAAAACAGCACGTTTTGTTAAACAAGTAAAATTTACAACCACAACACCCGGTTATACTGACCATACACCTTTCCTCATTCAATTTAACTATCTGCTTACAATTGAATTTTATAAAGAAGGACATATAGTTAATATGCGAATCAATAAATGGGGGTATGATATGCCTGATTTAGGGTATAATTGGTATTTTTCAATAAACTTAGAAGACCTACATGATTTGAATCAGTCTCGTAAAGAAGAATATTATCCGCTTGGTGAGGATAAGGATTTATGTGGAAGTACAATTAGTAAACAACAAATACATGGTTTTAAGAAAAGAAAAATATATGATAGTATAGCGATGGTTAGCATGACAAAGAAGGAAGGTAATGAGATAAGGATAGAAAGCCGAGGAATACAAACCGATTTGGTAGTGGGAAGATGGGGTGGTATTACCTGTTATAATATTAATCTCACATATATTTCTGATACATAAATGGCAGGAAAAAGACTACAAGAGAATTATAATTTTTGTATTCAGGGATACCTACAAGAAAAGGGTGCTCGGTATTACATACCTTATGATTTGGAGCATATACATGGAAATTTTGTCATTAAAAGCTGGCCTTATACTGATATTGCTAAACCCACAAATAGAGACTTGTTTAAAATATTAAATAAAAATGAACTTCTCAAAGTTATGAAATATAAAACTCTTTTAGAAATCGTCAACAAATCTTATTGGTATCCTATTATGAGAAAAATAATTATGGATACAAGAATATCTCAAAATCCAGATGAGTATATGTATCATATTCTTTGGGGCTCAAGCTCAAGGGTAGCAAGGGATGAGGAAGGAGTTGAAGAAGAGAAGGAGGAAGGAGTTGAAGAAGAGAAGGAGGAAAGATAGAAGGAGGAGAAGGAGGAAAGGGAGAAGGAGGAGAGGGAGAAAAAGGAGAAGGAGGAGAAGGATAAAAGGGAGAAAAAGGAGAAGGAGGAGAGGGAGGAAAGGGAGAAAAAGGAGGAGGAGGAGGAGAGGGAGGAAAGAGAGAGGGGGGAAAAATAAAAAAATATGACCATTCCTGAGATTAATGAAAGATTGAAGTTATTACGACAAATAAATCAATCTCAACGCACCGAAGAGGAAAATAAAGAACTAATGACTCTTATGAAGATATTGGTTTTTAAATTTGCTATAATAAATTCAGAGAGCAGATATACAACATATAGTTGATGATGTTGGTGTTATTGACTTTCGTTAGTTTTATTTGTAAATAAATGGAGGAGAGAATGAAGGCATTCCTAAGGATTCTTTATGTTTTAAAAATCAAGATAGAAATGTATATGTTGAAAACCCAAAAGGCTTTGGCACTATGTAGGACTTTTTCTCATAAATAAATATGAGTTATTGTCTCAAATGTAAAAAGAAAACTAAATCTAAAAATATCTCCTTTGTTGAAGCTAAAAATAATAGAGTTTATCAAAAAGGAATATGTCAAGTGTGTGGCTCTAAAAAGTGCCAATTCATCTCTCCTAAAAGTGGAGGAGACATACAAAAGTTTTTGTCAGGAAGTAAATTTACAACAACTGGAATTCCAGGGGAACTACATCTACCTGGATATTCTTTCTGTGGTCCTGGAACAAACCTGGATAAAAGATTAGATGAGGCTGACAATCCTAAACCTTGGTCTAAACCTACAAATAGGGTTGACGAAATGTGTATGAAGCATGATATTGCTTATGGGAAAACCACTACGTTGACTGAAAAACATAAAGCCGACAGAGAAATGTTGTATAATTTGTCTTTGATACAAAATCCAACGTTGAGAGAGAAGGTTGATAGGTTTATTGTGAGAAATTTGATAAATGCTAAATTGAAACTTGGCCTTGGTTATTCACCCTCAAAAAACTATTAGGCTCTAATGATGTCATCAAGACTGAGGAGCTTTTGGCAGATGAATTACATAAACCTATAATCACAAAGTTTAAAAGAAGGAAAGTTTATTCTAAATACACCGACCACATATGGTCCGCTGATTTAATCGAACTAAAAAATGATAAGGGATACAAGTATGCTTTAACCGTTATTGATTTGAGGAGTAGATTTGCTTGGGTTGTTCCTTTGAAAAACAAGAGAGGTTATACTCTGACTAGCGGGGTCACCCGTGGGAATCCCACGGGTGACCCCGCAAGTTTGCATTGACGTTCGTCGATGGACTCGTTCGCCCGTCTCATTCGTTTTCTTGCTGCATCCTGTTCAAGTCTGCGTTCTTCATCGATCGTCTCATTCATTTTGGAAATAGAAGTTTCCACGCAGCGCATGAATTGTCACGATCCTCAAGAGGAATTTGTCTCGTAATCATCAAATGATAAATGGCAAGTAAATTATATTGTGGAAAATTAAAGATTTCAAATAAACCTATTTAAAGTGTATTCGCACATAACTAATTTTAAAAAACGAAGAAATATCTCTCGGTAATTTCCTGAAACATATTTTACTTCCGGCTAATAATGTTGAATTAAATAAAAACGAAGAAATATATGTCGGCATCATTGTTGACGTTTTTGTGACGACTGTCATCAAACGAAAAAGTAATATATCTTAACGGAAAAGCAAAAGCGAATTTTTAATATATATCGACACGTTGCCGTCGGTGTCATGTTGGGCGATGTATGATACACCATGACGCGATTTTTAAAAATATATCTCTGCATTTTCCCGCGTGTGTGGAATGTTCTCAATTATTGCTGACACCGAGTCCAAAACCATCGATAAAAATGAAATCATATGGTGAGTTAGATTGGAGATAAAGGCGTGAGAGAGACTCAATGGCCTTGAAGTTGAAGTTACAGGCGTTTGAGAATTCATTTCGTTCTATAAACGGCAACTTTCATTGGATTTCCTTCCCGTTTTTTTTCAACCGAGTCGAAAACTATGTTAGCGACTGTGAAAAATGAAATGATATATCGAATTTTTAATATGTATCGACACGTTGCCGTCGGTGTCATGTTAGGCGGTGTATGATACACCATGACGCGATTTTAAAAAATATATCTGCATTTTCCCGCGTGTGTGGAATGTTCTCAATTATTGCTGACACCGACTCTAAAACCATCGATAAAAATGAAATCATATGGTGAGTTAGATTGGAGATAAAGGCGTGAGAGAGACTCAATGGCCTTGAAGTTACAGGCATTTGAGAATTCATTTCGTTCTATAAACGGCAACTTTCATCGGATTTTCTTCTCGTTTTTTTTCAACCGAGTCTAAAACTATGTTAGCGACTGTGAAAAATGAAATGATATATCGAATTTAAAATAGATATTGACACATTGCCGTCGGTGTCATGTTGGGCGGTGTATGATACACCATGACGCGATTTTAAAAAATATATCTCTGCATTTTCCCGCGTGTGTGGAATGTTTGTGGAAAATTAAAGATTTCAAATAAACCTATTTAAAGTGTATGCGCACATAACTAATAAAAAAAACGAAGAAATATCTCTCGGTAATTTCCTGAAACATATTTTACTTCCGGCTAATATGTTGAATGAAATAAAAACGAAGAAATATATGTCGGCATCATTGTTGACGTTTTTGTGACGACTATCATCAAACGAAATAGTAATATATCATAACGGAAAAGCAAAAGCGAATTTTTAATATATATCGACACATTGCCGGCGGTGTCATGTTGGGCGGTGTATGATACACCATGACGCGATTTAAAAAAATATATCTCTGCATTTTCCCGCGTGTGTGGATTGTTCTCAATTATTGCTGACACCGAGTCTAAAAGTAAAACCATCGATAAAAATGAAATCATATGGTGAGTTAGATTGGAGATAAAGGCGTGAGAGAGACTCAATGGCCTTGAAGTTACAGGCCTTTGAGAATTCATTTCGTTCTATAAACGGCAACTTTCATCGGATTTTCTTCCCGTTTTTTTTCAACCGAGTCTAAAACTATGTTAGCGACTGTGAAAAATGAAATGATTTATCGAATTTGATTTGAAATAAAACTGGGGGAGAGCAAGACACCACGGGCCTACAAAACAGGACTCAAAGCTATGCGAGTTAATAAAATGGTGGATATTTGTTTATAGCCACTCCCAGAATGGGTGGAGCTATGGGTGGAGCTACTCTGCAAACCGAGTAAGCCACACCCCGGACAGACACCCAACAGATAGACAGACAGACAGACAGAATCATCTACGGCTATTATAATATAGATGTTAGCCTTCCAACAGATATTTAATAAAAGTAAAAGAAAACCAAAGAAACTGTGGACTGATGAGGGAACAGAGTTCTATAACAAAATATTTATGAAATTTCTTATGGGGGAGGGTATTAAATTCTACAGCACCTTTAATGAAGGAAAAGCAGTTGTTATTGAGCGTTTTAATCGTACTTTAAAAGAGAAATTATATAAAAAATTCACAGAACTCGGTTCCCAAAAATGGGTGTATTTTATTCAGGATATTGTAGATAATTACAATAATACAGTTCATTCATCAACAAAATCAAAACCATCAGAAACATTTACAAAATTAGAATATGAAAAGGAGATTAATTTGAGAAAGCCCAAGTTCAAAGTTGGTGATATTGTAAGAATATACAGATGGAAAAGTCATTTTGAGAAAGGTTATACAAAGAGATGGACTAATGAATTATTCAAAATCGTTGATGTAATGGATACTATGCCTTGGACTTACAAATTATATGATATGAATTGGGAAGAAATCTTGGGTTCATTTTACTCACAAGAATTACAAAAAACAAAACTGATAATTCATTAAACAACAACCATCCATTATTGTCTCTTTCTTCTCCACTTTCTCCACTCCACTTTGAAACTCCACTTTCATCCACCCAGATTAGCTAATTTAATTAGTAGTAATAAAAAAAATTAAATAAATAAATAAAAATCATAAGCCACACCCACACAGACCCCGCCCACACAGACCACACCCACACAGACCACACCCACACAGACCCCGCCCACACAGACCACACCCACACAGACCCCACCCACACAGACCACACCCACACAGACCACACCCACACAGACCACACCCACACCCACACAGACCACACCCACACAGACCACACCCACACAGACCACACCCACACAGACCACACCCATCATCCCCCACCCCTGTGCGCCCCCACCCTTGATCCCCCCTCATCCCACCCCCACCTTCCCCACACACACAAGGGGAGGGGAGGGGTGGGATGAGGGGGGATCAAGGGTGGGGGTGCACCTTCCCATCTTTTTTCCCTTTATTCTCTTTTTGTAATTAAGAATGAAATAATTCTGGACAAAGCGAATAAAATCAAAATTATGAAATAACATTAAAAACATAAAAATTATAATAAAACATTTTTCACGAGGTATAAATTCAGTTTCTTCCATAAATTCAGTTTCTTCCCAGGTATAATATCCTCTTGTCTCCCATGTTGGCTTCACCAATTTCTTTTGTGTCTGCAAGGCACAAAATGGATTTTAAATTAAATTCACCAAACACAGTATTTGCCTGCCGTGCCATCCCAAACCACATGAGGGCAGTCTAGGACCATAAATGAGAAACTCCATTTTTCAAAACAACTCACATGACCAGGAAATGAGTTGACACTCCTCCGGTCGTCGAAGTTGTGAAATCCCTGGGTTTCATCAAACTTCATGTTGCTTGGTTGGCTTTTCATGCTGGAATAAAACAAACAGTGAGTTAAAGGAAATAACACACAGCTCACTTTACCACACAGCACCTTTAACACACAGTTATTCAACCACCAACTTTGATAAAAAGGAGAAAATTAATGGATTGAAGTTTGTGAATAATTAATTATATCTCTTACCTCTCGCATAGAATTTCAAACAAGGTGTTTAATTCGTTGTCAGTCATTGGTTCTGTTGTTGAGACAACCTTGGAGAATATTAACGGGTGAGAGAGGCTTTCTAAACACAACCATCTCATTATGAAGACCCCTCCGAACTTCAGTGAATTCTGTAAGCGTTTCATTCAACTCCTTCCTTTGTTGGTGAAAATCATTCACTTCATTTTCAACATCAATCACCAGGTTTGATAAAGATATACTGTAAAAGAGAAAAAACAATAATTATTGAGAGGATGTTAATGATGTTCCATATAAGACAATGAATAATTAATCGTGAGAACAAAAAAACTTACCTGTCTTCTGATAAAGCTTCATCCTCCATCCTCCAGAGAAACATAACGTGTGTTTAAAAAAGCAAGGTGTGGTTAGAGCCTTTATAGGCAAGGCTGGTCATTGGCAAGGCTGAGTCATGGCTGAGTCATCCTGTGCCACGTTGGCAACTGGCTCAACAAAAGATGATGCAATGTTTCGCCATAAATGATAGAACCAAGTATCAACCAGACTAAAGAGTGGAGGTGTAATCAACCTTGGTATATAAATGGAAAACACAACGAATGTGAAAAATATCAGATTCAAGAGGTTGAGAGAATCACTGGTCAGAAGGTTCTCAAGACGGATAAACATATTCATTTATTAAGTGGGGTAATGGAGGGCGGGAAGAAAAATATATTAGAGTGGAGTGAGAACTTTAATGGTTATTATCAATCGGATAATAAATATTATAATTTTAAAATGGTATGTGGGAGGTCAAACAAGAACCCTCCGTGAAACATACCACTTTATACTTTCACAACAAAAGGTTAAGGAACCTGTATACTTTATAAATATACTTGATGGGGATGAGTTCTATAGGAGAATGGAACTCTTTAAAAAGTTAGAAAGAGATAATATATTTATAGGCTCATTAGTAGAGTGGTCTAAGGAACTACATTAAGGGGGTAGTGGGGGGAATAGGGTAAAAATTACATGTAAGTGAGAAGGATCATAGGTTCATAAGGCTAGAAGGATTATAGGTTCATAAAGGAAGAAAATCATAGGTTCATAAGGCTAGAAGGATTATAGGTTCATAAGGTGAGAAGGATTATAGGTTCATAAGGCAAGAAGGATTATAGGTTCATAAGGTGAGAAGGATTATAGGTTCATAGAGGGAGAAATAGAGGTGTTTATGATTTTTGAAAAAGACAAGGGGTTAAATGACATTAGATAGGGATTTCCCATGTTAAACGGAGGTGTCCCAGAAGCAACATTTATCACCTACTGTTGGAGCGTTGGTTGCTTGGTTGGAGCGTTGGTTGGTTGGTTGGGTGGAGCGTTGGTTGGTTGGTTGGTTGGAGCGTTGGTTGGTTGGTTGGTTGGAGCGTTGGTTGGTTGGTTGGAGCGTTGGTTGGTTGGTTGGATCGTTGGTTGGTTGGTTGGAGCGTTGGTTGGTTGGTTGGAGCATTGGTTGGTTGGAGCGTTGGTTGGTTGGTTGGAGCGTTGGTTGGTTGGTTGGTTGGAGCGTTGGTTGGTTGGTTGGAGCGTTGGTTGCTTGGTTGGAGCGTTGGTTGGTTGGTTGGTTGGAGCGTTGGTTGCTTTGTTGGAGCATTGGTTGGTTGGTTGGTTGGTTGGTTGGTTGGAGCGTTGGTTGGTTGGTTGGGGCGTTGGTTGGTTGGTTGGTTGGAGCGTTGGTTGCTTGGTTGGAGCGTTGGTTGGTTGGTTGGGTGGAGCGTTGGTTGCTTGGTTGGAGCGTTGGTTGGTTGGTTGGTTGGTTGGAGCGTTGGTTGGTTGGTTGGAGCGTTGGTTGGTTGGTTGGAGCGTTGGTTGGTTGGTTGGAGCGTTGGTTGGTTGTTTGGGTGGAGCGTTGGTTGGTTGGAGCGTTGGTTGGTTGGTTGGTTGGAGCGTTGGTTGGTTGGAGCGTTGGTTGGTTGGTTGGTTGGTTGGAGCGTTGGTTGGTTGGTTGAAGCGTTGGTTGGTTGGTTGGAGCGTCGGTTGGTTGGTTGGAGCGTTGGTTGGTTGGTTGGAGCGTTGGTTGGTTGGTTGAAGCGTTGGTTGGTTGGTTGGAGCGTTGGTTGGTTGGTTGGAGCATTGGTTGGTTGGTTGGAGCATTGGTTGGTTGGTTGGAGCGTTGGTTGGTTGGTTGGTTGGAGCATTGGTTGGTTGGTTGGAGCGTTGGTTGGTTGGTTGGTTGGAGTGTTGGTTAGATGGTTGGAGCGTTGGCTGGTTGGTTGGTTGGAGCGTTGGTTGGTTGGAGCGTTCGTTTGTTGGTTGGAGCATTGGTTGGTTGGTTGGAGCGTTGGTTGGTTGGTTGGAGCGTTGGTTGGTTGGTTGGAGCGTTGGTTGGTTGGTTGGAGAGTTGGTTGGTTGGTTGGAGCATTGGTTGGTTGGTTGGAACGTTGGTTGGATGGTTGGAGCGTTGGTTGGTTGGTTGGAGCGTTGGTTGGTTGGTTGGAGCATTGGTTGGTTGGAGCATTGGTTGGTTGATTGGTTGGAGCATTGGTTGGTTGGTTGGAACGTTGGTTGGTTGGTTGGAGCGTTGGTTGGTTGGTTGTTGGAGCGTTGGTTGGTTAGTTGGAGCATTGGTTGGTTGGAGCGTTGGTTGGTTGGTTGGAGCCTTGGTTGGTTGGTTGGTTGGAGCGTTGGTTGGTTGGTTGGAGCGTTGGTTGGTTGGTTGGTTGGAGCGTTGGTTGGTTGGTTGGTTGGAGCATTGGTTGGTTGGTTGGAGCGTTGGTTGGTTGGAGCATTGGTTGGTTGGAGCGTTTGTTGGTTGGTTGCAGCGTTGGTTGGTTGGTTGGAGCGTTGGTTGGTTGGTTGGAGCGTTGGTTGGTTGGTTGGAGCGTTGGTTGGTTGGTTGGAGCGTTGGTTGGTTGGTTGGTTGGAGCGTTGGTTGGTTGTTTGGGTGGAGCATTGGTTGGTTGGAGCGTTGGTTGGTTGGTTGGTTGGTTGGAGCATTGGTTGGTTGGAGCGTTGGTTGGTTGGTTGGTTGGTTGGAGCGTTGGTTGGTTGGTTGAAGCATTGATTGGTTGGTTGGAGCGTCGGTTGGTTGGTTGGAGCGTTGGTTGGTTGGTTGGAGCGTTGGTTGGTTGGTTGAAGCGTTGGTTGGTTGGTTGGAGCGTTGGTTGGTTGTTTGGAGCATTGGTTGGTTGGTTGGAGCATTGGTTGGTTGGTTGGAGCGTTGGTTGGTTGGTTGGTTGGAGCATTGGTTGGTTGGTTGGAGCGTTGGTTGGTTGGTTGGTTGGAGTGTCGGTTGGATGTTTGGAGCGTTGGTTGGTTGGTTGGTTGGAGCGTTGGTTGGTTGGAGCGTTCGTTTGTTGGTTGGAGCATTGGTTGGTTGGTTGGAGCGTTGGTTGGTTGGTTGGAGCGTTGGTTGGTTGGTTGGAGCGTTGGTTGGTTGGTTGGAGAGTTGGTTGGTTGGTTGGAGCGTTGGTTGGTTGGTTGGAACGTTGCTTGGATGGTTGGAGCGTTGGTTGGTTGGTTGGAGCGTTGGTTGGTTGGTTGGAGCATTGGTTGGTTGGAGCATTGGTTGGTTGATTGGTTGGAGCGTTGGTTGGTTGGTTGGAACGTTGGTTGGTTGGTTGGAGCGTTGGTTGGTTGGTTGTTGGAGCGTTGGTTGGTTAGTTGGAGCATTGGTTGGTTGGAGCGTTGGTTGGTTGGTTGGAGCCTTGGTTGGTTGGTTGGTTGGAGCGTTGGTTGGTTGGTTGGAGCGTTGGTTGGTTGGTTGGAGCGTTGGTTGGTTGGTTGGTTGGAGCGTTGGTTGGTTGGTTGGTTGGTTGGTTGGAGCGTTGGTTGGTTGGTTGGAGCGTTGGTTGGTTGGAGCATTGGTTGGTTGGAGCTTTGGTTGGTTGGTTGGTTGCAGCGTTGGTTGGTTGGTTGGAGCGTTGGTTGGTTGGTTGGAGCGTTGGTTGGTTGGTTGGTTGGAGCGTTGGTTGGTTGGTTGGAGCGTTGGTTGGTTGGTTGGAGCGTTGGTTGGTTGGTTGGAGCGTTGGTTGGTTGGTTGGAGCGTTGGTTGGTTGGTTGGAGCATTGGCTGGTTGGTTGGTTGGAGCGTTGGCTGGTTGGTTGGTTGGAGCGTTGGGTGGTTGGTTGGAGCATTGATTGGTTGGTTGGAGCGTTGGTTGGTTGGTTGGAGCATTGGTTGGTTAGAGCATTGGTTGGTTGGTTGGAGCGTTGGTTGGTTGGTTCGAGCGTTGGTTGGTTGGTTGGAGCGTTGGTTGGTTGGTTGGTTGGTTGGAGCATTGGTTGGTTGGTTGGTTGGTTGGAGCGTTGTTTGGTTGGTTGGTTGGAGCGTTGGTTGGTTGGTTGGTTGGAGCGTTGGTTGGTTGGGGCGTTGGTTGGTTGGTTGGAGCGTTGGTTGGTTGGTTGGTTGGAACGTTGGTTGGTTGGTTGGTTGGTTGGAGCGTTGGTTGGTTGGTTGGAGCGTTGGTTGGTTGGTTGGAGCGTTGGTTGGTTGAAGCGTTGGTTGGTTGGTTGGAGCGTTGGTTGGTTGGTTGGGTGGAGCGTTGGTTGGTTGGTTGGTTGGATGGAGCGTTGGTTGGTTGGTTGGTTGGGGCGTTGGTTGGTTGGTTGGGGCGTTGGTTGGTTGGTTGGAGCGTTGGTTGGTTGGTTGGAGCGTTGGTTGGTTGGCTGGAGCATTGGTTGGTTGGTTGGTTGGAGCGTTCGTTGGTTGGTTGGTTGGTTGGTTGGGTGGAGCGTTGGTTGGTTGGTTGGTTGGAGCGTTGGTTGGTTGGTTGGTTGGTTGGTTGGAGCGTTGGTTGGTTGGTTGGGGCGTTGGTTGGTTGGTTGGTTGGAGCGTTGGTTGGTTGGTTGGTTGGAGCATTGCTTGGTTGGTTGGAGCGTTGGTTGGTTGGCTGGTTGGAGCGTTGGTTGGTTGGTTGGTTGGAGCGTTGGTTGGTTGGTTGGTTGGTTGGAGCGTTAGTTGGTTGGTTACCGACTCCTCTCTGGCCTTGCTCCCCCAGCTCTCTCTGGGCTCTGTCCCCCAAATATTCCTGCAGGTCGCACAAGATCTGCCTGCAACCCTCTTATGGTTAAACTGCCAAAATCAAGACTCTCTGCTCACCTTCACTCCTTCATTCCTCTTTTCTCCCGCCTCTGGAACAAACTCCCTCACTCTCATCAATCCCACTCCTCCCTCCAGGTCTTTAAAACGGCTGTTCACCACCATCTCATATCTTCCCCAATCCAAAACCTTGATCTTTTCTACCCCCGCTAATTTCACCCCAAATCCACTTTTTGAGGTGACGACTTCTTTCCTGGAAGTCCTTGGTGTCCTTGCTTATCCCTGTCCTGCCCCCCCCCCCCCCAGGCCCTCTCCCTTACACACATCTCCCGATGTCCCTGCTCTCAAATGTAGTGTTTGTGTGCTTCCTCCCCTTCTCTCCCCATCTTGTCGACCGCTCCCCTTTTTATATACTTTGTTTGCTTGTTTGTTTGATTTGTTTGTTTGATAAATGTTAGCTCTTTCACGAGCCTCGACTCTGTATACAAAAAAAAAAAAAAAAAAAAAAAAAGTGTTGCAAAGCCACTTTTCACACATGTGTTATTGTTGAATAACCACAATTCGTACTCGTGATAGTGTGGCAAAACCATTTTCGGCACTCGTGCTGATGTTGAAAACCACTTTTCACACCTGTGTTGTTGTTGAATAACCACATTTCGCATTCGTGCTGGTGTTGCAGAACCACTTTCTGCACTCGTGCTGGTGTTGAAAACCATTTCTCGCACTTGGGTTAGTATTGCCAAAGCACGTTACGGACTCATGCTCGCATTGAAGACCATTGTCCGCATTTGTGCTGGCATTGAAAGCCACTTTTCGCACATGCTTTAGTGTTGCAAAACCACTTTCCGCACTCATGCTGGTGCTGAAAACCACTTTCTGCACTTGAGCGAGTGTTGCAGAACCACTTTTAGCACACCTCTTAGTGTTGAAAAACCCTTTTTGCACTTGTGTTAGTGTTGAAAACCACTTTTCGCACTTGTGCTGGCGTTGAAAACCACTATTTGCAGTTGTGTTAGTGTTGAATAACCACTTGTCTCACTTGTGTTAGTTTTGAATAACCACTTGTCTCACCTGTGTTAGTGTTGAAAAACCACTCTTTGCACTTGTGTAGTGTGGAAAACCACTTTCTGCACTTGTGGTATTGTTGCAAAACCACATGTCTCACTTGTGCTGGTGTTGAAAACCACTTTCCGCACTTGTGCTGGCATTGAAAACCACTTTTGGCACTTGAGCTGGTGTTGCAGAACCACTTTTCGCGCTCCAAAACCACTTTCCGCACTCGTTCTGGTGCTGAAAACCACTTTTCGCACTTGTACTGGCGATGAAAAACCACTTTTTGCACTTGTGTTGGTGTTGAATAACCACTTGCCTCACTTATTTTAGTGTTGCAAAACCACTTTTCGCACTTGTGTTGGTGTTGAATAAACGCTTGTTTCTCTTGTCTTAGTGTTGCAAAACCACTTTTCGTACTTTTGTCAATGTTGAATCACCATTTGTCTCACTTGTGCCAGGGTTGAAAAACCACTTTTCGCAATTGGGTTAGTGTTGCAAAACCACTTTTCGGACTCGTGCTAGCATTGAAAACCATTGTCCGCACTTGTGCTGGCATTGAAAACCACTTTTCGCACTTGCTTTTATTGTTGCAAAACCACTTTCCGCACTCGTGCTGGTGTTGAAAACCACTTTCTGCACTTGTGCTGGCATTGAAAACCACTTTTCGCACTTGCTCTGGTGTTGCAAAACCACTTTCCATACTCGTGCTGGTGTTGAATAACCACCTGCTCACTTGTGTTAGTGTTTCAAAACCACTTTTCGCACTTGTGTTAGTGTTGAAAACCAATTTCCGCACTTGTGTTAGTGTTGCAAAACCACTTGTCTCACTCGTGCTGGTGTTGAAAACCACTTTCCGCACTTGTGCTGGCATTGAATACCACTTTCGGCACTTGAGCGGGTGTTGCAGAACCACTTTTCGCGCTCCTCTTAGTGTTGCAAAACCACTTTCTGCACTCGTGCTGCTGTTGAATCACCACTTGTCTCACTTGTGCCAGGGTTGAAAAACCACTTTTTGCACTTGTCAGTGTTGATTCACCACTTGTCTCACTTGTGCCAGGGTTGAAAAACCACTTTTTGCACTTGTGTTATTGTTGAATAACCACCTGTCTCACTTGTCTTAGTGTTGCAAAACGACTTTTCGCACTTGTGTTGGTGTTGAATAACCACTTGTCTCACTTGTCTTAGTGTTGCAAAATCACTTTTCGCACTTGTGTCAGTGTTGAAAACCACTTTTTGCACATGTGTTAGTATTGCAAAACCACTTTTCTCACTTGTGCCAGGGTTGAAAAACCCCTTTTTGCACTTGTGTTAGTGTTGAGTAACCACTTGTCTCACTTGTGCTGGCGTTGAAAACCACTTTTGGCACTTGTGTTGGTGTTGAATACCCACTTGTCTCACTTGTTTTAGTGTTGCAAAACCACTTTTCGCACTTATGTTAGTGTTGAAAACCACTTTTCACACATGTGTTATTGTTGAATAACCACATTTCCTACTCGTGATCGTGTTGCAAAACTACTCTCTGCACTAGTGCTGGTGTTGAAAACCACTTTTCGCACTTGGGTTAGTATTGCAAAACCTCTTTACGGACTCGTGCTAGCATTGAAATCCATTGTGCGCACTTGTGCTGGCATTGAAAACCTCTTTTCGCACTTGCTTTAGTGTTGAATAACCACTTGTCTCACGTGCTGGCGTTGAAAACCACTTTTTGCACTTGTGTTAGTGTTGAATAACCACCTGTCTCACTTGTCTTTGTGATGCAAAACCACTTTTCGCACTTGTGTCAGTGTTGAATCACCACTTGTCTCACTTGTGCCAGGGTTGAAAACCACTTTTTGCACTTGTGTTAGTGTTGCAAAACCACTTGTCTCACTTGTGCCAGTG
This sequence comes from Myxine glutinosa, assembly GCF_964187855.1. Lineage (NCBI taxonomy): Eukaryota > Metazoa > Chordata > Myxini > Myxiniformes > Myxinidae > Myxine > Myxine glutinosa. The sequence goes on from NC_136266.1 coordinate 103,587,604, forward strand.
TTGAATAACCACTTTACACACTCGTGCTCATGTTGAAAACCACTTTTCACACGTGTTATTGTTGAATAACCACATTTCACACTCGTGCTAGTGTTGCAAAACCACTTTTAGAAATGCTGTTAGTGTTGAAAAACCACTTTTAGCACTGCTCTTAGTGTTGAAAAACCCTTTTTGCACTTGTGTTCGTGTTGAAAGCCACTTTTTGCACTTGTGCTGGCGTTGAAAACCACTTTTTGCAGTTGTGTTAGTGTTGAATAATCACTTGTCTCACTTGTGTTAGTGTTGAAAACCACTTTTCACACACGTGTTAGTGTTGAAAACCACTTTTTGCAGTTGTGTTAGTGTTGAATAACCACTTGTCCCACTTGTGGTAGTGTTGCAAAACCACTTTTCGCACTTGTGTTAGTGTTGAATAACCACTTGTCTCACTTATGTTAGTGTTGCAAAACCACTTTTCACACGTGTTATTGTTGAATAACCACAATTCGTACTCGTAATAGTGTTGCAAAACCACTTTCTGCACTCGTTCTGATGTTGAAAACCACTTTTCGCAATTGGGTTAGTATTGCAAAACCACTTTTCGGACTAGTGCTCACATTGAAAACAATTGTCCGCACTTGTGCTGGCATTCAAAACCACTTTTAGCATTTCCTTTAGTGTTGAAAACCACTTTCCGCACTTGTGTTAGTGTTGCAAAACCACTTGTCTCACTTGTTTTAGTGTTGCAAAACCACTTTTCGCACTTGTGCCAGGGTTGAAAAACCACTCTTTGCAAAAACCACTTTGAAACACCACTTTTTGCACTTGTGTTAGTGTTAGGGATAGGGTTAGCATAAGGGTTAGTGTTAGGGTTAGGGTTAGATAACATCCTGAAACATCACCAACATCCTAATACACCACCAACATCCTTATACACCACCAACATCCTTAAGCACCACCAATATCCTTTCCACCACCAACATCCTCAAGCACCACCAACATCCTTAAACACCACCAACATCCTTAAAACACCACCAACATCCTTACACACCACCACAAACATTATACACCACCCTTACACGTATACACCACCCTTATCCTTACACAACACCCTGACGCTAAAACACCACCCTTATCCTTACACACCACCCTTATCCCTATACACCACCCTTATCCTTATACACCACCCTTATCCTTATACACCACCCTTAACCTTATACACCACCCTTATCCTTGTACACCACCCTTATGCTTATACACCACCAACATCCTTGTACACCACCAACATCCTTATACACCACCAACATCCTTATACACCACCAACATCCTTCTACACCACCCTTATCCAAATAGACCACCCTTATCCTTGTACACCACCCTTATCCTTAAACACCACCAACATCCTTCTACACCACCCTTATCCTTATACACCACCCTTATGCTTATACACCACCCTTATCCTTATTCACCACCCTTATGCTTACACACCACCCTTACCCGTATACACCACCCTTATCCTTACACAACACCCTGACACGAAAACACCACCCTTATCCTTACACACCGCCCTTATCCCTATACAACACCCTTAACCTTATACACCACTCTTATCCTTATTCACCACCCTTATGCTGACACACCACCCTTACCCGTATACACCACCCTTATCCTTACACAACACCCTGACGCGAAAACACCACCCTTATCCTTACACACCACCCTTATCCCGATACAACACCCTTATGCTTATACACCACCCTTATGCTTATACACCACACTTACCCATATACACCACCCTTATGCTTATACACCACCCTCACCCATATACTCCACCAACATCCTTGTACACCAACCTTACCCGTATAGACAACCAACATCATTGTACACCAACCTTACCCGTATACACCACTCCTGCCCTTGTACACCACCCTTATGCTTATACATCACCCTTATGCTTTCTACCACCATTATGCTTATACACACCACCCTTATGCTTATACACCACCCTTATGCTTATACACCACCCTTATGCTTATACACCACCCTCACCCATATACTCCACCAACATCCTTGTACAACAACCTTACCCTAATACACCACCTTTATCCTTGTACACCACCCTCACCCATATACTCCACCAACATCCTTATACACCACCAACATCCTTATACACCACCCTCACCCTTATACACCACCCTTATGCTTATACACCACCCTTATCCTTATACACCATGCTTATGCTTATACACCACCCTTATGCTTATACACTATCTTTATGCTTATACACCACCATTATGCTTATACACCACCCTTATGCTTATACACCACCCTCACCCTTATACACCACCCTTATGCTTATACAGCACACTTATGCTTATACACCACCCTTCTGCTTTTACACCACCCTTATCCAAATACACCACCCTTATCCTTATAGACCACCCTCACCCATATACTCCACCAACATCCTTGTACACCAACCTTACCCGTATACACCACCCGCACCATTGTACACCACCCTTATGCTTATACACCACCCTTATGCTTATACACCACCATTATGCTTATACACCACCCTTATGCTTATGCACCATGCTTATGCTTATGCACCACCCTTATGCTTTTGCACCACCTTTATGCTGATACACCACCCTTATGCTTATACACCACCCTTATCCTTCTACACCACCCTCACCCATATACTCCACCAACATCCTTATACACCACCAGTATCCTTATACACCACCCTTATCCAAATACACCACCCTTATGCTTATACACCACCAACATCCTTATACACCACCCTTACCCTTATACACCACCCTTATGCTTATACACCACCCTTATGCTTATACACCACCCTTATCCTTATACACTACCCTTATCCTTATACACCACCAACATCCTTGTACATCAACCTTACCCGTATACACCACCCTTATCCAAATACACCACCCTTATGCTTATACACCACCAACATCCTTATACACCACCCTTACCCTTATACACCACCCTTATGCTTATACACCACCCTTATGCTTATACACCACCCTTATGCTTATACACCACCCTTATGCGTATACACCACCCTTATGCATTTACACCACACTTATGCTTATACACCACCCTTATGCTTATATACCACCCTTATGCTGATACACCACCCTTATGCTTATACACCACCCTTATGCTTATACACCACCCTTATCCTTATACACCACCAACATCCTTATACACCACCAACATCCTTGTACATCAACCTTACCCGTATACACAACCCGTACCCTTGTACACCACCCTTATGCTTATATACCACCCTTATGCTCATACGCCACCCTTATCCTTATACACCACCCTTATCCTTATACACCACCAACATCCTTGTACATCAACCTTACCCGTATACACCACCCGTACCCTTGTACACCACCCTTATGCTTATACACCACCCTTATGCGTATACACCACCCTTATGCTTATACACCACCCTTATGCTTATACACCACGCTTATGCTTATACACCACCCTTATGATTATACACCACCCTTATGCTTACACACCACCTGTATGCTTATACACCACCCTTATCCTTATACACCACCCTTAGCTTTATACACCACCCTTATGCTTATACACCACCCTTATGCTTATACACCACGCTTATGCTTATACACCACCCTTATGATAACACAACACCCTTATCCTTACACTCCACCCTTATCCTTACACACCACCCTTATCCTAACACCCCACCCTTACCCTTATACACCACCAACATCCTTACACACCACCAACATCCTTACGCACCACCAACATCCTTATGCACCACCAACATCCTTATACACCACCAATATCCTTATACACCACCCTTATCCTTATACACCACCCTTATCCTTATACACCACCCTTATCCTTACACACCACCCTCACCCACACAGTCCACCAACATCCTTGTACACCAACCTTACCCGTATACACCACCCTTATGCTTATACACCACCTTTGTGCTTAAACACCACACTTATGCTTATACACCACCCTTATGCTTATGCACCACCCTTATGCTTATACACCACCCTTATGCTTATACACCACCCTTATGCTTATACACCACCCGTATGCTTTCCACCACCCTTATGCTTATACACCACCCTCACCCATATACTCCACCAACATCCTTATGCACCACCCTTTCCCATGTACACCACCCTTATGCTTATACACCACCCTCACCCATATACTCCACCAACATCCTTATACACCACCCTTATGTCTAAGCACCACCCGTATGCTTATGCACCACCCTTAGCTTATGCACTACCCTTATGCTTACGCATCACCCTTATGCTTACACACCACCCTTATGCTTATACACCACATTTATGCTTATGCACCACCCTTATGCTTATACACCACCCTTATGCTTATAAACCACCCGTATGCTTTCCACCACCCTTCTGCTTATACACCACCCTCACCCATATACTCCACCAACATCCTTGTACACCAACCTTACCCGTATACACCATCCTTATCCTTGTGCACCACCCTTATGCTTATACACCACCCTTATGCTTATACACCACCCTTATGCTTATACACCACCCTTATGCTTATACACCACCCTTATGCTTATACACCACCCTTATGCTTTCCACCACCCTTATGCTTATACACCACCCTTATGCTTATACACCACCCTTATGCTTATACACCACCCTTATCCTTATACACCACCCTCACCCATATACTCCACCAACATCCTTATACACCACCCTTATGCTTATACACCACCATTATGCTTATACACCACCCTTATGCTTATAAACCACCCTTATGCTTATACACCACCCTTATGCTTATACACCACCCTTATGCTTATACACCACCCTCACCCATATACTCCACCAACATCCTTGGACACCACCAACATCCTTATACACCACCCTTATCCTTATACACCACCCTTATCCTTATACACCACCATTATGCTTATACACCACCCTTATGCTTATACACCACCCTTATGCTTATACACCACCCTTATGCTTATACACCACGCTTATGCTTATACACCACCCTTTTGCTTATACATCACACTTATGCTTATGCACCACCCTTATGCTTATACACCACCCTTATGCTTATACACCACCCTTATGCTTATACACCACCCTCACCCATATACACCACCAACATCCTTATACACCACCCTCACCCATATACACCACCAACATCCTTATACACCACCAACATCCTCGTACACCACACTTATGCTTATACACCACCCTTATGCTTATACACCACCCTTATGCTTATGCACCACCCTTATGCTTACACGCCACCCTTATGCTTATACACCACCCTTATCCTTATACACCACCCTTATGCTTATACACCACCCTTATGCTTATACACCACCCTTAGGCTTATACACCACCCGTACCATTGTACACCACCCTTATGCTTATACACCACCCTTATGCTTAAACACCACCCTTATGCTTATACACCACCCTTATGCTTATACACCACCGTTATGCTTATACACCACCGTTATGCTTATACACCACCCTTATGCTTTCCACCACCCTTATGCTTATACACCACCCTTATGCTTATACACCACCCTTACCCTTATACACCACCCTTATGCTTATACACCACCCTTATGCTTATACACCACCCTCACCCATATACTCCACCAACATCCTTGGACACCACCAACATCCTTATACCACCCTTAGCCTTATACACCACGCTTATGCTTATACACTACCCTTATGCTTATACACCACCCTTATGCTTATACACCACCCTCACCCATATACTCCACCAACATCCTTGGACACCACCAACATCCTTATACCACCCTTAGCCTTATACACCACGCTTATGCTTATACACTACCCTTATGCTTATACACCACCCTTATGCTTATACACCACCCTCACCCACACAGTCCACCAACATCCTTGTACACCAACCTTACCCGTATACACCACCCTTATGCTTATACACCACCTTTGTGCTTAAACACCACACTTATGCTTATACACCACCCTTATGCACCACCCTTATGCTTATACACCACCCTTATGCTTATACACCACCCTTACCCATATACATCACCCTTATGCTTCTACACCACCCTTATCCCAAAACACGACCGTTACCCTTATACACCACCCTTATGCTTATATACCACCTTTATGCTTAAACACCACCCTTATGCTTATGCACCACCCTTATGCTTATACACCACCCTTATGCTTACACACCACCCTTATGCTTATACACCACCCTTATGCTTATGCACCACCCTTATGCTTATACACCACCCTTATACTTATACACCACCCTTATGCTTATACACCACCCTTATGCTTATACACCACCCTTATGCTTATACACCACCCTTATGCTTATACACCACGCTTAATCGCTTATGCTTATACACCACCCTTATGATTATACACCACCCTTATGCTTACACACCACCCGTATGCTTATACACCACCCTTACCCACATACTCCACCAACATCCTTGTACACCACCCTTATCCTCATACACCACCCTTATGCTTATACACCACCCTTATGCTTATACACCACGCTTATGCTTATACACCACCCTTATGATTATACACCACCCTTATGCTTACACACCACCCGTATGCTTATACACCACCCTTAGCTTTATCCTTATACACCACCCTTAGCTTTATACACCACCCTTATGCTTATACACCACCCTTATGCTTATACACCACGCTTATGCTTATACACCACCCTTATGATTACACACCACCCTTATCCTTACACACCACCCTTATCCTTACACACCACCCTTATCCTAACACCCCACCCTTACCCTTATACACCACCAACATCCTTACACACCACCAACATCCTTACGCACCACCAACATCCTTATGCACCACCAACGTCCTTATACACCACCAACATCCTTATACACCACCCTTATCCTTATACACCACCCTTATCCTTATACACCACCCTTATCCTTACACACCACCCTCACCCACACAGTCCACCAACATCCTTGTACACCAACCTTACCCGTATACACCACCCTTATGCTTATACACCACCCTTATCCTAATACACCACCCTTACCCATATACACCACCCTTATGCTTGTATACCACCCTCACCCATATACTCAACCAACATCCTTGTACACCAACCTTACCCGTATACACCACCCTTATCCTTGTGCACCACCCTTATGCTTATACACCACCCTTATGCTTATACACCACCCTTGTGCTTAAACACCACACTTATGCTTATGCACCACCCTTATGCTTATGCACCATCCTTATGCTTGTACACAACCCTTATGCTTATACACCACCCTTATGCTTATACACCACCCTTATGCTTATACACCACCCTTATGCTTATACACCACCCTTATGCTTATGCACCACACTTATGCTTATACACCACGCTTATGCTTATACACCACCATTATGCTTATGCACCACCCATGTGCTTATGCACCACCCTTATGCTTATACACCACCCTTATGCTTATACACCACCCTTATGCTTATACACCACCCTTATGCTTATACACCACCCTTACCCATATACACCACCCTTATGCTTATACACCACCCTCACCCATATACTCCACCAACATCCTTATGCACCACACTTTCCCATGTACACCACCCTTATGCTTATACACCACCCTCACCCATATAGTCCACCAACATCCTTATACACCACCCTTATGCCTAAGCACCACCCGTATGCTTATGCACCACCCTTAGCTTATACACCACCCTTATGCTTACGCAGCACCCTTATGCTTACACACCACCCTTATGCTTATACACCACCCTTATGCTTATGCACCACCCTTATGCTTATAAACCACCCTTATGCTTATACACCACCCGTATGCTTTCCACCACCCTTATGCTTATACACCACCCTTATGCTTATACACCACCCTCACCCATATACTCCACCAACATCCTTGTACACCAACCTTACCCGTATACACCACACTTATCCTTGTGCACCACCCTTATGCTTATGCACCACCCTTATGCTTATACACCACCCTTATGCTTATACACCACCCTTATGCTTATACACCACCCTTATGCTTTCCACCACCCTTATGCTTATACACCACCCTTATGCTTATACGCCACCCTTATGCTTATACACCACCCTTATGCTTATACACCACCCTTATGCTTATACACCACCCTTATCCTTATACACCACCCTCACCCATATACTCTACCAACATCCTCATACACCACCCTTATGCTTATACACCACCCTCACCCATATACTCCACCAACATCCTTCTACACCACCCTTATCCTCATACACCACCCTTATGCTTATACACCACCCTTATGCTTATACACCACGCTTATGCTTATACACCACCCTTATGATTATACACCACCCTTATGCTTACACACCACCTGTATGCTTATACACCACCCTTATCCTTATACACCACCCTTAGCTTTATACACCACCCTTATGCTTATACACCACCCTTATGCTTATACACCACGCTTATGCTTATACACCACCCTTATGATAACACAACACCCTTATCCTTACACTCCACCCTTATCCTTACACACCACCCTTATCCTAACACCCCACCCTTACCCTTATACACCACCAACATCCTTACACACCACCAACATCCTTACGCACCACCAACATCCTTATGCACCACCAACATCCTTATACACCACCAATATCCTTATACACCACCCTTATCCTTATACACCACCCTTATCCTTATACACCACCCTTATCCTTACACACCACCCTCACCCACACAGTCCACCAACATCCTTGTACACCAACCTTACCAGTATACACCACCCTTATGCTTATACACCACCTTTGTGCTTAAACACCACACTTATGCTTATACACCACCCTTATGCTTATGCACCACCCTTATGCTTATACACCACCCTTATGCTTATACACCACCCTTATGCTTATACACCACCCGTATGCTTTCCACCACCCTTATGCTTATACACCACCCTCACCCATATACTCCACCAACATCCTTATGCACCACCCTTTCCCATGTACACCACCCTTATGCTTATACACCACCCTCACCCATATACTCCACCAACATCCTTATACACCACCCTTATGTCTAAGCACCACCCGTATGCTTATGCACCACCCTTAGCTTATGCACTACCCTTATGCTTACGCATCACCCTTATGCTTACGCATCACCCTTATGCTTACACACCACCCTTATGCTTATACACCACATTTATGCTTATGCACCACCCTTATGCTTATACACCACCCTTATGCTTATACACCACCCGTATGCTTTCCACCACCCTTCTGCTTATACACCACCCTCACCCATATACTCCACCAACATCCTTGTACACCAACCTTACCCGTATACACCATCCTTATCCTTGTGCACCACCCTTATGCTTATACACCACCCTTATGCTTATACACCACCCTTATGCTTATACACCACCCTTATGCTTATACACCACCCTTATGCTTATACACCACCCTTATGCTTTCCACCACCCTTATGCTTATACACCACCCTTATGCTTATACACCACCCTTATGCTTATACACCACCCTTATGCTTATACACCACCCTTATCCTTATACACCACCCTCACCCATATACTCTACCAACATCCTCATACACCACCCTTATGCTTATACACCACCCTCACCCATATACTCCACCAACATCCTTCTACACCACCCTTATCCTCATACACCACCCTTATGCTTATACACCACCCTTATGCTTATACACCACGCTTATGCTTATACACCACCCTTATGATTATACACCACCCTTATGCTTACACACCACCTGTATGCTTATACACCACCCTTATCCTTATACACCACCCTTAGCTTTATACACCACCCTTATGCTTATACACCACCCTTATGCTTATACACCACGCTTATGCTTATACACCACCCTTATGATAACACAACACCCTTATCCTTACACTCCACCCTTATCCTTACACACCACCCTTATCCTAACACCCCACCCTTACCCTTATACACCACCAACATCCTTACACACCACCAACATCCTTACACACCGCCAACATCCTTACGCACCACCAACATCCTTATGCACCACCAACATCCTTATACACCACCAATATCCTTATACACCACCCTTATCCTTATACACCACCCTTATCCTTATACACCACCCTTATCCTTACACACCACCCTCACCCACACAGTCCACCAACATCCTTGTACACCAACCTTACCAGTATACACCACCCTTATGCTTATACACCACCCTTATGCTTAGACAGCACCCTTATGCTTATACACCACCCTTATGCTTATACACCACCCTTATGCTTTCCACCACCCTTATGCTTATACACCACCCTTATGCCTATACACCACCCTTATGCTTATACACCACCCTTATGCTTATACACCACCCTTATGCTTCTACACCACCCTCACCCATAAACTCCACCAACATCCTTGCACACCAACCTTACCCATATACACCACCCTTATGCTTATACACCACCCTCACCCATTTACTCCACCAACATCCTTATACACCACCCTTACCCATATACACCAACCATATCCTTGTGCACCACCCTCACCCAAAAACTCCACCAACATCCTTATACACCACCCTTACCCACGTCCAACACCCTTACCCACGTACAACACCCTTATACTTGTGCACCACCCTTATGGTTATGCACCACCCTTATGCTTATGCACCACCCTTATGCTTATGCGCCGCCCTTATGCTTATGCACCACCCTTATGCTTGTACACCGCCCTCACCCATATACTCCACCAACATCCTTGTACACCAAACCTTACCCGTATACACCACCCTTATCCTTGAACACCACACTTATGCTTATACACCACCGTTATGCTTATACACCACCCTTATGCTTTCCACCACCCTTATGCTTATACACCACCCTTATGCTTATACACCACCCTTATCCCGATACATCACCCTTACCCTTATACATCACCCTTACCCTTATACACCACCCTTATGCTTATACACCACTCTTATGCTTATACACCACCCTTATGCTTATACACCACCCTTATGCTTATACACCACCCTCACCCATATACTCCACTAACATCCTTGGACACCACCAACATCCTTATACACCACGCTTATGCTTATACACTACCCTTTTGCTTATACACCACCCTTATGCTTATACAGCACCCTCACCCATATACTCCACCAACATCCTTGGACACCACCAACATCCTTGTACACCACCCTTATCCTTATACACCACCCTTATGCTTATACACCACGCTTATGCTTATACACCACCCTTATGCTTATACACCACCCTTATGCTTATACACCACCCTTATGCTTAAACACAAACAACATCCTTATACACCACCCTTATCCAAATACATCACCCTTATCCTTATACGCCACCCTTATGCTTATACACCACCAACATCCTTATACACCACCCTTATGCTTGTACACCGCCCTCACCCATATACTCCACCAACATCCTTGTCCACCAAACCTTACCCATATACACCACCCTTATCCTTGAACACCACACTTATGCTTATACACCACCCTTATGCTTATACACCACCCTTATGCCTAGACACCTCCCTTATGCTCATACACCACCCTTATGCTTATACACCACCCTTATGCTTATACACCACCCTTATGCTTATACACCACCCTCACCCATTTACTCCACCAACATCCTTATACACCACCCTTACCCAAAAACTCCACCAACATCCTTCTACACCACCCTTACCCACGTACAACACCCTTATCCTTGTACACCACCCTTATGCTTATGCACCACCCTATGCGTATGCACCACCCTTGTGCTTATGCACCACCCTTATGCTTATGTACAACCCTTATGCTTATGCACCCCCTTACCCATATACTCCACCAACATCCTTATACACCACCCTTATGCTTATACACCAACCTAATGCTTATACACAACTCTTATGCTTATACTCCACCAACATCCTTATACACCACACTCATCCTTATACACCACCCTCACCCATATACTCCACCAACATCCTCATGCACCACCATTTTCCCAAATACACCACCCTTATGCTTATACACCACCCTCACCCATATACTCCACCAACATCCTTATACAACACCCTTACCCATATACACCACCCTTATCCTTATACACCACCCTCACCCATATACTCCACCAACATCCTCATGCACCACCATTTTCCCAAATACACCACCCTTATGCTTATACACCACCCTCACCCATATACTCCACCAACATCCTTATACAACACCCTTACCCATATACACCACCCTTATGCTTATACACCACCCTCACCCATATACACCACGCTTATCCTTATACACCACCCTCACCCATATACTCCACCAACATCCTCATGCACCACCCTTTCCCAAATACACCACCATTGTGCTTATGCACCACCCTTATGCTTATGCACCACCATTACGCTTATGCACCACCCTTACGCGTATGCACCACCCTTATGCGTATGCACCACCCTTATGCGTATGCACCACCCTTATGCGTATGCACCACCCTTATGCATATGCACCACCCTTATGCGTATGCACCACCCTTATGCGTATGCACCACCCTTATGCGCATGCACCACCCTTACCCTTATACACCACCCTTATCCCTAAACACCACCCTTACCCTTATACACCACCCTTACCCATATACACCACGCTTATGCTTATACACCACACTTATGCTTATACACCACCCTTATGCTTATACACCACCCTTATGCTTTCCACCACCCTTATGCTTATACACCACCCTTATGCTTATACACCACCCTTATGCTTATACACCACCCTTATTCTTATACACCACCCTTACCCATATACACCACCCTTATGCTTATACACCACCCTCACCCATATACTCCACCAACATCCTTAAACACCACCCTTACCCATATACATCACCCTTATGCTTCTACACCACCCTTATCCCAAAACACGACCCTTACCCTTATACACCACCCTTATGCTTATACACCACCCTTATGCTTATATACCACCTTTATGCTTAAACACCACCCTTATGCTTATGCACCACCCTTATGCTTATACACCACCCTTATGCTTACACACCACCCTTATGCTTATACACCACCCTTATGCTTATGCACCACCCTTATGCTTATACACCACCCTTATGCTTATACACCACCCTTATGCTTATACACCACCCTTATGCTTATACACCACCCTTATGCTTATACACCACCCTTATGCTTATACACCACCCTTATGCTTATACACCACGCTTAATCGCTTATGCTTATACACCACCCTTATGATTATACACCACCCTTATGCTTATACACCACCCTTACCCACATACTCCACCAACATCCTTGTACACCACCCTTATCCTCATACACCACCCTTATGCTTATACACCACCCTTATGCTTATACACCACGCTTATGCTTATACACCACCCTTATGATTATACACCACCATTATGCTTACACACCACCCGTATGCTTATACACCACCCTTAGCTTTATCCTTATACACCACCCTTAGCTTTATACACCACCCTTATGCTTATACACCACCCTTATGCTTATACACCACGCTTATGCTTATACACCACGCTTATGATTACACACCACCCTTATCCTTACACACCACCCTTATCCTTACACACCACCCTTATCCTAACACCCCACCCTTACCCTTATACACCACCAACATCCTTACACACCACCAACATCCTTACGCACCACCAACATCCTTATGCACCACCAACATCCTTATACACCACCCTTATCCTTATACACCACCCTTATCCTTATACACCACCCTTATCCTTATACACCACCCTTATCCTTACACACCACCCTCACCCACACAGTCCACCAACATCCTTGTACACCAACCTTACCCGTATACACCACCCTTATGCTTATACACCACCCTTATCCTAATACACCACCCTTACCCATATACACCACCCTTATGCTTGTATACCACCCTCACCCATATACTCAACCAACATCCTTGGACACCAACCTTACCCGTATACACCACCCTTATCTTTGTGCATCACCCTTATGCTTATACACCACCCTTATGCTTATACACCACCCTTGTGCTTAAACACCACACTTATGCTTATGCACCACCCATATGCTTATGCACCATCCTTATGCTTGTACACAACCCTTATGCTTATACACCACCCTTATGCTTATACACCACCCTCATGCTTATACACCACCCTTATGCTTATGCACCACCCTTATGCTTATGCACCACCCTTATGCTTATACACCACGCTTATGCTTATACACCACCATTATGCTTATACACCACCATTATGCTTATGCACCACCCATGTGCTTATGCACCACCCTTATGCTTATACAACACCCTTATGCTTATACACCACCCTTATGCTTATACACCACCCTTACCCATATACACCACCCTTATGCTTATACACCACCCTCACCCATATACTCCACCAACATCCTTATGCACCACCCTTTCCCATGTACACCACCCTTATGCTTATACACCACCCTCACCCATATAGTCCACCAACATCCTTATACACCACCCTTATGCCTAAGCACCACCCGTATGCTTATGCACCACCCTTAGCTTATACACCACCCTTATGCTTACGCAGCACCCTTATGCTTACACACCACCCTTATGCTTATACACCACCCTTATGTTTATGCACCACCCTTATGCTTATACACCACCCTTATGCTTATACACCACCCGTATGCTTTCCACCACCCTTATGCTTATACACCACCCTTATGCTTATACACCACCCTCACCCATATACTCCACCAACATCCTTGTACACCAACCTTACCCGTATACACCACACTTATCCTTGTGCACCACCCTTATGCTTATGAGCCACCCTTATGCTTATACACCACCCTTATGCTTATACACCACCCTTATGCTTATACACCACCCTTATGCTTTCCACCACCCTTATGCTTATACACCACCCTTATGCTTATACACCACCCTTATGCTTATACACCACCCTTATGCTTATACACCACCCTTATGCTTATACACCACCCTTATGCTTATACACCACCCTTATCCTTATACACCACCCTTATCCTTATACACCACCCTCACCCATATACTCTACCAACATCCTCATACACCACCCTTATGCTTATACACCACCCTCACCCATATACTCCACCAACATCCTTCTACACCACCCTTATCCTCATACACCACCCTTATGCTTATACACCACCCTTATGCTTATACACCACGCTTATGCTTATACACCACCCTTATGATTATACACCACCCTTATGCTTACACACCACCTGTATGCTTATACACCACCCTTATCCTTATACACCACCCTTAGCTTTATTCACCACCCTTATGCTTATACACCACCCTTATGCTTATACACCACGCTTATGCTTATACACCACCCTTATGATAACACAACACCCTTATCCTTACACTCCACCCTTATCCTTACACACCACCCTTATCCTAACACCCCACCCTTACCCTTATACACCACCAACATCCTTACACACCACCAACATCCTTACGCACCACCAACATCCTTATGCACCACCAACATCCTTATACACCACCAATATCCTTATACACCACCCTTATCCTTATACACCACCCTTATCCTTATACACCACCCTTATCCTTACACACCACCCTCACCCACACAGTCCACCAACATCCTTGTACACCAACCTTACCCGTATACACCACCCTTATGCTTATACACCACCCTTGTGCTTAAACACCACACTTATGCTTATACACCACCCTTATGCTTATGCACCACCCTTATGCTTATACACCACCCTTATGCTTATACACCACCCTTATGCTTATACACCACCCGTATGCTTTCCACCACCCTTATGCTTATACACCACCCTCACCCATATACTCCACCAACATCCTTATGCACCACCCTTTCCCATGTACACCACCCTTATGCTTATACACCACCCTCACCCATATACTCCACCAACATCCTTATACACCACCCTTATGCCTAAGCACCACCCGTATGCTTATGCACCACCCTTAGCTTATGCACTACCCTTATGCTTATGCATCACCCTTATGCTTACACACCACCCTTATGCTTATACACCACATTTATGCTTATGCACCACCATTATGCTTATACACCACCCTTATGCTTATACACCACCCGTATGCTTTCCACCACCCTTATGCTTATACACCACCCTCACCCATATACTCCACCAACATCCTTGTACACCAACCTTACCCGTATACACCATCCTTATCCTTGTGCACCACCCTTATGCTTATGCACCACCCTTATGCTTATACACCACCCTTATGCTTATACACCACCCTTATGCTTATACACCACCCTTATGCTTATACACCACCCTTATGCTTTCCACCACCCTTATGCTTATACACCACCCTTATGCTTATACACCACCCTTATGCTTATACACCACCCTCACCCATATACTCCACCAACATCCTTGGACACCACCAACATCCTTATACACCACCCTTATCCTTATACACCACCATTATGCTTATACACCACCCTTATGCTTATACACCACCCTTATGCTTATACACCACCCTTATGCTTATACACCACGCTTATGCTTATACACCACCCTTTTGCTTATACATCACACTTATGCTTATGCACCACCCTTATGCTTATACACCACCCTTATGCTTTCCACCACCCTTATGCTTATACACCACCCTTATGCTTATACACCACACTTATGCTTATACACCACCCTTATGCTTATACACCACCCTTATGCTTATACACCACCCTTATGCTTATACACAACCCTTATGCTTATACACCACCCTTATGCTTTCCACCACCCTTATGCGTATACACCACCCTTATGCTTATACACCACCGTTATGCTTATACACCACCCTTACCCGTATACACCACCCTTATGCTTATACACCACCCTTATGCTTATACACCACCCTTATGCTTATACACCACCCTTATGCTTATACACCACCCTCACCCATACACTCCACCAACATCCTTGTACACCAACCTTACCCGTATACACCACCCTTATCCTTGTACACCACCGTTATGCTTATACACCACCCTTATGCTTATACACCACCCTTATGCTTATACACCACCCTTATGCTTATACACCACCCTCACCCATATACTCCACCAACATCCTTATACACCACCCTTACCCATATACAGTATACACCACCCTTATCCTTGTACACCACCCTTACCCATATACACCACCCGTATCCTTGTACACCACCCTTATTCTTATACATCACACTTATGCTTATGCACCACCCTTATGCTTATACACCACCCTTATGCTTATACACCACCCTTATGCTTATACACCACCCTTATGCTCATACACCACACTTATGCTTATACACCACCCTTATGCTTAAACACCACCCTAATGCTTATGCACCACCCTTATGCTTATAAACCACCCATATGCTTATACACCAGCCTTATGCTTATACACCACCCTTATGCTTATACACCACCCTTATGCTTTCCACCACTCTTATGCTTATACACCACCCTTATGCTTATACACCACCCTCACCCAGACACTCCACCAACATCCTTGTACACCAACCTTACCCGTATACACCACCCTTATCCTTGTACACCACCCTTATGCTTATGCACCACAATTATGCTTATACACCACCCTTATGCTTATACACCGCTCTTATGCTTATACACCACCCTTATGCTTTCCACCACCCTTATGCTTATACACCACCCTTATGCTTGTACACCACCCTTATGCTTATACACCACCCTCACCCATATACTCCACCAACATCCTCATACACCACCCTTACCCATACACACCAACCTTATGCTTATACACCACCCTCACCCATATACTCCACCAACATACTTATACACCACACTTACCCATACACACCAACCTTATGCTTATACACCACACTTATGCTTATACACCACCTTTATGCGTAAACACCACCCTTATGCTTATGCACCACCCTTATGCTTATGCACCACCATTATGCTTATACACCACCCTTATGCTTATACACCACGCTTATGCTTATAAACCACCCTTATGCTTATACACCACCCTCATGCTTACACACCACCCTTATGCTTATACAACACCCTTATCCTTATACACCACCCGCATGCTTATGCACCACCCTTATGCTTATGCCCCACCCGTGTGCTTATACACCACCCTTATGCTTATACACCACCCTTATGCTTATACACCACCCTTATGCTTATACACCACCCTTACCCATATACACCACCCTTATGCTTATACACCACCCTCACCCATATACTCCACCAACATCCTTATACACCACCCTTATGCTTATACATCACACTTATGCTTATACACCACCCTTGTGCTTCTGCACCACCATTATGCTTATACACCACCCTTATGCTTATACACCACCCTTATGCTTATACACCACCCTCACCCATATTCTCCACCCTCACCCATATACTCCACCAACATACTTATACACCACCCTTACCCATATACACCACCCTTATACACCACCCTTATGCTTATGCACCACCCTTATGCTTATGCACCACCCTTATGCTTATGCACCACCCTTATGCTTATACACCGCCCTTATGCTTATACACCACCCTTATGCTTCTCACCGCCCTTATGCTTATACACCACCCTTATGCCTATACACCACCCTTATGCTTATGCACCACCCTTATGCTTATACATCACCCTTACCCGTATACACCACCCTTATGCTTATACACCACCCTCACCCATATACTCCACCAACATCCTTGTACACCACCCTTATGCTTATACACCACCCTTATGCTTATACACCACCCTTATGCTTATACACCACCCGTACCATTGTACACCACCCTTATGCTTATACACCACCCTTATGCTTAAACACCACCCTTATGCTTATACACCACCCTTATGCTTATACACCACCGTTATGCTTATACACCACCCTTATGCTTATACACCACCATTATGCTTATACACCTCCCTTATGTTTATACACTACCCTTATGCTTATACACCATCCTTATGCTTATACACCACCCTTATCCTTATACACCAACCTTATGCTTATACACCACCCTTATGCTTATACACCACCCTTATCGTTGTTCACCACCCTTATGCTTATACACCACCCTTATGCTTATACACCACCCTTATGCTCCAACACCACCCTTATGCTTATACACCACCCTTATGCTTATACACCACCCTTATGCGTATACACCACCGTTATGCTTAGACACCACCCTTATGCTTATACACCAACCTTATGCTTATACACCACCCTTATGCTTATACACTACCCTTATGCTTATACACCACCCTTATGCTTATACACCACCCTTATGCTTATACACCACCCTTATCCTTATACACCACCCTTATGCTTCCACACCACCAACATCCTTGTACACCACCAACATCCTTACGCACCACCAACATCCTTATACACCACCAACATCCTTATACACCACCCGTATCCGTATACACCACCCTTATCCTTATACACCACCCTTATCCTTACACACAACCCTCACCCATACACTCCACCAACATCCTTGTACACCAACCTTACCCGTATACACCACACTTATGCTTATACACCACCCTTATCCTTATACACCACCCTTATGCTTATACACCACCCTTATGCTTATACACCACCCTCACCCATACACTCCACCAACATCCTTGTACACCAACCTTACCCGTATACACCACCCTTATCCTTGTACACCACCGTTATGCTTATACACCACCCTTATGCTTATACACCACCCTTATGCTTATACACCACCCTCACCCATATACTCCACCAACATCCTTATACTCCACCAACATCCTTAAACACCACCCTTACCCGTATACACCACCCTTATGCTTATACACCACACTTATGCTTATACACCACCCTTATCCCTATACACCACCCTTACCCTTATACACCACCCTTATGCTTATACTCCACCCTTATGCTTATACACCACCCTTATGCTTATACACCACCCTTATGCTTATACACCACCTTTTTTCTTACACACCACCCTTATGCTTATGCACCACCCTTGTGCTTATGCACCACCCTTATGCTTATACACCACTCTTATGCTTATACACCACGCTTATGCTTATACACCACCCTTATGCTTATACACCACCCTCATGCTTACACACCACCCTTATACACCACCCTTATCCTTGTACACCACCCGTATGCTTATGCACCACCCTTATGCTTATGCCCCACCCGTGTGCTTATACACCACCCTTATGCTTATACACCACCCTTATGCTTATACACCACCCTTACCCGTATACACCACCCTTATGCTTATACACCACCCTCACCCATATACTCCACCAACATCCTTATACACCACCCTTATGCTTATACATCACACTTATGCTTATACACCACCCTTGTGCTTCTGCACCACCATTATGCTTATACACCACCCTTATGCTTATACATCACCCTTATGCTTATACACCACCCTCACCCATATTCTCCACCTTCACCCATATACTCCTCCAACATCCTTATACACCACCCTTACCCATATACACCACCCGTATGCTTATGCACCACCCTTATGCTTATGCACCACCCTTATGCTTATGCACCACCCTTATGCTTATACACCACCCTTATGCCAAAACACCACCCTTATGTTTATGCACCACCCTTATGCTTATGCACCACCCTTACCCATATACACCACCCTTATGCTTATGCACCACCATTACCCATATGCACCACTCTTATGCTTATGCACCACTCTTATGCTTATGCACCACCCGTATGCCTATACACCACCCTAATGCTTATGCACCACCCTTATGCTTATAAACCACCCTTATGCTTATACACCAGCCTTATGCTTATACACCACCCTTATGCTTATACACCACCCTTATGCTTTCCACCACCTTATGCTTATACACCACCCTTATGCTTATACACCACCCTCGCCCATACACTCCACCAACATCCTTGTACACCAACCTTACCTGTATACACCACCCTTATCCTTGTACACCACCATTATGCTTATGCACCACCCTCATGCTTATGCACCACAGTTATGCTTATACACCACCCTCACCCATACACTCCACTAACATCCTTGTACACCAACCGTACCCGTATACACCACCCTCACCCATATACACCACCCTTATGCTTATGCACCACCCTATGCTTATGCGCCACCCTTACCCATATACACCACCATTATGTGTATGCACCACCCTTATGCTTATGCATCACCCTTGTGCTTATGCACCACCCTTATGTTTATGCACCACCCTTATGCTTATGCACCACCATTATGCTTATGCACCACCCTTATGCTTATACACCACCCTTATGCCTATACACCACCCTCATGTTTATGCACCACCCTTATGCTTATACACCACCCTTATGCTTATACACCACCCTTATGCTTATACACCATCATTATACTTATACAACACCCTTATGCTTATACACCACCCTTATGCTTATACACCACCCTCACCCAGACACTCCACCAACATCCTTGTACACCAACCTTACCCGTATACACCACCCTTATCCTTGTACACCACCCTTATGCTTATGCACCACCCGTATGCGTATGCACCACAATTATGCTTATACACCACCCTTATGCTTATACACCGCTCTTATGCTTATACACCACCCTTATGCTTTCCACCACCCTTATGCTTATACACCACCCTTATGCTTGTACACCACCCTTATGCTTATACACCACCCTCACCCATATACTCCACCAACATCCTTATGCACCACCCTTTCCCATGTACACCACCCTTATGCTTATACACCACCCTCACCCATATACTCCACCAACATCCTTATACACCACCCTTATGCCTAAGCACCACCCGTATGCTTACGCATCACCCTTATGCT
Organism: Myxine glutinosa; assembly: GCF_964187855.1. Classification (NCBI taxonomy): domain Eukaryota; kingdom Metazoa; phylum Chordata; class Myxini; order Myxiniformes; family Myxinidae; genus Myxine; species Myxine glutinosa. The sequence goes on from NC_136266.1 coordinate 103,609,721, forward strand.
TACACACCATCCTTATGCTTATACACCACATTTATGCTTATGCACCACCCTTATGCTTATACACCACCCTTATGCTTATACACCACCCGTATGCTTTCCACCACCCTTATGCTTATACACCACCCTCACCCATATACTCCACCAACATCCTTGTACACCAACCTTACCCGTATACACCATCCTTATCCTTGTGCACCACCCTTATGCTTATGCACCACCCTTATGCTTATACACCACCCTTATGCTTATACACCACCCTTATGCTTATACACCACCCTTATGCTTATACACCACCCTTATGCTTTCCACCACCCTTATGCTTATACACCACCCTTATGCTTATACACCACCCTTATGCTTATACACCACCCTCACCCATATACTCCACCAACATCCTTGGACACCACCAACATCCTTATACACCACCCTTATCCTTATACACCACCATTATGCTTATACACCACCCTTATGCTTATACACCACCCTTATGCTTATACACCACCCTTATGCTTATACACCACGCTTATGCTTATACACCACCCTTTTGCTTATACATCACACTTATGCTTATGCACCACCCTTATGCTTTCCACCACCCTTATGCTTATACACCACCCTTATGCTTATACACCACACTTATGCTTATACACCACCCTTATGCTTATACACCACCCTTCTGCTTATACACCACCCTTATGCTTATACACCACCCTTATGCTTATACACAACCCTTATGCTTATACACCACCCTTATGCTTTCCACCACCCTTATGCGTATACACCACCCTTATGCTTATACACCACCGTTATGCTTATACACCACCCTTACCCGTATACACCACCCTTATGCTTATACACCACCCTTATGCTTATACACCACCCTTATGCTTATACACCACCCTTATGCTTATACACCACCCTCACCCATACACTCCACCAACATCCTTGTACACCAACCTTACCCGTATACACCACCCTTATCCTTGTACACCACCGTTATGCTTATACACCACCCTTATGCTTATACACCACCCTTATGCTTATACACCACCCTTATGCTTATACACCACCCTCACCCATATACTCCACCAACATCCTTATACACCACCCTTACCCATATACAGTATACACCACCCTTATCCTTGTACACCACCCTTACCCATATACACCACCCGTATCCTTGTACACCACCCTTATTCTTATACATCACACTTATGCTTATACACCACCCTTATGCTTATGCACCACCCTTATGCTTATACACCACCCTTATGCTTATACACCACCCTTATGCTTATACACCACCCTTATGCTCATACACCACACTTATGCTTATACACCACCCTTATGCTTAAACACCACCCTAATGCTTATGCACCACCCTTATGCTTATAAACCACCCATATGCTTATACACCAGCCTTATGCTTATACACCACCCTTATGCTTATACACCACCCTTATGCTTTCCACCACTCTTATGCTTATACACCACCCTTATGCTTATACACCACCCTCACCCAGACACTCCACCAACATCCTTGTACACCAACCTTACCCGTATACACCACCCTTATCCTTGTACACCACCCTTATGCTTATGCACCACAATTATGCTTATACACCACCCTTATGCTTATACACCGCTCTTATGCTTATACACCACCCTTATGCTTTCCACCACCCTTATGCTTATACACCACCATTATGCTTGTACACCACCCTTATGCTTATACACCACCCTCACCCATATACTCCACCAACATCCTCATACACCACCCTTACCCATACACACCAACCTTATGCTTATACACCACCCTCACCCATATACTCCACCAACATCCTTATACACCACACTTACCCATACACACCAACCTTATGCTTATACACCACACTTATGCTTATACACCACCTTTATGCTTAAACACCACCCTTATGCTTATGCACCACCCTTATGCTTATGCACCACCCTTATGCTTATACATCACCCTTATGCTTATACACCACCCTCACCCATATTCTCCACCCTCACCCATATACTCCTCCAACATCCTTATACACCACCCTTACCCATATACACCACCCGTATGCTTATGCACCACCCTTATGCTTATGCACCACCCTTATGCTTATGCACCACCCTTATGCTTATACACCACCCTTATGCCAAAACACCACCCTTATGTTTATGCACCACCCTTATGCTTATGCACCACCCTTACCCATATACACCACCCTTATGCTTATGCACCACCATTACCCATATGCACCACTCTTATGCTTATGCACCACCATTATGCTTATGCACCACCCGTATGCCTATACACCACCCTAATGCTTATGCACCACCCTTATGCTTATAAACCACCCTTATGCTTATACACCACCCTTATGCTTATACACCACCCTTATGCTTTCCACCACCTTATGCTTATACACCACCCTTATGCTTATACACCACCCTCGCCCATACACTCCACCAACATCCTTGTACACCAACCTTACCCGTATACACCACCCTTATCCTTGTACACCACCATTATGCTTATGCACCACCCTCATGCTTATGCACCACAGTTATGCTTATACACCACCCTCACCCATACACTCCACTAACATCCTTGTACACCAACCGTACCCGTATACACCACCCTCACCCATATACACCACCCTTATGCTTATGCACCACCCTATGCTTATGCGCCACCCTTACCCATATACACCACCATTATGTGTATGCACCACCCTTATGCTTATGCATCACCCTTGTGCTTATGCACCACCCTTATGTTTATGCACCACCCTTATGCTTATACACCATCATTATACTTATACAACACCCTTATGCTTATACACCACCCTTATGCTTATACACCACCCTCACCCAGACACTCCACCAACATCCTTGTACACCAACCTTACCCGTATACACCACCCTTATCCTTGTACACCACCCTTATGCTTATGCACCACCCGTATGCGTATGCACCACAATTATGCTTATACACCACCCTTATGCTTATACACCGCTCTTATGCTTATACACCACCCTTATGCTTTCCACCACCCTTATGCTTATACACCACCCTTATGCTTGTACACCACCCTTATGCTTATACACCACCCTCACCCATATACTCCACCAACATCCTTATGCACCACCCTTTCCCATGTACACCACCCTTATGCTTATACACCACCCTCACCCATATACTCCACCAACATCCTTATACACCACCCTTATGCCTAAGCACCACCCGTATGCTTACGCATCACCCTTATGCTTACACACCACCCTTATGCTTATACACCACATTTATGCTTATGCACCACCCTTATGCTTATACACCACCCTTATGCTTATACACCACCCGTATGCTTTCCACCACCCTTATGCTTATACACCACCCTCACCCATATACTCCACCAACATCCTTGTACACCAACCTTACCCGTATACACCATCCTTATCCTTGTGCACCACCCTTATGCTTATGCACCACCCTTATGCTTATACACCACCCTTATGCTTATACACCACCCTTATGCTTATACACCACCCTTATGCTTATACACCACCCTTATGCTTTCCACCACCCTTATGCTTATACACCACCCTTATGCTTATACACCACCCTTATGCTTATACACCACCCTCACCCATATACTCCACCAACATCCTTGGACACCACCAACATCCTTATACACCACCCTTATCCTTATACACCACCATTATGCTTATACACCACCCTTATGCTTATACACCACCCTTATGCTTATACACCACCCTTATGCTTATACACCACGCTTATGCTTATACACCACCCTTTTGCTTATACATCACACTTATGCTTATGCACCACCCTTATGCTTATACACCACCCTTATGCTTTCCACCACCCTTATGCTTATACACCACCCTTATGCTTATACACCACACTTATGCTTATACACCACCCTTATGCTTATACACCACCCTTCTGCTTATACACCACCCTTATGCTTATACACCACCCTTATGCTTATACACAACCCTTATGCTTATACACCACCCTTATGCTTTCCACCACCCTTATGCGTATACACCACCCTTATGCTTATACACCACCGTTATGCTTATACACCACCCTTACCCGTATACACCACCCTTATGCTTATACACCACCCTTATGCTTATACACCACCCTTATGCTTATACACCACCCTTATGCTTATACACCACCCTCACCCATACACTCCACCAACATCCTTGTACACCAACCTTACCCGTATACACCACCCTTATCCTTGTACACCACCGTTATGCTTATACACCACCCTTATGCTTATACACCACCCTTATGCTTATACACCACCCTTATGCTTATACACCACCCTCACCCATATACTCCACCAACATCCTTATACACCACCCTTACCCATATACAGTATACACCACCCTTATCCTTGTACACCACCCTTACCCATATACACCACCCGTATCCTTGTACACCACCCTTATTCTTATACATCACACTTATGCTTATACACCACCCTTATGCTTATGCACCACCCTTATGCTTATACACCACCCTTATGCTTATACACCACCCTTATGCTTATACACCACCCTTATGCTCATACACCACACTTATGCTTATACACCACCCTTATGCTTAAACACCACCCTAATGCTTATGCACCACCCTAATGCTTATAAACCACCCATATGCTTATACACCAGCCTTATGCTTATACACCACCCTTATGCTTATACACCACCCTTATGCTTTCCACCACTCTTATGCTTATACACCACCCTTATGCTTATACACCACCCTCACCCAGACACTCCACCAACATCCTTGTACACCAACCTTACCCGTATACACCACCCTTATCCTTGTACACCACCCTTATGCTTATGCACCACAATTATGCTTATACACCACCCTTATGCTTATACACCGCTCTTATGCTTATACACCACCCTTATGCTTTCCACCACCCTTATGCTTATACACCACCCTTATGCTTGTACACCACCCTTATGCTTATACACCACCCTCACCCATATACTCCACCAACATCCTCATACACCACCCTTACCCATACACACCAACCTTATGCTTATACACCACCCTCACCCATATACTCCACCAACATCCTTATACACCACACTTACCCATACACACCAACCTTATGCTTATACACCACACTTATGCTTATACACCACCTTTATGCTTAAACACCACCCTTATGCTTATGCACCACCCTTATGCTTATGCACCACCATTATGCTTATACACCACCCTTATGCTTATACACCACGCTTATGCTTATAAACCACCCTTATGCTTATACACCACCCTCATGCTTACACACCACCCTTATGCTTATACAACACCCTTATCCTTATACACCACCCGCATGCTTATGCACCACCCTTATGCTTATGCCCCACCCGTGTGCTTATACACCACCCTTATGCTTATACACCACCCTTATGCTTATACACCACCCTTATGCTTATACACCACCCTTACCCATATACACCACCCTTATGCTTATACACCACCCTCACCCATATACTCCACCAACATCCTTATACACCACCCTTATGCTTATACATCACACTTATGCTTATACACCACCCTTGTGCTTCTGCACCACCATTATGCTTATACACCACCCTTATGCTTATACACCACCCTTATGCTTATACACCACCCTCACCCATATTCTCCACCCTCACCCATATACTCCACCAACATACTTATACACCACCCTTACCCATATACACCACCCTTATGCTTATGCACCACCCTTATGCTTATGCACCACCCTTATGCTTATGCACCACCCTTATGCTTATACACCGCCCTTATGCTTATACACCACCCTTATGCTTATACACCGCCCTTATGCTTATACACCACCCTTATGCCTATACACCACCCTTATGCTTATGCACCACCCTTATGCTTATACATCACCCTTACCCGTATACACCACCCTTATGCTTATACACCACCCTCACCCATATACTCCACCAACATCCTTGTACACCACCCTTATGCTTATACACCACCCTTATGCTTATACACCACCCTTATGCTTATACACCACCCGTACCATTGTACACCACCCTTATGCTTATACACCACCCTTATGCTTAAACACCACCCTTATGCTTATACACCACCCTTATGCTTATACACCACCGTTATGCTTATACACCACCCTTATGCTTATACACCACCATTATGCTTATACACCTCCCTTATGTTTATACACTACCCTTATGCTTATACACCATCCTTATGCTTATACACCACCCTTATCCTTATACACCAACCTTATGCTTATACACCACCCTTATGCTTATACACCACCCTTATCGTTGTTCACCACCCTTATGCTTATACACCACCCTTATGCTTATACACCACCCTTATGCTCCAACACCACCCTTATGCTTATACACCACCCTTATGCTTATACACCACCCTTATGCGTATACACCACCGTTATGCTTAGACACCACCCTTATGCTTATACACCAACCTTATGCTTATACACCACCCTTATGCTTATACACTACCCTTATGCTTATACACCACCCTTATGCTTATACACCACCCTTATGCTTATACACCACCCTTATGCTTATACACTACCCTTATCCTTATACACCACCCTTATGCTTCCACACCACCAACATCCTTGTACACCACCAACATCCTTACGCACCACCAACATCCTTATACACCACCAACATCCTTATACACCACCCGTATCCGTATACACCACCCTTATCCTTATACACCACCCTTATCCTTACACACAACCCTCACCCATACACTCCACCAACATCCTTGTACACCAACCTTACCCGTATACACCACACTTATGCTTATACACCACCCTTATCCTTATACACCACCCTTATGCTTATACACCACCCTTATGCTTATACACCACCCTCACCCATACACTCCACCAACATCCTTGTACACCAACCTTACCCGTATACACCACCCTTATCCTTGTACACCACCGTTATGCTTATACACCACCCTTATGCTTATACACCACCCTTATGCTTATACACCACCCATATGCTTATACACCACCCTCACCCATATACTCCACCAACATCCTTATACTCCACCAACATCCTTAAACACCACACTTACCCGTATACACCACCCTTATGCTTATACACCACACTTATGCTTATACACCACCCTTATCCCTATACACCACCCTTACCCTTATACACCACCCTTATGCTTATACTCCACCCTTATGCTTATACACCACCCTTATGCTTATACACCACCCTTATGCTTATACACCACCTTTTTTCTTACACACCACCCTTATGCTTATGCACCACCCTTGTGCTTATGCACCACCCTTATGCTTATACACCACCCTTATGCTTATACACCACGCTTATGCTTATACACCACCCTTATGCTTATACACCACCCTCATGCTTACACACCACCCTTATACACCACCCTTATCCTTGTACACCACCCGTATGCTTATGCACCACCCTTATGCTTATGCCCCACCCGTGTGCTTATACACCACCCTTATGCTTATACACCACCCTTATGCTTATACACCACCCTTACCCGTATACACCACCCTTATGCTTATACACCACCCTCACCCATATACTCCACCAACATCCTTATACACCACCCTTATGCTTATACATCACACTTATGCTTATACACCACCCTTGTGCTTCTGCACCACCATTATGCTTATACACCACCCTTATGCTTATACATCACCCTTATGCTTATACACCACCCTCACCCATATTCTCCACCCTCACCCATATACTCCTCCAACATCCTTATACACCACCCTTACCCATATACACCACCCGTATGCTTATGCACCACCCTTATGCTTATGCACCACCCTTATGCTTATGCACCACCCTTATGCTTATACACCACCCTTATGCCAAAACACCACCCTTATGTTTATGCACCACCCTTATGCTTATGCACCACCCTTACCCATATACACCACCCTTATGCTTATGCACCACCATTACCCATATGCACCACTCTTATGCTTATGCACCACCATTATGCTTATGCACCACCCGCATGCCTATACACCACCCTAATGCTTATGCACCACCCTTATGCTTATAAACCACCCTTATGCTTATACACCAGCCTTATGCTTATACACCACCCTTATGCTTATACACCACCCTTATGCTTTCCACCACCTTATGCTTATACACCACCCTTATGCTTATACACCACCCTCGCCCATACACTCCACCAACATCCTTGTACACCAACCTTACCCGTATACACCACCCTTATCCTTGTACACCACCATTATGCTTATGCACCACCCTCATGCTTATGCACCACAGTTATGCTTATACACCACCCTCACCCATACACTCCACTAACATCCTTGTACACCAACCGTACCCGTATACACCACCCTCACCCATATACACCACCCTTATGCTTATGCACCACCCTATGCTTATGCACCACCCTTACCCATATACACCACCATTATGCGTATGCACCACCCTTATGCTTATGCATCACCCTTGTGCTTATGCACCACCCTTATGTTTATGCACCACCCTTATGCTTATGCACCACCCTTATGCTTATGCACCACCCTTATGCTTATACACCACCCTTATGCCTATACACCACCCTCATGTTTATGCACCACCCTTATGCTTATACACCACCCTTATGCTTATACACCACCCTTATGCTTATACACCATCATTATACTTATACAACACCCTTATGCTTATACACCACCCTCACCCAGACACTCCACCAACATCCTTGTACACCAACCTTACCCGTATACACCACCCTTATCCTTGTACACCACCCTTATGCTTATGCACCACCCGTATGCGTATGCACCACAATTATGCTTATACACCACCCTTATGCTTATACACCGCTCTTATGCTTATACACCACCCTTATGCTTTCCACCACCCTTATGCTTATACACCACCCTTATGCTTGTACACCACCCTTATGCTTATACACCACCCTCACCCATATACTCCACCAACATCCTCATACACCACCCTTACCCATACACACCAACCTTATGCTTATACACCACCCTCACCCATATACTCCACCAACATCCTTATACACCACACTTACCCATACACACCAACCTTATGCTTATACACCACACTTATGCTTATACACCACCTTTATGCTTAAACACCACCCTTATGCTTATGCACCACCCTTATGCTTATGCACCACCCTTATGCTTATACACCACCCTTATGCTTATACACCACGCTTATGCTTATAAACCACCCTTATGCTTATACACCACCCTCATGCTTACACACCACCCTTATGCTTATACAACACCCTTATCCTTGTACACCACCCGCATGCTTATGCACCACCCTTATGCTTATGCCCCACCCGTGTGCTTATACAGCACCCTTATGCTTATACACCACCCTTATGCTTATACACCACCCTTATGCTTATACACCATCCTTACCCATATACACCACCCTTATGCTTATACACCACCCTCACCCATATACTCCACCAACATCCTTATACACCACCCTTATGCTTATACATCACACTTATGCTTTTACACCACCCTTGTGCTTCTGCACCACCATTATGCTTATACACCACCCTTATGCTTATACACCACCCTCACCCATATTCTCCACCCTCACCCATATACTCCACCAACATCCTTATACACCACCCTTACCCATATACACCACCCTTATACACCACCCTATGCTTATGCACCACCCTTATGCTTATGCACCACCCTTATGCTTATACACCGCCCTTATGCTTATACACCACCCTTATGCTTATACACCGCCCTTATGCTTATACACCACCCTTATGCCTATACACCACCCTTATGCTTATGCACCACCCTTATGCTTATACATCACCCTTACCCGTATACACCACCCTTATGCTTATACACCACCCTCACCCATATACTCCACCAACATCCTTGTCCACCACCCTTATGCTTATACACCACCCTTATGCTTATACACCACCCTTATGCTTATACACCACCCGTACCATTGTACACCACCCTTATGCTTATACACCACCCTTATGCTCATACACCACCCTTATGCTTATACACCACCCTTATGCTTAAACACCACCCTTATGCTTATACACCACCCGTACCATTGTACACCACCCTTATGCTTATACACCACCCTTATGCTTAAACACCACCCTTATGCTTATACACCACCCTTATGCTTATACACCACCGTTATGCTTATACACCACCCTTATGCTTATACACCACCATTATGCTTATACACCTCCCTTATGCTTATACACTACCCTTATGCTTATACACCATCCTTATGCTTATACACCACCCTTATGCTTATACACCACCCTTATGCTTTCCACCACCCTTATGCTTCCACACCACCAACATCCTTGTACACCACCAACATCCTTACACACCACCAACATCCTTACGCACCACCAACCATTATAAGCATAATGGTGGTGTATAAGGATGTTTCCTTATACACCACCAACATCCTTATACACCACCCTTATCCGTATACACCACCCTTATCCTTATACACCACCATTATGCTTATACACCACCCTTATGCTTATAAACCACCCTTATGCTTATACACCACCCTTATGCTTATACACCACCCTTATGCTTATACACCACCCTCACCCATATGCACCAAACCACCCTTACAATGCACCAAAGCATAATGGTGGTGTATAAGCATAAGGGTGGTGTATAAGCATAACCCACCACCCATACAATTGTACACCACCCTTATGCTTATACACCACCCTTATGCTCATACACCACCCTTATGCTTATACACCACCCTTATGCTTATACACCACCCTTATGCTTATACACCACCCGTACCATTGTACACCACCCTTATGCTTATACACCACCCTTATGCTTAAACACCACCCTTATGCTTATACACCACCCTTATGCTTCAACACCACCCTTATGCTTATACACCACCCTTATGCTTATACACCACCCTTATGCGTATACACCACCGTTATGCTCAGACACCACCCTTATGCTTATACACCACCGTTATGCTCATACACCACCCTTATGCTTATACACTACCCTTATGCTTATACACCACCCTTATGCTTATACACCACCCTTATGCTTATACACCACCCTTCTCCTTATACCCCACCCTTATGCTTCCACACCACCAACATCCTTGTACACCACCAACATCCTTACACACCACCAACATCCTTACGCACCACCAACATCCTTATACACCACCAACATCCTTATACACCACCCTTATCCGTATACACCACCCTTATCCTTATACACCACCCTTGTCCTTATACACCACCCTTATGCTTATATATCACCCTCACCCATGTACTCCACCAACATCCTTGTACACCAACCTTACCCGTATACACCACCCTTATGCTTATACACCACCCTTATCCTTATACACCAACCTTACCCGTATACACCACCCTTATCCTTGTACACCACCCTTATGCTTATACACCACCCTTATCCTTATACACCACCCTTATGCTTATACACCACCCTTATGCTTATACACCACCCTCACCCATATTCTCCACCAACATCCGTGTGCACCACCCTTATGCTTAAACCCGTATGCTTATGCACCACCCTTATGCCACCACCCACGTTGGTTGGAGCGTTGGTTGGTTGGTTGGTTGGTTGGAGCATTGGTTGGTTGGTTGGAACATTGGTTGGTTGGTTGGGGCGTTGGTTGGTTGCTTGGTTGGTTGGAGCGTTGGTTGGAGCGTTGGTTGGTTGGTTGGAGCGTTGGTTGGTTGGAGCGTTGGTTGGTTGGTTGGAGCGTTGGATGGTTGGTTGGTGGGAGCGTTGGTTGGTTGGTTGGTGGGAGCGTTGGTTGGTTGGTTGGAGCGTTGGTTGGTTGGTTGGTTGGGGCGTTGGTTGGTTGGTTGGAGCATTTGTTGGTTGGTTGGAGCGTTGGTTGGTTGGTTGGAGCGTTGGTTGGTTGGTTGGTTGGAGCGTTGGTTGGTTGGTTGGAGCATTGGTTGGTTGGTTGGAGCATTGGTTGGTTGGTTGGTTGGAGCGTTGGCTGGATGGTTGGAGCGTTGGTTGCTTGGTTGGAGTGTTGGTTGGTTGGTTGGAGCGTTGGTTTGGTTGGTTGGAGCATTGGTTGGAGCGTTGGTTCGTTGGAGCGTTGGTTGGTTGGTTGGTTGGAGCATTGGTTGGAGCGTTGGTTGGTTGGTTGGAGCATTGGTTGGTTGGTTGCTTGGAGCGTTGTTTGGTTGGAGCATTGGTTGGTTGGTTGGAGCGTTGGTTGGTTGGAGCGTTGGTTGGTTGGTTGCTTGGAGCGTTGGTTGGTTGGTTGGAGCGTTGGTTGGTTGGTTGGTGGGAGCGTTGGTTGGTTGGTTGGAGCGTTGGTTGGTTGGTTGGAGCGTTGGTTGATTGGTTGGAGCGTTGGTTGGTTGGTTGGAGCGTTGGTTGGTAGGTTGGTTGGAGCGTTGGTTGGTTGGTTGGAGCGTTGGTTGGTTGGTTGGAGCGTTGGTTGGTTGGTTGGTTGGAGCGTTGGTTGGTTGGTTGGAGCGTTGGTTGGTTGGTTGGTTGGTTGGAGCGTTGGTTGGTTGGTTGGAGCGTTGGTTGCTTGGTTGGAGCATTGGTTGGTTGGTTGGGTGGAGCGTTGGTTGGTTGGAGCGTTGGTTGGTTGGTTGGTTGAAGCGTTGGTTGGTTGGAGCGATGGTTGGTTGGTTGGAGCGATGGTTGGTTGGTTGGAGCGTTCGTTGGTTGGTTGGAGCGTTGGTTGGTTGGTTGGAGCGTTGGTTGGTTGGTTGGCGCGTTGGTTGGTTGGTTGGTTGGAGTGTTGGTTGGTTGGGTGGTTGGAGCGTTGGTTGGTTGGGTGGTTGGATCGTTGGTTGGTTGGGTGGTTGGATCGTTGGTTGGTTGGTTGGTAGGAGCGTTGTTTGGTTGGGTGGAGCGTTGGTTGGTTGGTTGGAGCGTTTGGTTGGTTGGAGCGTTGGTTGGTTGGAGTGTTGGTTGGTTGGAGCATTGGTTGGTTGGTTGGTTGGTTAGAAGGTTGATTGGTTGGTTGGTTGGAGCGTTGGTTGGTTGGTTGGAGCGTTGGTTGGTTGGAGCATTGGTTGGTTGGTTGGTTGGTTAGAAGGTTGATTGGTTGGTTGGTTGGAGCATTGGTTGGTTGGTTGGTTGGTTGGTTGGTTGGGGCGTTGGTTGGTTGGTTGGAGCGTTGGTTGGTTGGTTGGAGCGTTGGTTGGTTGGTTGGTTGGAGCGTTGGTTGGTTGGTTGGTTGGGGCGTTGGTTGGTTGGTTGGAGCGTTGGTTGGTTGGTTGGAGCATTGGTTGGTTGGTTGGTTGGAGCGTTGGTTGGTTGGTTGGTTGGAGCGTTGGTTGGTTGGTTGGAGCATTGGTTGGTTGGTTGGAGCGTTGGTTGGTTGGTTGTAGCGTTGGTTGGTTGGTTGGTTGGAGCGTTGGTTGGTTGGTTGGAGCGTTGGTTGGGGCGTTGGTTGGTTGGAGCGTTGGTTGGTTGGTTGGAGCATTGGTTGGTTGGTTGGTTGGAGCGTTGGTTGGTTGGTTGGTTGGAGCGTTGGTTGGTTGGTTGGAGCGTTGGTTGGTTGGAGCGTTGGTTGGTTGGTTGGAGCGTTGGTTGGTTGGGTGAAGCGTTGGTTGGTTGGTTGGAGCGTTGGTTGGTTGGAGCGTTGGTTGGTTGGTTGGTTGGACCGTTGGTTGGTTGGTTGGAGCGTTGGTTGGTTGGTCGTAGCGTTGGTTGGTTGTTTGGAGCGTTGGTTGGTTGGAGCGTTGGTTGGTTGGTTGGAGCATTGGTTGGTTGGTTGGAGCGTTGGTTGGTTGGTTGGTTGGAGCGTTGGTTGGTTGGTTGGAGCGTTGGTTGGTTGGTTGGAGCGTTGGTTGGTTGGAGCGTTGGTTGGTTGGTTGGTTGGAGCGTTGGTTGGTTGGTTGGAGCGTTGGTTGATTGGTTGGAGCGTTGGTTGGTTGGTTGGAGCATTGGTTGGTTGGGTGGAGCGTTGGTTGGTTGGTTGGTGCGTTGGTTGGTTGGTTGGAGCGTTGGTTGGTTGTTTGGTTGGTTGGAGCGTTGGTTGGTTGGTTGGTTGGTTGGTTGGAGCGTTGGTTGGTTGGTTGGAGTGTTGGTTGGTTGGAAGTAGGTGATAAATGTTGCTTCTGGGACACCTCCGTTTAACATGGGAAATCCCTATCTAATGTCATTTACCCCCTTGTCTTTTTCAAAAATCATAAACACCTCTATTTCTCCCTCTATGAACCTATAATCCTTCTCACCTTATGAACCTATAATCCTTCTCGCCTTATGAACCTATAATCCTTCTCACCTTATGAACCTATAATCCTTCTAGCCTTATGAACCTATGATTTTCTTCCTTTATGAACCTATAATCCTTCTAGCCTTATGAACCTATGATCCTTCTCACTTACATGTAATTTTTACCCTATTCCCCCCACTACCCCCTTAATGTAGTTCCTTAGACCACTCTACTAATGAGCCTATAAATATATTATCTCTTTCTAACTTTTTTAAGAGTTCCATTCTCCTATAGAACTCATCCCCATTAAGTATATTTATAAAGTATACAGGTTCCTTAACCTTTTGTTGTGAAAGTATAAAGTGGTATGTTTCACGGAGGGTTCTTGTTTGACCTCCTCCTCTCCCACATACCATTTTAAAATTATAATATTTATTATCCGATTGATAACCATTAAAGTTCTCACTCCACTCTAATATATTTTTCTTCCCGCCCTCCATTACCCCACTTAACAAATGAATACGTTTATCCGTCTTGAGAACCTTCTGACCAGTGATTCTCTCAACCTCTTGAATCTGATATTTTTCACATTCGTTGTGTTTTCCATTTATATACCAAGGTTGATTACACCTCCACTCTTTAGTCTGGTTGATACTTGGTTCTATCATTTATATAATAGAAAAAAGGTGGTGGTAGCCCGTTAAAATCCCTAACCCCCCTTTTTAACTTATCACTTATATATATCTTATCACTTATATATCTTATCACTTATATCTTATCACTTATATATCTTATCACTTATATATCTTATCACTTGTATACTTATATAACCATAAGGGAGACTATCAATGCCATTTTCTAAAATAAACCTCTTATAATCAAAAGCCCCCAATGCTTTCTTATTCACCTCTTCTGAATATAATTGATGTTTATAACTTCTTATTCCATTAATCTTTCTAAACTCTTCTTTCTTTGTTGTTAAACAGTTATAATAATCCTTAAAGTTTATTGTTTCTTTAATGACATTTTTCTTTACACCTTTTAACTTCTTATCAGTCTTTTCAACGTTATTCACAATGTATTTATAAGCATAAGCCTTCGACCTCAATCCCACAAATTCACTCATAACATTTCCTCCCAATTCATCCTTGAACTTTCCAATCACCTTTTTATTTTTTGAAGAGAACAACTCACTCTCTGGACTGTAATTACTTGTATCATAGATATTAATGTCCTTTTTCATGTCTGAATAAACATCATCAGTATTAATTTTCAAAATAAAACTATCAGTATCCATATACAACAATGACACATTATCCTTATACTTTGATTTTAGATTAATATAAAAGTAATCATACATTAATGACTTTGACAAGTCAAGAATTGATGTTCCAATGTAAATAGGTTTGTCCATTTCAATACTCTCTTTAACCAAATGGATCGCACAAAAGTTCTCAGTAAAGACCTCAGCTCTAGTAAAACTCGGTCTATTAATTAATTTTGATGCTTGTTCCCAAGATGTTGCTAGTCTGATATTTTGTCTTTTCCTCACATTCTCCATGGTCTTACCAAAGACCGCATTGTTCATCAATTTATAAAAGTCTTTCTCAAAATCTGTTTTTGACTCTGTTCTTCTTTGTGTATTAAAATCAATGTACCCCTTTAACCAATGACTTTGATTGAACTTTAGAACCCTGTGGATCTTCTCTACTCTTAGACCTTTTGATAAATATTGTCGCAAATTTCTTTGATGTAGTACATAATTTTTCTTGTTATATAATGTAGTAAGTAATTTTTCTGTTGATTCACCTATATCAAACGATCGTTGATAATCACTCAACCATTCTTTCTTTGGACTTTCTTTCTCACAAGCAAATGGAAGATCTTTATGTTTGATATGAAGTTCTTCAGGATATTTTAAATCGACCTCAAAATAATAACCAACCTTTGAATCATCCAATTCTTTTTGTGTAGAGATACATACATCTTGTAAAACTTTTGTGTAGTCTTTTTCCTTTACCCATCTTAGTTTCCCATAAGGAAGAGCTTGAGACATTGCCCAGCCATATAAGTTGTTTGCGTCATAGTACATCAAGTAAGAACTCTCTTTTGTTGAATCATAATTTGGAAGATATTTGTTATTTGCTTTTGCGTATCTGCTCGAGCATACTTGTGAAATTCCACCTCTTTTTGCCTTTTCAATCATCAAAAGCATATCGACATCGGTTATCAAATCCAAATCTTGTTTTGTCATTTTCAACATCGCGCTCCAAGCCAATCCAGGTGCTGTGTAGTAGTGAGCAGGATCCAATCCATATCCAGTGCGACAAACAGATCTAAAGGCTTCAAATACATCGGCCAATAAAAGCACATCAGTTTTGAGATACAAATCGTGATACTCGCCAAGATTCTTGATGTTATATTTTTCCCAAACATTTTGTGCGTGTACATAATCTTTATCAGATATATGACTGTTGTTTAATTTGTTATCGAAATTTTCTTTTAAAGGAAGTTGTGTTTCATAGAATCTCTCAAATGAGTCCATATAGTCATAGGGGTAAATTCCCTTTTGTGTTAGAAAATCTTTATCTGAAAAATACTCTGAAAGACATGGAAACTCTTTTAGATTTTGAACCAAGTTAGCCAATGGACTTGCCATGAATTTAAATGTATCAAGAAATCTGATATGAGTAATAGGAGATGTGTGAATTGTTTTTGTGAATGAAATGTATTTCTGATCCGTGTTAGGAATTGCTGAAATGTGTCCAGATGTCTTTGAAAGTTCATTAATAAATAGATGCGTATCATAATGAGCGTTGTTATGAAGAAAGACAGGAATGAAAGAGGGGAGTTGATAATTAATATTACAACTTTGATGAGCTGGACCTCTATATTTACCAGTGAGATGACAATGATCTCTAACCTTTAGACCTTCACCAATTTTTTCCTCACAAATATGACAAACATTGTTTTTTCTAAATTCCCTTTTCGGTTCACTCGTCAAGGACATTGGTTTATTAGTTTCTCTCATTATCTTGGTTAATCGGACACAGTCTTTTTCTAGTCGTTTCACAAACTCCTCTGGGGTATTTGAGCCTCTATACTCCTCTAACTTGTATATTTATCACCAACAGATGATTTGATATAATAACAAAAACCGCAAGGAGTATGTTTTTGATATTTATTTGTGTATGATTCTTTTGGATCTGGAGAAGCAGTATCTATTTTTTCTAGAATACTTTCAAAATCAGCATATATAACAAATGGATGTTTGATCTTTTTCTTTTCATCTTTGAATGTGATATTTGAGCCTTCTTTAGGCATATTGATTGCCGTTGATTTATGTTCACCACAATAATTTGAATGTTTATCTAATCTTTCTTGTGTATGGAAGAAGTTAAGACAACGCAAACAAATATATATTTTATTTGTTCTTTTACATACTTGTGGTTTTATTAATTTAGCAATATCTTTAATGTATGTATAATGTGAATTTTCCTCTGAATTAAAATATAGAAGATTAATATGAGTTTGTTTACAATTGTCAGAAAGCTTTAAAACCTGAATGCTGTTTGTTTCTGTTAGACCATAAACATTAACTGATAAATTATTTATCTTTTCAAATTTAGGAATATCATTTAAAGCCATAGGAAACTTTAGATCTTTCGTATTTAATGTATTCTCATATTTTTTATAATGAGATACTCTTTCATCATGAAAATGTGGAGGATGTAAGTGTGCTAGAATAGACCAGAGAAAACATTTATTGTCTTTATTTTTGATATTGATAACTGCTTTTCTATTTTTGATAACACTGGGTAAATCAATGTAGGAAGAAGCTTTTAGAGGATCTGATTTAAGAATATGAATGTCTATGTAAATAATTTTTCCTATATTGAATCCACTTCCTACGATTGAATTATCCACATCTTGCTCTTGTTTAATAAGTTCATCATAGACTCCTGATGTTTTAAAATCTTGATATGAAGATATAAAGTGTGGCTCAGTTCTCATGTATGGTGTATCTATAACTCCTTCGTCCTTTGTCATTTCTAATTTTACTCCCATATAAAATTTAAGTGGTTTCATTTATTTTAGTGTTTTTTCAATCAACGTTTGAACAGCAGGTTTAACTATTTCTACAGCATCAACTATAGACTCTGGTTCAGGAGGTTTGAAGTTAAAGACTCTTATTTTAATATGTCCTTTGAATGCGCCATCAGAGTTTTTAGTTGTGATAAAATTTGATAAATGTAGAATTGTTTTAAGATGTATTTCGAAGCCTTTCTTGAGGATATTTTTATTACATGCAGAACAGTGTTTTGTTTCCTTCTGAATAGGAGATAGTAGGTGAAGTAGATTAAATGTGTGTTTGTTAGTTTTAAGGTGTCTTTTGTATTGTTTATATTCTTGTTCACAAACGTCGCAATACGTTGCTTTGATCATATTTATTTATATAGTAAAATTATACTTAAAACAAAGTGCCTTTTTTAGAGGCTTTTTAAAAGATGAAACTGTGCTTAAAGTAAAACACCTTTGAGCTTTTCAACTCGTTTTATGTATATAACTTTACTTAAAGTAAAACACCTTTGAGCTTTTCAACTCGTTTTATGTATATAACTTTACTTAAAGTAAAACACCTTTGAGCTTTTCAACTCGTTTTATGTATATAACTTTACTTAAAGTAAAACACCTTTGAGCTTTTCAACTCGTTTTATGTATATAACTTTACTTAAAGTAAAACACCTCTGAGCTTTTCAACTCGTTTTATGTATATAACTTTACTTAAAGTAAAACACCTTTGAGCTTTTCAACTCGTTTTATGTATATAACTTTACTTAAAGTAAAACACCTTTGAGCTTTTCAACTCGTTTTATGTATATAACTTTACTTAAAGTAAAACACCTTTGAGCTTTTCAACTCGTTTTATGTATATAACTTTACTTAAAGTAAAACACCTTTGAGCTTTTCAACACGTTTTATCTATCTATAATTCCACTAATCTCTGTGTGTATGTTTGTTTGTATGTTTGTATGTTTGTATGTCTGTGACCGCTGTTTCTCGACAACTACCAGTCCGATATACTTGAAACTTGCCAGGTATATTGCTGGGGACCCGAGGATGTGCCTTTTCAAGGTTTTAAATTAATCGCAGAAGTAGTTACCGAGCTATGTCCAAAAAACGATTCAACCAATCAGAGAGCAGCGAGCTATCACGTGTGCCGAACGTGGCGAACAGACTCTGCCTCGGATAGCACATTTGAGAGCGTATTCATTTATTTCCCGTCGGCAAACTATGTTGCCGTTAAACTATGTTCTAAAACTAATTAAAACTAATTTGCGATTCATCGTAACTGCGATTTGCGACCTTCCGGACAGTCAAATGAGGACGTCACTTCCGGACTTACGTAGCGGCTAGCGGGCGCCATTTGGAGGAGCTGGGAGGACTCAGTCGCGATAGAGTGAGCCTGAGTGAGTATATCAAGACAAGAACAAGATCTAGAAGGAGGTATGTACGGTGCGATTCATATAATATATTGTTTAGTTATCGTCGATGAGGAATTTGGGGGCCCGATTAACTGCAGCGCCATCCGAGCTGCGGCGTCGGGACGATACATTCATTGTACGGTAACATCACGCACTTACGGGCACGTCCTATATATATAGTACGGGCATGCCCTAGTGTATATAACTTTACTTAAAGTAAAGCGTCTATGTATTAGCCAGAAAGTTTAGATACTCTAGTTCATCAATTTCAATTTCACTATCTGAGTCATCAATAAAGCTACTCTCATAACTATCATTTGAACACAAACTATTAGTATCATAACTATCTTCAGATCCTAGACTCTCAGTATAATAACTCTCAGAGTATTGACTGTTAATATCACTCATTTACATACCATTAAACTTCCATCAATATCTATATATTTTCTTTCATTAGAACTAATAACCACAATATTTTTTACATTAAATGTTATTTTCAAATAATCTCTAATAATCAGAGTACGGAATGATAGTTCACCACTAATATTCATATTATTAATTTCACCCACATCTTTGGGTCTATTAAAGAATATACAAATGTTTCCTCTAGAATCGTTGATGGTCTTATCATTCATTTTCAAAGCTTCTTTATCAATGACCTTTTCAAGCTTTGAGTAAATTGTTAGTAGTAGTGGAGAAACGTTTGTCAAATTTACTTTAATAGAGTTATTAATTAACATAGCTTGTCCCGTAAATTTAATAAAAGGACACATGTTATTCTCCATTATGGGTTTAATCCAAAAATTTCCATATTTATCTTTGTTCAATTTAACATCTGACATATTTTTCTATATCTTCCACCGAAGTAGAGATTGATTGAAATTTGTCTTTTGTGTTTTACTTTAAGCACAGTTTCATCTTTAAAAAAGCCTCTAAAAAAGGCACTTTGTTTTAAGTATAATTTTACTTTATAAATATGATAAATTCTGAAGGATATTTAGAATTTCCAGACTCTCCATATGATAAATTAGAAATCTGCCACCATTGTGGTAGAATAGGGCTTAATAATGAGGGTTCATATAAACAATGTATTTTCTGTGATTTAATTTTAATTAATGATAATAAAAAATATAGAAAAATATATAACTCTTTTAAATTAGAACCAAAAATGAATTACTTTACAAGATTAATAAGAGAGATGAATGTTAAGTATTATGGTGATAATACACCATTTCTTACAAGGGAAGAGACTATTTGTATTGAGGAAATGTATAAGGGTTTAATGATATTTATTATTCAAAATAATTTTAATGGAAATGTTAATACAAGATACTATATAAACAAAATAATGGATTATTTTGAAATTAAACCTGAACTCAGGATAAAATATAGAGTTTCTCAAAAAACTCAAAAAAAGTTAGATGACTTGTTTTCCAAATATATAAATGAATGATTTTTTACCTGTTTGGGAAAATAAGATAAAATTTAAAAACCATAAAAATCTTCCAAATTCATTGAGATGTCTAATAGTCGGTTCAAGCAGATGTGGACAAACCTGTTTACTTTTAAAGATGCTCCTTAGTCCTAATTTTTTAGATTATGATAATTAAATAATTTTTACAAAGTCAAGTTTTCAACCCGAGTATCAACTACTCTCACAGGGTTTTAATGCGGGTCTTAAAAAGGAAGACATTATCGGTTTATTTAAACTTCAAAACAAACTAAATGATTATAATATTGATGATATAATACAATTATTTTGTGATACACAGAAATCAAAATCAAAACCAAAACCCATAACTTGTATTCTCAGTGATAATACGGATGATATACCTTCACCTCAAGATTTAGACAAATCAAAAAAGAACCTCGTTATCTTTGATGATTGTGTTAATGAGAGAAACCAAACAGTAATGGATAGCTACTATACAAGAGGGAGACATTCTTCTTGTAATTGTATTTATCTTAGTCAGTCATATTTTCAACTCCCTCGGCGCTCAATAAGAAACAATGCTAATACTTTTATTTTATTTAAGTTAAATTCAATAGATACAAATAATTTTTGGAGAGATAATTGTTCTACATTATGTAGTAAGAAGGAATTTGAAAATAATATGAAACACACGATTGGAAAATATAAATATATTGTTGTGAAACAAGATGAGATACTAAATGATATTTTTCAATAAATAAATACAGAAAATGAATACCGAAGAAAGAGTAAGAAAGTTTAAAGAACATCAAGAGTTGGTTTCAAAAGGTGTAAAGCAACAGGAAGACATAAAGAAGAAAAGGAGACAGAAACTAACTGGTGAAGAAGCCTTTGAAAGAAAACAAGAGAAATTTTTTAAACCACTTTTAAAAACTCAACAAACGATTTCACCTACAGTTCCCACGGTAGAATTTACTCCGAAAAAATTTCAAATGCTCAAAGATTTTAGTCAAATGACAGAGCAAGAACTTGGAGAATTAGAATATGATGATGAAGGATTATTTCGGCATCTTGAGAAGGTAAATAAACTTTCCAATTATATTGTAGAAGCTCTTCAAAACAATGAATATTTGAAGGGTTCAAAAACCAGAGCAGGTCTCATTCCAACAGAAGAACCAGCACAGTTCCATCTTGTGAAAGAAAAGTTATTGATATTTAATGATAAATTGGTGTTCTTAAGTTCTGACCAACCAAATGATGAATTAACCCCAAGATTAATGTTTCTTCAAACAAAAGATGGACATGCTAATTCACCTTATTTTGATGAACCGCTTGATATGGAAAGAGAGGAAGATAGAGAGTATATTGAGTTGCTAAACGCACTTGATTATGGAGTTTCTGTTGCTGGTAAAAGTAAGAAGAATGAGAAGGAGAAACATATTATTGATGCTTTAAGTAAGCTTGGTTCGGGTGTTAGTTTTCTTCCAAATGACCCATCACAATTAGTTAATAGGTTATTATTGTTGTTAGGTAGTAAGAAGGCTGGAAACAACAATTGTTTTAATGAAGCATCCGCCATTTTAGATCAGTTGATGAATATGAAAATAATTAATAAATGTCAATACAAAGATATTTTATTAGATATTAAATAAGATGAGAAGCACAATTCTTAGTTTTAATTTCACAACGAGTGATTACACAGCTTCATTCCCTTACCCACTACAACTTGACCCCACAAAAGAATATGAGGCTTCTTTGTTGTCAATGGAGACTTACAATACCCTTTTTAATATCACAGAGAAAAACAACAAGTTTAGTTATAATCCAGGAAGTGGATATAAAACTATAACCGTTTCACCCGGTGCTTACGAGATTTCTCAAATATCTTCAGAAGTCTCTCGCCTTATGAAAGAAAAAGGTGATGAACCAAAAAATATTGTAATAGATATTCAAAAACACACTTCAAAATCAGCTATTAAACTTAAAAATAATTATAAAGTTGATTTCACGATTGAAAATTCGTTCAGAGAGCTATTGGGTTTCTCTTCTAAAAAGATTGAAACTAACGGGACGTCTTACAGTGATAATGTCATTCAAATATCCTCCGGTATAAATTCAGTATTAATTCATTGTGATTTGATTGATGGTGCTTATAACGATGGAATAAGAACAAATACAATATTTTCATTCAGTGCATACTCAACCCCGATTGGTTATAAATTTAATATGGAACCAAAAAATCTTGTCTATTTACCTGTGTCAGGAAAAACCATATACAGAGTAAATTTTAGGATAACCGACCAAGATAATCGTATGATATCCTTTAATGATGAAATTATATCCATCAGAATTCACCTACGTGAAGTTTTTCAATAAATAAATAATGGTTATTGTGAGAAAACACGAGTTGGGAAAATATAAAATAATTACAGGGGATGGGATGTTCCTTTCACCATACTATAAGGGTGAAGGTATGTTTCTTGGTAGAGGATACTATAAACCAAAGAGACAACGGGGTGTGGGACATCAATTTAGAAATAAAGGAGATGGGATAATTGATACTCCAATGGGTATTGGTTCAACCATCCTTAAACATAAAGACCTAATTGGTTCAACTGCTTCAGCCGTGGGCTCAGTTGTGGGTGCTATAAAGAGTATAAAAGATGCTCAAAAGGAGTCTCATAAATTACAAGCAATCAAAGAAATAAAAAAAGGTAAAACTCAACTATCTTCACAAGAACGACAAAAAATCATTAAAATACTTGGGTCAGGGTTTCAACGATTTTAATGCTATATAAATACAAGTATGGAAGCGATTGATAGTATCTATGATTTGGATGATACGATTATCATTTCAAACTCTACTAAAAAGGAAGACTATTTTAAGGTAAATGCTATAACAGGAACAGACTGGAATTCAAACGGAACAAAAAGTTTTGAAATAAATAATCAACAAACTTACTTGAATATAGCTGATAGTTTCTTGCTGTGTAAATTTAAATTCACTAAGGCTGCGAATTATACTAATGCTACACTCGTAAATGATTTCTTCTGGAAAATGTTTGATAGTGTCCGCCTGTATATTGGAACACAAGAGGTTGAAGCGGTTGATTATGTCTCTGCTATATCTGAAATGAGGAAATTTACACTATATTCGTTTAGTGATAGACTGGGTATGGGAGCTGTTGAAGGTTTTATTCCTGATATGTCAACGGGAACAAATGCTGACCCTGGTTATAGTCAAAGGAAGTCAATGTATAATGATGATACAAAAGCAGAGAATAGTTTTACCGTAGCAGTACCTCTGAAAGGTATATTTGGATTTTGTGATTATGATAAAGTTTTGTATGGTCTTAAAATTAGATTTCAACTACAAAGGAATGATAATGTAAATAGGTTGCTTTTTGGGGTTGAAAATGCTTTTGGCGACAATAATAAATTTGTTATTAATGATTTGTGTTGGTATATTAGTGAATATACTCCTAATCTTAAAACGGAAGAGATGTTATATAGAAGACTTAACTCAAAGAAACCGCTAAATGTATCATACCTTAACAGAAGATGTCAACACGTTAAACTGGAACACACTACCTACACTTGGAATTTGGGTGTTCTTGAAGGAAAGCCACGATACCTATGGCTCATTTTTAAGAAACCAGATGGAGAGGAGGGTACTGATAAGAATAATGCGCTGAGTAATAATGCTAAGGTGAAATAACTTCGGGTTTCTCTTGATGGAACATTTTATCCGCGAGATAGATTGGAAATTGATTGGGAAAAAAAAGATTATGCGGAGGCCTACAAGTCTTACCAAAAGGTGTGTGAAAGCAACGGTAATAATGAACCTATTTTGGATATGGTTGTGTTTCAAAAACTTTATACCATCTACGCAATTGACCTGAGTTCTCAAAAGGAAACTATAAAGTCTAATAGAGTGGATACTTCTCTATACATTGAAAGAGGAGAGAATGAAGAAGTTGATGCTTATTGTTTGCTTTTGGAGGAAACAGTATTACAGATTAATACAGATAATGGTGTTATGATTAATATCACATAGGTTTTTTCTCATAAATAAATGAGTAGGAAAGAACTGGTATATGTTAATCAAATCAATCTTAATAAATTAACATCTTGTATTCAAAATCAAAAGCCTTGTATTATTAACGTTAATACAATTCAAAGAAAAGGAGCAGTAAGAATTGATGTTTTACTCACAAGAGAGCAGGTAAAAACACTAAATGATGCTGGTTCACTTAAAATTAAAATGACAAAACCTATGTTAAAGAAATATTCAATACAAGAGGGAGGATTTCTCCCGTTTCTAATTCCTTTATTTGCTGGTTTAAGTGCGGCGGGAGCATTGACTGGTGGTATTTCAGCAGCGGTAAAAACTGCTAACGAAAGGAAGGCACAACTAAAAGCTCAAAAAGAATTGGAAAGACATAACAAGGAGTTGGAGAAACAAATTAGTGGCAGTGGTGTAATTGTGGATTTTGCTCAAAAACGTGAAAGTCTACCTGATAAAGCTAGATTGTTAGTTGGAGATATGCTTTCCTCTATCGCTCAAGCGGGCGTTAAACTAACTAAAAGGGGTAATGGGTTATATCTTTCTCATAAATAAATGGATAAATGGTTTAAACAATTTGGAAAGAATACAACGTCAAATATAGAACTTACTAAATATTGTAAAAAACTAAAAATTGATAATGTGGTTATTTGTATGAGAGATGAATTTAAAAAGTTGTCCAAGAATACAATGAATATTATTATGAATTTAGACACACAGAATGGTTCTCATTGGGTTTGTATTCATAATAGTCAGGATAAATATTATTTTGATAGTTATGGTATGCCACCGCCTGTTGAAGTAATACAATTCTTACAGAATGGTGTTTATCAAACATTTCAAGTTCAAGAAATTAATTCTAAATGTTGTGGTCAATTATGTTTATATGTATTATTTCAACTCAACAATAATGAAAATTTTTATGATATCATTTTTAATCTAATATAAATGACTTATGTTGGAAAAGATGGTTCTATCTTTGGAAAATCCTCTCAGGATATTGATTTATCAAATTATTATACAAAGGCACAGGCTGAATGACAAAAATATAGTATAAGTAAAAATATTAATATGAAGAATACTTATAAATTAATCAATTATCCAAACCCGACAGATGCGAATGACTTAATTAGATTTAGTGATTTATCACAATATATATTTTTAAAGAAAACAGCACGTTTTGTTAAACAAGTAAAATTTACAACCACAACACCCGGTTATACTGACCATACACCTTTCCTCATTCAATTTAACTATCTGCTTACAATTGAATTTTATAAAGAAGGACATATAGTTAATATGCGAATCAATAAATGGGGGTATGATATGCCTGATTTAGGGTATAATTGGTATTTTTCAATAAACTTAGAAGACCTACATGATTTGAATCAGTCTCGTAAAGAAGAATATTATCCGCTTGGTGAGGATAAGGATTTATGTGGAAGTACAATTAGTAAACAACAAATACATGGTTTTAAGAAAAGAAAAATATATGATAGTATAGCGATGGTTAGCATGACAAAGAAGGAAGGTAATGAGATAAGGATAGAAAGCCGAGGAATACAAACCGATTTGGTAGTGGGAAGATGGGGTGGTATTACCTGTTATAATATTAATCTCACATATATTTCTGATACATAAATGGCAGGAAAAAGACTACAAGAGAATTATAATTTTTGTATTCAGGGATACCTACAAGAAAAGGGTGCTCGGTATTACATACCTTATGATTTGGAGCATATACATGGAAATTTTGTCATTAAAAGCTGGCCTTATACTGATATTGCTAAACCCACAAATAGAGACTTGTTTAAAATATTAAATAAAAATGAACTTCTCAAAGTTATGAAATATAAAACTCTTTTAGAAATCGTCAACAAATCTTATTGGTATCCTATTATGAGAAAAATAATTATGGATACAAGAATATCTCAAAATCCAGATGAGTATATGTATCATATTCTTTGGGGCTCAAGCTCAAGGGTAGCAAGGGATGAGGAAGGAGTTGAAGAAGAGAAGGAGGAAGGAGTTGAAGAAGAGAAGGAGGAAAGATAGAAGGAGGAGAAGGAGGAAAGGGAGAAGGAGGAGAGGGAGAAAAAGGAGAAGGAGGAGAAGGATAAAAGGGAGAAAAAGGAGAAGGAGGAGAGGGAGGAAAGGGAGAAAAAGGAGGAGGAGGAGGAGAGGGAGGAAAGAGAGAGGGGGGAAAAATAAAAAAATATGACCATTCCTGAGATTAATGAAAGATTGAAGTTATTACGACAAATAAATCAATCTCAACGCACCGAAGAGGAAAATAAAGAACTAATGACTCTTATGAAGATATTGGTTTTTAAATTTGCTATAATAAATTCAGAGAGCAGATATACAACATATAGTTGATGATGTTGGTGTTATTGACTTTCGTTAGTTTTATTTGTAAATAAATGGAGGAGAGAATGAAGGCATTCCTAAGGATTCTTTATGTTTTAAAAATCAAGATAGAAATGTATATGTTGAAAACCCAAAAGGCTTTGGCACTATGTAGGACTTTTTCTCATAAATAAATATGAGTTATTGTCTCAAATGTAAAAAGAAAACTAAATCTAAAAATATCTCCTTTGTTGAAGCTAAAAATAATAGAGTTTATCAAAAAGGAATATGTCAAGTGTGTGGCTCTAAAAAGTGCCAATTCATCTCTCCTAAAAGTGGAGGAGACATACAAAAGTTTTTGTCAGGAAGTAAATTTACAACAACTGGAATTCCAGGGGAACTACATCTACCTGGATATTCTTTCTGTGGTCCTGGAACAAACCTGGATAAAAGATTAGATGAGGCTGACAATCCTAAACCTTGGTCTAAACCTACAAATAGGGTTGACGAAATGTGTATGAAGCATGATATTGCTTATGGGAAAACCACTACGTTGACTGAAAAACATAAAGCCGACAGAGAAATGTTGTATAATTTGTCTTTGATACAAAATCCAACGTTGAGAGAGAAGGTTGATAGGTTTATTGTGAGAAATTTGATAAATGCTAAATTGAAACTTGGCCTTGGTTATTCACCCTCAAAAAACTATTAGGCTCTAATGATGTCATCAAGACTGAGGAGCTTTTGGCAGATGAATTACATAAACCTATAATCACAAAGTTTAAAAGAAGGAAAGTTTATTCTAAATACACCGACCACATATGGTCCGCTGATTTAATCGAACTAAAAAATGATAAGGGATACAAGTATGCTTTAACCGTTATTGATTTGAGGAGTAGATTTGCTTGGGTTGTTCCTTTGAAAAACAAGAGAGGTTATACTCTGATGTTAGCCTTCCAACAGATATTTAATAAAAGTAAAAGAAAACCAAAGAAACTGTGGACTGATGAGGGAACAGAGTTCTATAACAAAATATTTATGAAATTTCTTATGGGGGAGGGTATTAAATTCTACAGCACCTTTAATGAAGGAAAAGCAGTTGTTATTGAGCGTTTTAATCGTACTTTAAAAGAGAAATTATATAAAAAATTCACAGAACTCGGTTCCCAAAAATGGGTGTATTTTATTCAGGATATTGTAGATAATTACAATAATACAGTTCATTCATCAACAAAATCAAAACCATCAGAAACATTTACAAAATTAGAATATGAAAAGGAGATTAATTTGAGAAAGCCCAAGTTCAAAGTTGGTGATATTGTAAGAATATACAGATGGAAAAGTCATTTTGAGAAAGGTTATACAAAGAGATGGACTAATGAATTATTCAAAATCGTTGATGTAATGGATACTATGCCTTGGACTTACAAATTATATGATATGAATTGGGAAGAAATCTTGGGTTCATTTTACTCACAAGAATTACAAAAAACAAAACTGATAATTCATTAAACAACAACCATCCATTATTGTCTCTTTCATCTCCACTTTCTCCACTCCACTTTGAAACTCCACTTTCATCCACCCAGATTAGCTAATTTAATTAGTAGTAATAAAAAAAATTAAATAAATAAATAAAAATCATAAGCCACACCCACACAGACCCCGCCCACACAGACCACACCCACACAGACCACACCCACACAGACCCCGCCCACACAGACCACACCCACACAGACCCCACCCACACAGACCACACCCACACAGACCACACCCACACAGACCACACCCACACCCACACAGACCACACCCACACAGACCACACCCACACAGACCACACCCACACAGACCACACCCACACAGACCACACCCATCATCCCCCACCCCTGTGCGCCCCCACCCTTGATCCCCCCTCATCCCACCCCCACCTTCCCCACACACACAAGGGGAGGGGAGGGATGGGATGAGGGGGGATCAAGGGTGGGGGTGCACCTTCCCATCTTTTTTCCCTTTATTCTCTTTTTGTAATTAAGAATGAAATAATTCTGGACAAAGCGAATAAAATCAAAATTATGAAATAACATTAAAAACATAAAAATTATAATAAAACATTTTTCACGAGGTATAAATTCAGTTTCTTCCATAAATTCAGTTTCTTCCCAGGTATAATATCCTCTTGTCTCCCATGTTGGCTTCACCAATTTCTTTTGTGTCTGCAAGGCACAAAATGGATTTTAAATTAAATTCACCAAACACAGTATTTGCCTGCCGTGCCATCCCAAACCACATGAGGGCAGTCTAGGACCATAAATGAGAAACTCCATTTTTCAAAACAACTCACATGACCAGGAAATGAGTTGACACTCCTCCGGTCGTCGAAGTTGTGAAATCCCTGGGTTTCATCAAACTTCATGTTGCTTGGTTGGCTTTTCATGCTGGAATAAAACAAACAGTGAGTTAAAGGAAATAACACACAGCTCACTTTACCACACAGCACCTTTAACACACAGTTATTCAACCACCAACTTTGATAAAAAGGAGAAAATTAATGGATTGAAGTTTGTGAATAATTAATTATATCTCTTACCTCTCGCATAGAATTTCAAACAAGGTGTTTAATTCGTTGTCAGTCATTGGTTCTGTTGTTGAGACAACCTTGGAGAATATTAACGGGTGAGAGAGGCTTTCTAAACACAACCATCTCATTATGAAGACCCCTCCGAACTTCAGTGAATTCTGTAAGCGTTTCATTCAACTCCTTCCTTTGTTGGTGAAAATCATTCACTTCATTTTCAACATCAATCACCAGGTTTGATAAAGATATACTGTAAAAGAGAAAAAACAATAATTATTGAGAGGATGTTAATGATGTTCCATATAAGACAATGAATAATTAATCGTGAGAACAAAAAAACTTACCTGTCTTCTGATAAAGCTTCATCCTCCATCCTCCAGAGAAACATAACGTGTGTTTAAAAAAGCAAGGTGTGGTTAGAGCCTTTATAGGCAAGGCTGGTCATTGGCAAGGCTGAGTCATGGCTGAGTCATCCTGTGCCACGTTGGCAACTGGCTCAACAAAAGATGATGCAATGTTTCGCCATAAATGATAGAACCAAGTATCAACCAGACTAAAGAGTGGAGGTGTAATCAACCTTGGTATATAAATGGAAAACACAACGAATGTGAAAAATATCAGATTCAAGAGGTTGAGAGAATCACTGGTCAGAAGGTTCTCAAGACGGATAAACATATTCATTTATTAAGTGGGGTAATGGAGGGCGGGAAGAAAAATATATTAGAGTGGAGTGAGAACTTTAATGGTTATTATCAATCGGATAATAAATATTATAATTTTAAAATGGTATGTGGGAGGTCAAACAAGAACCCTCCGTGAAACATACCACTTTATACTTTCACAACAAAAGGTTAAGGAACCTGTATACTTTATAAATATACTTGATGGGGATGAGTTCTATAGGAGAATGGAACTCTTTAAAAAGTTAGAAAGAGATAATATATTTATAGGCTCATTAGTAGAGTGGTCTAAGGAACTACATTAAGGGGGTAGTGGGGGGAATAGGGTAAAAATTACATGTAAGTGAGAAGGATCATAGGTTCATAAGGCTAGAAGGATTATAGGTTCATAAAGGAAGAAAATCATAGGTTCATAAGGCTAGAAGGATTATAGGTTCATAAGGTGAGAAGGATTATAGGTTCATAAGGCGAGAAGGATTATAGGTTCATAAGGTGAGAAGGATTATAGGTTCATAGAGGGAGAAATAGAGGTGTTTATGATTTTTGAAAAAGACAAGGGGTTAAATGACATTAGATAGGGATTTCCCATGTTAACCGGAGGTGTCCCAGAAGCAACATTTATCACCTACTGTTGGAGCGTTGGTTGCTTGGTTGGAGCGTTGGTTGGTTGGTTGGGTGGAGCGTTGGTTGGTTGGTTGGTTGGAGCGTTGGTTGGTTGGTTGGTTGGAGCGTTGGTTGGTTGGTTGGAGCGTTGGTTGGTTGGTTGGATCGTTGGTTGGTTGGTTGGAGCGTTGGTTGGTTGGTTGGAGCATTGGTTGGTTGGAGCGTTGGTTGGTTGGTTGGAGCGTTGGTTGGTTGGTTGGTTGGAGCGTTGGTTGGTTGGTTGGAGCGTTGGTTGCTTGGTTGGAGCGTTGGTTGCTTTGTTGGAGCGTTGGTTGGTTGGTTGGTTGGTTGGTTGGTTGGAGCGTTGGTTGGTTGGTTGGGGCGTTGGTTGGTTGGTTGGTTGGAGCGTTGGTTGCTTGGTTGGAGCGTTGGTTGGTTGGTTGGGTGGAGCGTTGGTTGCTTGGTTGGAGCGTTGGTTGGTTGGTTGGTTGGTTGGAGCGTTGGTTGGTTGGTTGGAGCGTTGGTTGGTTGGTTGGAGCGTTGGTTGGTTGTTTGGGTGGAGCGTTGGTTGGTTGGAGCGTTGGTTGGTTGGTTGGTTGGTTGGAGCGTTGGTTGGTTGGAGCGTTGGTTGGTTGGTTGGTTGGTTGGAGCGTTGGTTGGTTGGTTGAAGCGTTGGTTGGTTGGTTGGAGCGTCGGTTGGTTGGTTGGAGCGTTGGTTGGTTGGTTGGAGCGTTGGTTGGTTGGTTGAAGCGTTGGTTGGTTGGTTGGAGCGTTGGTTGGTTGGTTGGAGCATTGGTTGGTTGGTTGGAGCATTGGTTGGTTGGTTGGAGCGTTGGTTGGTTGGTTGGTTGGAGCATTGGTTGGTTGGTTGGAGCGTTGGTTGGTTGGTTGGTTGGAGTGTTGGTTAGATGGTTGGAGCGTTGGCTGGTTGGTTGGTTGGAGCGTTGGTTGGTTGGAGCGTTCGTTTGTTGGTTGGAGCATTGGTTGGTTGGTTGGAGCGTTGGTTGGTTGGTTGGAGCGTTGGTTGGTTGGTTGGAGCGTTGGTTGGTTGGTTGGAGAGTTGGTTGGTTGGTTGGAGCATTGGTTGGTTGGTTGGAACGTTGGTTGGATGGTTGGAGCGTTGGTTGGTTGGTTGGAGCGTTGGTTGGTTGGTTGGAGCATTGGTTGGTTGGAGCATTGGTTGGTTGATTGGTTGGAGCATTGGTTGGTTGGTTGGAACGTTGGTTGGTTGGTTGGAGCGTTGGTTGGTTGGTTGTTGGAGCGTTGGTTGGTTAGTTGGAGCATTGGTTGGTTGGAGCGTTGGTTGGTTGGTTGGAGCCTTGGTTGGTTGGTTGGTTGGAGCGTTGGTTGGTTGGTTGGAGCGTTGGTTGGTTGGTTGGTTGGAGCATTGGTTGGTTGGTTGGTTGGAGCGTTGGTTGGTTGGTTGGAGCGTTGGTTGGTTGGAGCATTGGTTGGTTGGAGCGTTTGTTGGTTGGTTGCAGCGTTGGTTGGTTGGTTGGAGCGTTGGTTGGTTGGTTGGAGCGTTGGTTGGTTGGTTGGAGCGTTGGTTGGTTGGTTGGAGCGTTGGTTGGTTGGTTGGTTGGAGCGTTGGTTGGTTGTTTGGTTGGAGCGTTGGTTGGTTGGAGCGTTGGTTGGTTGGTTGGTTGGTTGGAGCATTGGTTGGTTGGAGCGTTGGTTGGTTGGTTGGTTGGTTGGAGCGTTGGTTGGTTGGTTGAAGCATTGATTGGTTGGTTGGAGCGTCGGTTGGTTGGTTGGAGCGTTGGTTGGTTGGTTGGAGCGTTGGTTGGTTGGTTGAAGCGTTGGTTGGTTGGTTGGAGCGTTGGTTGGTTGTTTGGAGCATTGGTTGGTTGGTTGGAGCATTGGTTGGTTGGTTGGAGCGTTGGTTGGTTGGTTGGTTGGAGCATTGGTTGGTTGGTTGGAGCGTTGGTTGGTTGGTTGGTTGGAGTGTTGGTTGGATGTTTGGAGCGTTGGTTGGTTGGTTGGTTGGAGCGTTGGTTGGTTGGAGCGTTCGTTTGTTGGTTGGAGCATTGGTTGGTTGGTTGGAGCGTTGGTTGGTTGGTTGGAGCGTTGGTTGGTTGGTTGGAGCGTTGGTTGGTTGGTTGGAGAGTTGGTTGGTTGGTTGGAGCGTTGGTTGGTTGGTTGGAACGTTGCTTGGATGGTTGGAGCGTTGGTTGGTTGGTTGGAGCGTTGGTTGGTTGGTTGGAGCATTGGTTGGTTGGAGCATTGGTTGGTTGATTGGTTGGAGCGTTGGTTGGTTGGTTGGAACGTTGGTTGGTTGGTTGGAGCGTTGGTTGGTTGGTTGTTGGAGCGTTGGTTGGTTAGTTGGAGCATTGGTTGGTTGGAGCGTTGGTTGGTTGGTTGGAGCCTTGGTTGGTTGGTTGGTTGGAGCGTTGGTTGGTTGGTTGGAGCGTTGGTTGGTTGGTTGGAGCGTTGGTTGGTTGGTTGGTTGGAGCGTTGGTTGGTTGGTTGGTTGGTTGGTTGGAGCGTTGGTTGGTTGGTTGGAGCGTTGGTTGGTTGGAGCATTGGTTGGTTGGAGCTTTGGTTGGTTGGTTGGTTGCAGCGTTGGTTGGTTGGTTGGAGCGTTGGTTGGTTGGTTGGAGCGTTGGTTGGTTGGTTGGTTGGAGCGTTGGTTGGTTGGTTGGAGCGTTGGTTGGTTGGTTGGAGCGTTGGTTGGTTGGTTGGAGCGTTGGTTGGTTGGTTGGAGCGTTGGTTGGTTGGTTGGAGCATTGGCTGGTTGGTTGGTTGGAGCGTTGGCTGGTTGGTTGGTTGGAGCGTTGGGTGGTTGGTTGGAGCATTGATTGGTTGGTTGGAGCGTTGGTTGGTTGGTTGGAGCATTGGTTGGTTAGAGCATTGGTTGGTTGGTTGGAGCGTTGGTTGGTTGGTTCGAGCGTTGGTTGGTTGGTTGGAGCGTTGGTTGGTTGGTTGGTTGGTTGGAGCATTGGTTGGTTGGTTGGTTGGTTGGAGCGTTGTTTGGTTGGTTGGTTGGAGCGTTGGTTGGTTGGTTGGTTGGAGCGTTGGTTGGTTGGGGCGTTGGTTGGTTGGTTGGAGCGTTGGTTGGTTGGTTGGTTGGAACGTTGGTTGGTTGGTTGGTTGGTTGGAGCGTTGGTTGGTTGGTTGGAGCGTTGGTTGGTTGGTTGGAGCGTTGGTTGGTTGAAGCGTTGGTTGGTTGGTTGGAGCGTTGGTTGGTTGGTTGGGTGGAGCGTTGGTTGGTTGGTTGGTTGGATGGAGCGTTGGTTGGTTGGTTGGTTGGGGCGTTGGTTGGTTGGTTGGGGCGTTGGTTGGTTGGTTGGTTGGTTGGAGCGTTGGTTGGTTGGTTGGAGCGTTGGTTGGTTGGCTGGAGCATTGGTTGGTTGGTTGGTTGGAGCGTTCGTTGGTTGGTTGGTTGGTTGGTTGGGTGGAGCGTTGGTTGGTTGGTTGGTTGGAGCGTTGGTTGGTTGGTTGGTTGGTTGGAGCGTTGGTTGGTTGGTTGGGGCGTTGGTTGGTTGGTTGGTTGGAGCGTTGGTTGGTTGGTTGGTTGGAGCATTGCTTGGTTGGTTGGAGCGTTGGTTGGTTGGCTGGTTGGAGCGTTGGTTGGTTGGTTGGTTGGAGCGTTGGTTGGTTGGTTGGTTGGTTGGAGCGTTAGTTGGTTGGTTACCGACTCCTCTCTGGCCTTGCTCCCCCAGCTCTCTCTGGGCTCTGTCCCCCAAATATTCCTGCAGGTCGCACAAGATCTGCCTGCAACCCTCTTATGGTTAAACTGCCAAAATCAAGACTCTCTGCTCACCTTCACTCCTTCATTCCTCTTTTCTCCCGCCTCTGGAACAAACTCCCTCACTCTCATCAATCCCACTCCTCCCTCCAGGTCTTTAAAACGGCTGTTCACCACCATCTCATATCTTCCCCAATCCAAAACCTTGATCTTTTCTACCCCCGCTAATTTCACCCCAAATCCACTTTTTGAGGTGACGACTTCTTTCCTGGAAGTCCTTGGTGTCCTTGCTTATCCCTGTCCTGCCCCCCCCCCCCCCCCCCAGGCCCTCTCCCTTACACACATCTCCCGATGTCCCTGCTCTCAAATGTAGTGTTTGTGTGCTTCCTCCCCTTCTCTCCCCATCTTGTCGACCGCTCCCCTTTTTATATACTTTGTTTGCTTGTTTGTTTGATTTGTTTGTTTGATAAATGTTAGCTCTTTCACGAGCCTCGACTCTGTATACAAAAAAAAAAAAAAAAAAAAAAAAGTGTTGCAAAGCCACTTTTCACACATGTGTTATTGTTGAATAACCACAATTCGTACTCGTGATAGTGTGGCAAAACCATTTTCGGCACTCGTGCTGATGTTGAAAACCACTTTTCACACCTGTGTTGTTGTTGAATAACCACATTTCGCATTCGTGCTGGTGTTGCAGAACCACTTTCTGCACTCGTGCTGGTGTTGAAAACCATTTTTCGCACTTGGGTTAGTATTGCCAAAGCACGTTACGGACTCATGCTCGCATTGAAGACCATTGTCCGCATTTGTGCTGGCATTGAAAGCCACTTTTCGCACATGCTTTAGTGTTGCAAAACCACTTTCCGCACTCATGCTGGTGCTGAAAACCACTTTCTGCACTTGAGCGAGTGTTGCAGAACCACTTTTAGCACACCTCTTAGTGTTGAAAAACCCCTTTTGCACTTGTGTTAGTGTTGAAAACCACTTTTCGCACTTGTGCTGGCGTTGAAAACCACTATTTGCAGTTGTGTTAGTGTTGAATAACCACTTGTCTCACTTGTGTTAGTTTTGAATAACCACTTGTCTCACCTGTGTTAGTGTTGAAAAACCACTCTTTGCACTTGTGTAGTGTGGAAAACCACTTTCTGCACTTGTGGTATTGTTGCAAAACCACATGTCTCACTTGTGCTGGTGTTGAAAACCACTTTCCGCACTTGTGCTGGCATTGAAAACCACTTTTGGCACTTGAGCTGGTGTTGCAGAACCACTTTTCGCGCTCCAAAACCACTTTCCGCACTCGTTCTGGTGCTGAAAACCACTTTTCGCACTTGTACTGGCGATGAAAAACCACTTTTTGCACTTGTGTTGGTGTTGAATAACCACTTGCCTCACTTATTTTAGTGTTGCAAAACCACTTTTCGCACTTGTGTTGGTGTTGAATAAACGCTTGTTTCTCTTGTCTTAGTGTTGCAAAACCACTTTTCGTACTTTTGTCAATGTTGAATCACCATTTGTCTCACTTGTGCCAGGGTTGAAAAACCACTTTTCGCAATTGGGTTAGTGTTGCAAAACCACTTTTCGGACTCGTGCTAGCATTGAAAACCATTGTCCGCACTTGTGCTGGCATTGAAAACCACTTTTCGCACTTGCTTTTATTGTTGCAAAACCACTTTCCGCACTCGTGCTGGTGTTGAAAACCACTTTCTGCACTTGTGCTGGCATTGAAAACCACTTTTCGCACTTGCTCTGGTGTTGCAAAACCACTTTCCATACTCGTGCTGGTGTTGAATAACCACCTGCTCACTTGTGTTAGTGTTTCAAAACCACTTTTCGCACTTGTGTTAGTGTTGAAAACCAATTTCCGCACTTGTGTTAGTGTTGCAAAACCACTTGTCTCACTCGTGCTGGTGTTGAAAACCACTTTCCGCACTTGTGCTGGCATTGAATACCACTTTCGGCACTTGAGCGGGTGTTGCAGAACCACTTTTCGCGCTCCTCTTAGTGTTGCAAAACCACTTTCTGCACTCGTGCTGCTGTTGAATCACCACTTGTCTCACTTGTGTCAGGGTTGAAAAACCACTTTTTGCACTTGTCAGTGTTGATTCACCACTTGTCTCACTTGTGCCAGGGTTGAAAAACCACTTTTTGCACTTGTGTTATTGTTGAATAACCACCTGTCTCACTTGTCTTAGTGTTGCAAAACGACTTTTCGCACTTGTGTTGGTGTTGAATAACCACTTGTCTCACTTGTCTTAGTGTTGCAAAATCACTTTTCGCACTTGTGTCAGTGTTGAAAACCACTTTTTGCACATGTGTTAGTATTGCAAAACCACTTTTCTCACTTGTGCCAGGGTTGAAAAACCCCTTTTTGCACTTGTGTTAGTGTTGAGTAACCACTTGTCTCACTTGTGCTGGCGTTGAAAACCACTTTTGGCACTTGTGTTGGTGTTGAATACCCACTTGTCTCACTTGTTTTAGTGTTGCAAAACCACTTTTCGCACTTATGTTAGTGTTGAAAACCACTTTTCACACATGTGTTATTGTTGAATAACCACATTTCCTACTCGTGATCGTGTTGCAAAACTACTTTCTGCACTAGTGCTGGTGTTGAAAACCACTTTTCGCACTTGGGTTAGTATTGCAAAACCTCTTTACGGACTCGTGCTAGCATTGAAATCCATTGTGCGCACTTGTGCTGGCATTGAAAACCTCTTTTCGCACTTGCTTTAGTGTTGAATAACCACTTGTCTCACGTGCTGGCGTTGAAAACCACTTTTTGCACTTGTGTTAGTGTTGAATAACCACCTGTCTCACTTGTCTTTGTGATGCAAAACCACTTTTCGCACTTGTGTCAGTGTTGAATCACCACTTGTCTCACTTGTGCCAGGGTTGAAAACCACTTTTTGCACTTGTGTTAGTGTTGCAAAACCACTTGTCTCACTTGTGCCAGTGTTGAATAACCACTTTACACACTCGTGCTCATGTTGAAAACCACTTTTCACACGTGTTATTGTTGAATAACCACATTTCACACTCGTGCTAGTGTTGCAAAACCACTTTTAGAAATGCTGTTAGTGTTGAAAAACCACTTTTAGCACTGCTCTTAGTGTTGAAAAACCCTTTTTGCACTTGTGTTCGTGTTGAAAGCCACTTTTTGCACTTGTGCTGGCGTTGAAAACCACTTTTTGCAGTTGTGTTAGTGTTGAATAATCACTTGTCTCACTTGTGTTAGTGTTGAAAACCACTTTTCACACACGTGTTAGTGTTGAAAACCACTTTTTGCAGTTGTGTTAGTGTTGAATAACCACTTGTCCCACTTGTGGTAGTGTTGCAAAACCACTTTTCGCACTTGTGTTAGTGTTGAATAACCACTTGTCTCACTTATGTTAGTGTTGCAAAACCACTTTTCACACGTGTTATTGTTGAATAACCACAATTCGTACTCGTAATAGTGTTGCAAAACCACTTTCTGCACTCGTTCTGATGTTGAAAACCACTTTTCGCAATTGGGTTAGTATTGCAAAACCACTTTTCGGACTAGTGCTCACATTGAAAACAATTGTCCGCACTTGTGCTGGCATTCAAAACCACTTTTAGCATTTCCTTTAGTGTTGAAAACCACTTTCCGCACTTGTGTTAGTGTTGCAAAACCACTTGTCTCACTTGTTTTAGTGTTGCAAAACCACTTTTCGCACTTGTGCCAGGGTTGAAAAACCACTCTTTGCAAAAACCACTTTGAAACACCACTTTTTGCACTTGTGTTAGTGTTAGGGATAGGGTTAGCATAAGGGTTAGTGTTAGGGTTAGGGTTAGATAACATCCTGAAACATCACCAACATCCTAATACACCACCAACATCCTTATACACCACCAACATCCTTAAGCACCACCAATATCCTTTCCACCACCAACATCCTCAAGCACCACCAACATCCTTAAACACCACCAACATCCTTAAAACACCACCAACATCCTTACACACCACCACAAACATTATACACCACCCTTACACGTATACACCACCCTTATCCTTACACAACACCCTGACGCTAAAACACCACCCTTATCCTTACACACCACCCTTATCCCTATACACCACCCTTATCCTTATACACCACCCTTATCCTTATACACCACCCTTAACCTTATACACCACCCTTATCCTTGTACACCACCCTTATGCTTATACACCACCAACATCCTTGTACACCACCAACATCCTTATACACCACCAACATCCTTATACACCACCAACATCCTTATACACCACCAACATCCTTCTACACCACCCTTATCCAAATAGACCACCCTTATCCTTGTACACCACCCTTATCCTTAAACACCACCAACATCCTTCTACACCACCCTTATCCTTATACACCACCCTTATGCTTATACACCACCCTTATCCTTATTCACCACCCTTATGCTTACACACCACCCTTACCCGTATACACCACCCTTATCCTTACACAACACCCTGACACGAAAACACCACCCTTATCCTTACACACCGCCCTTATCCCTATACAACACCCTTAACCTTATACACCACTCTTATCCTTAAACACCACCAACATCCTTCTACACCACCCTTATCCTTATACACCACCCTTATGCTTATACACCACCCTTATCCTTATTCACCACCCTTATGCTTACACACCACCCTTACCCGTATACACCACCCTTATCCTTACACAACACCCTGACGCGAAAACACCACCCTTATCCTTACACACCACCCTTATCCCGATACAACACCCTTATGCTTATACACCACCCTTATGCTTATACACCACCCTTACCCATATACACCACCCTTATGCTTATACACCACCCTCACCCATATACTCCACCAACATCCTTGTACACCAACCTTACCCGTATAGACAACCAACATCATTGTACACCAACCTTACCCGTATACTCCACTCCTGCCCTTGTACACCACCCTTATGCTTATACATCACCCTTATGCTTTCTACCACCATTATGCTTATACACACCACCCTTATGCTTATACACCACCCTTATGCTTATACACCACCCTTATGCTTATACACCACCCTCACCCATATACTCCACCAACATCCTTGTACAACAACCTTACCCTAATACACCACCTTTATCCTTGTACACCACCCTCACCCATATACTCCACCAACATCCTTATACACCACCAACATCCTTATACACCACCCTCACCCTTATACACCACCCTTATGCTTATACACCACCCTTATCCTTATACACCATGCTTATGCTTATACACCACCCTTATGCTTATACACTATCTTTATGCTTATACACCACCATTATGCTTATACACCACCCTTATGCTTATACACCACCCTCACCCTTATACACCACCCTTATGCTTATACAGCACACTTATGCTTATACACCACCCTTCTGCTTTTACACCACCCTTATCCAAATACACCACCCTTATCCTTATAGACCACCCTCACCCATATACTCCACCAACATCCTTGTACACCAACCTTACCCGTATACACCACCCGCACCATTGTACACCACCCTTATGCTTATACACCACCCTTATGCTTATACACCACCATTATGCTTATACACCACCCTTATGCTTATGCACCATGCTTATGCTTATGCACCACCCTTATGCTTTTGCACCACCTTTATGCTGATACACCACCCTTATGCTTATACACCACCCTTATCCTTCTACACCACCCTCACCCATATACTCCACCAACATCCTTATACACCACCAGTATCCTTATACACCACCCTTATCCAAATACACCACCCTTATGCTTATACACCACCAACATCCTTATACACCACCCTTACCCTTATACACCACCCTTATGCTTATACACCACCCTTATGCTTATACACCACCCTTATGCTTATACACCACCCTTATCCTTATACACTACCCTTATCCTTATACACCACCAACATCCTTGTACATCAACCTTACCCGTATACACCACCCTTATCCAAATACACCACCCTTATGCTTATACACCACCAACATCCTTATACACCACCCTTACCCTTATACACCACCCTTATGCTTATACACCACCCTTATGCTTATACACCACCCTTATGCTTATACACCACCCTTATGCGTATACACCACCCTTATGCATTTACACCACACTTATGCTTATACACCACCCTTATGCTTATATACCACCCTTATGCTGATACACCACCCTTATGCTTATACACCACCCTTATGCTTATACACCACCCTTATCCTTATACACCACCCTTATCCTTATACACCACCAACATCCTTATACACCACCAACATCCTTGTACATCAACCTTACCCGTATACACAACCCGTACCCTTGTACACCACCCTTATGCTTATATACCACCCTTATGCTTATACGCCACCCTTATCCTTATACACCACCCTTATCCTTATACACCACCAACATCCTTGTACATCAACCTTACCCGTATACACCACCCGTACCGTTGTACACCACCCTTATGCTTATACACCACCCTTATGCGTATACACCACCCTCATGCTTATACACCACCCTCATGCTTATACACCACCCTTATGCTTATACACTACACTTATGCTTAAACACCACCGTTATGCTTATGCACCACCCTTATGCTTATGCACCACCCTTATGCTTATGCACCACCCTTATGCTTATACACCACCCTTATGCTTATACACCACCCTTATGCTTAAACACCACCCTTATGCTTATGCACCACCCTTATGCTTATGCACCACCCGTATGCTTATACACCACCCTTATGCTTATACACCACCCTTATGCTTATACACCACCCTTATGCTTATACACCACCCTTATGCTTATACACCACCCTTATGCTTATGCACCACCCTTATGCTTATACACCACCCTTATGTTTATACACCACCCTTATGCTTATACGCCAACCTTATGCTTATACGCCACCCTTATGCTTATACGCCACCCTTATCCTTATACACCACCCTCACCCATATACTCCACCAACATCCTTATACACCACCAACATCCTTATACACCACCAACATCCTTATACACCACCCTTATGCTTATACACCACCCTTATCCTTATACACCACCCTCACCCATATACTCCACCAACATCCTGATACACCACCAACATCCTTATACACCACCCTTATCCTTATACACCACCCTTATCCTTATACACCACCAACATCCTTATACACCACCCTTACCCTTATACACCACCCTTATGCTTATACACCACCCTTATGCTTATACACCACCCTTAACCTTATACACCACCCTTATCCTTATACACCACCAACATCCTTGTACATCAACCTTACCCGTATACACCACCTGTACCCTTGTACACCACCCTTATGCTGATACACCACCCTTATGCGTATACACCACCCTTATGCTTGTACACCACCCTTATGCTTAAACACCACCCTTATGCTTATGCACCACCCTTATGCTTATACACCACCCTCACCCATATACTCCACCAACATCCTTGTACACCAACCTTACCCGTATCCACCACCCGTACCCTTGTACACCACCCTTGTGCTTATTCACCACCCTTGTGCTTATACACCACCCTTATGCTTATGCACCACCCTCATGCTTATACACCACCCTTATGCTTATACACCACCCTTATGCTTATACACCACCCTTATTCTTTCCACCACCCTTATGCTTATACACCACCCTTATGCTTACACACCACCCTTATGCTTATACACGACCCTTATGCTTTCCACCACCCTTATGCTTATGCACCACCCTTATGCTTATACACCACCCTTATGCTTATACACCACCCTGATGCTTATACACCACCTTTATGCTTTCCACCACAGTAGGGAATAAATGTTAGTTCTGGGACACTCACTCTCATTTCCCCCATTGACTTGCATGTTAATTTTCTTTAAATTTTCTTAAATAATCATTCATTTTCTGATTTTTAGGCAATTTTATCGATTTTTTAAACGCCCCTATTTCTCCACCCTCTTTTTTCCCCCATTGACTTGCATGTTAATTTTTCCTCTCACCCTCATTTTTTCATTAACTTTTTTAGATATTACTGCATCCCAAAACGCCTCTTTTCTCCTACCCTTATAAACCTATGATCCTTCTGACCTTTTGAACCTATGATCCTTCTGACCTTATAAACCTATGATCCTTCTGACCGTATAAACCTATGATCCTTCTAGCCTTATAAACCTATGATCATAGGTTCATAGGGGTAGAAGGGGTGTTAAAAAAAATCGATGAAATAGCCTAAAAATCAGAAAATGGATGATTATTTAAGAAAATTAAAAGAACATTTACATGTAAGTCAATGGGGGAAATGAGAGTGAGTGTCCCAGAACTAACATTTATTCCCTACTGAACCTTTTACTCTTAATATCAATCCTGATAAATCTATATAATAATAGCGTAAGGACTCGCCTTTGTTATCCTTTTTGCGCCGCACCCAGTGACCTGATGCCCACGGCACTAATGGATTTACGATCTACGAACCGCTCTTTGTTTATCACGTACAGCCAGACTCGAAAAATCTGAATGAGCCGACGTTGGGGCCCAAAAGCATCCGATTAACTGCCGATACGACGCCATCTTACGACGCCATCGTATTGGCGTCTGCTGGGTGAAGGCGAAGCAAGCCGTCCGCTGATTGGACAGGTGAAGGCGAAAGCAAGCCGTCCACTGAGTGGACAATCCAGAGCATGCATTTGTGCCGGTGTCGGCGATCGTTGTTCATATACACACTCTTCATTCTCATCTTTCTTCCTAACTCTTACTCGGACAAGCAAATCCCCTATGCCATCCATAATGGTACACTCTATCCATACACCACATCCTCCCTTCCGTGGATGTTCCACGGGTTTCGGCTAGTAATTTAATATTTTAACTGAGCCAAGATAAAATATTTCAGCAAGGCACCTAGTCTGACCGAGTGAACTATGCCCATTCTTTCATACACCCTACAAACACTTTATCAGTGGTTTCACTCATTCCAAATATACCATCTCCATCGAGGATATTTACGAATGCTACCAACTCATCAGTATTTTTCTTTTGAGCTTCTATAAAATGATATACTTCTCTAAGAGACCTTGTTTGAGATCCTCCTCTTCCGCATATCATTTTCAAATTATAATAAACTGTTATTCCATTCATTATTTGAAAACCATCCAAGTTCTCCGTCCACTCAAAATCCCTTCCATAGCCAAAGAAGCCTGTTTTTATATTTAACCTCATATATGTTTTGTTAACTTTTTTTTACCAGTTGCCCTTTCAATTATACCTATTTGATATTTTTCACATTCATTAAAGATACCATACTCGAACCTCGAACCTTTTTTTAATTAATGAAAGAAATGACATGAATTTCTCAGAAATAACATGTTTTTTTTTCACTTGGATAACTTCTCATTGTTCTATTTCCTGTTTTGGACACACACGCCTTGGGGTTCCTCGAAATGCTGCCAGCCAGTTCTCTTCCCTGAATACATTTTGGACATTATAAAAAGCCGTGTTGAATTCAGTTTTAATCATTGCGAACGAAGATGAACTTGTATTATTCCAGTTTTCCCTCTGATGAAGAATATACCAACTCATCAGGGTAAGTTTCATTCAGAATTAAACTGTTAATGAGAGCTTTGTATGTGATTAATTTTATGACTCATGATTTATTTCTTTTATTACAGCTATTCAAATATTGTGAATATCCTGGCTGAATATCAAGTTATTCCTCAAGAG
Organism: Myxine glutinosa; assembly: GCF_964187855.1. NCBI lineage: Eukaryota > Metazoa > Chordata > Myxini > Myxiniformes > Myxinidae > Myxine > Myxine glutinosa. Next base: position 103,654,716 of record NC_136266.1, read on the forward strand.
GTGTGCAACGAACTGAATACGGGTTTGAATGAAGACAAAGACGTGTGTGTCCAAAATGACCATCAGTCTAACCCTGGTAATTCATTATTCATTTCTCTGACTTGCACCAATAAACGGGAGCTGACATTTATTTATTCATCGTCAATACAATGTATCCTAATGTTTTTCTTTCTTTTTTGAAACAGAATATAACACCTTCATCAACAGATGACCACAACCACAACCACGACTTTGAGTGGGATGATTATGATTTTCCAAAGAGTGGTTATTTCCTGCCAACATGTGGTACCCTAAATTTTCAACTCGATGACTTGAACATAAAACTCGATTTTTTGGAGGTATGTATCCTCATATCCTTGTGTATGTGTGTGTGTATGTATATCATATATCTTATATCTTATATAATATATCCTTCTCCTTGCTTCACCCTATATTAATATTTTCTCTCCCCTCTTGTCCTCTTGTCTTCAGGAAGAGATTCAAAAACTCAATACATCTGCTGTCTTGGACTTGTTCTGGGAAGAAGAGGATGATGAAATTGAATGGGAAGAAACTGAATTTATACCTCAACAAAAATGTTTTATTAATTATATATTTTATATATATATTTGCTTTGTTTACAACTATTTAATTCTTAATTACAAAAAGAGAATAAAGGAAAAAAAAAAAGGGGGAAAGGTGCATCCCCCTCCCTCGACCCCCCCCTCTTCCCACCTCTCCCCTCCCCTTGTGAGTGTGGGGAAGGTGGGGGTGGGATGAGGGGGGATCGAGGGTGGGGGATGCACTGGGGTGGGGGATGATGGGTGTGGTCTGTGTGGGCGTGGTCTGTGTGGGCATGGTCTGTGTGGGCAGGGGCTTATGATTTTTTTATGAGTAATTAAATTATCTAATCTAGGTGGGGTGAATAAAAGTATGGATGGTTGTTGTTTAATGGTTTATCAGTTTTGTTTTTTGTAATTCCTGTGAATAAAATGACCCTAATATTTCTTCCCCATTCATATCATATAATTTGTAAGTCCAAGGGACTGTATCCATTACATCTTCAATTTTAAATAATTCATTAGTCCACCTCTTTGTATAACCTTTTTCAAAATGGCTTTTCCATCTGTATATTCTTACAATATCACCAATTTTGAACTTGGGCTTCCTCAAATTAATCTCCTTTTCATATTCTAATTTTGTAAATGTTTCCTATGGTTTTGATTTTGTTGATGAATGAACTGTATTATTGTAATTATCTACAATATCCAGAATAAAATACACCCATTGTTGAGAATCGAGTTGAGTGAATTTTTAATATAATTTATCTTTTAAAGTGCGATTAAAACGTTCAATAACAACTGCTTTTCCTTCATTAAAGGTACTATATAATTTAATACCCTCCCCCTTAAGAAATTTCAAAAATATGCTGTTGTAGAACTCTGTTCTCTCGTCAGTCCATAATTTCTTTGGTTTTCTTTTATCCCTTTCAAATATTAGCTTAAAGGCTAACATTAAAGTATAACCCTTTTTATTTTTCAGAGGAACAACCCAGGCAAATCTACTCCTCAAATCAATAACGGTTAAAGCATACCTGTACCCCCCTATCATTATTCAATTCAATTAAATCGGCGGACCATATGTAGTCAGTGTCTTTGGAATAAACCTTCCTTCTTTTAAACTTAGTGATTATAGGTTTGTGTAATTCTTCAGCCAAAAGCTCCTCAGTTTTGATGACATCATTAGAGCCTAATAGTTTTTTGAGGAATAACCAAGACCAAATTTCAATTTCGCACTTATCATTTTTTTCACGATAAACCTATCAACTTTCTCTCTCAACGTAGGATTTCGTATCAAAGACAAATTATACAACATTTCTCTGTCTGCTTCATGTTTTTCATCCAATGTAGTGGTATCCCCATAAGCAATATCATGCTTCATACACACTTCATCTACCCTATTTTTTAGGTTTAGACCAAGGTTTAGGATTGTCAGCCTCATCTAATCTTTTATGCAAGTTTGTTCCTGGGCCGCAGAACGAATATCCAGGTAGATGTAGTTCCCCAGGAATTCCAGTTGTTGTAAATTTACTTCCTGACAGAAACTTTTGTATGTCTCCTCCACTTTTAGGAGAGATGAATTGGCACTTTTTAGAGCCACACACTTGACATATTCCTTTTTGATAAACTCTATTATTTTTAGCTTTAACATAAGAGATATTTTTAGATTTGGTTTTCTTTTTGCATTTGAGACAATAACTCATATTTATTTATGAGAAAAAGTCATACATAGTGCCAAAACCTTTTTGGTTTTCAACATACACATTTCTATCTTAATTTTTAAAACATAAAGAATCCTTAGGAATGTCTTCACTCTCTCCTCCATTTATTTACAAATAAAAACTAACGAAAGTCAATAACACCAACATCATCAACCACATAATCTTTTCCTTCTTCTTCTTCTTCTTCTTCACCTCTTTCTCATTTAAATCTCCTCCCTGAACTCATCTCAGTCATTTTTAAAATAAATATCTTCATAAGAGTCTTTAATTCTTTATTTTCCTCCTCGGTACGTTGAGGTTGAATTTTTTGTCGTAATACAATCAATCTTTTACGAATCTCAGGAATGGTCATCTTTTTATATTTTTCCTCTCTCTCTTTCCTCTCTCTCCTCCCTCTCCTTTTTCTCCCTTTCTTCCCTTTCCTCCCTCTCCTTTTTCTCCTTTTCTTCCCTTTCCTCTCTCTCTCTTTCTTCCCTCCATATCTTCAAAAGAGTTATTAATTCATTATTTTCCTCTTCGGTACGTTGAGATTGATTTATTTGCTGTAATACATTCAATCTTTTATTTATCTCAGGAATGGTCATCTTTTTAAATTTTTCTTCTCTCTCTCTTTCCTCCCTCTCCTCCCTTTCTCTTTCCTCCGTCTCTCTTTCCTCCTCCTCAACTCCTTCCTCATCCCGAGATACCCTTGAGTTTGAACCCCAAAGAATATTATACATATATTCATCTGGATTTTGAGATATTCTTGTATCTATAATTATTTTTCTCATAATAGGATACCAATAAGATTTGTTGATGATTTCTAAAGAGAGTTTTATATTTCATAACTTTGAGAAGTTCATTTTTATTTAATATTTTAATCAAGTCTCTATTTGTATGTTTAGCAATATCAGTATAAGGCCAGTTTTTTTATGACAAAATTCCCATGTATATGCTCCAAATCATAAGGTATGTAATACCGAGCACCCTTTTCTTGTAGGTATCCCTGAATACAAAAATTATAATTCTCTTGTAGTCTTCTTCCTGCCATTTATGTATCAGAAATATATGTGAAATTAATATTATGACAGGTAATACCACCCCATCTTCCCACTACCAAATCGGTTTGTATTCCTCGGCTTTCTATCCTTATCTCATTACCTTCCTTCTTTGTCATGCTAACCATCGCGATACTATCATATATTTTTCTTTTCTTAAAATCATGTATTTGTTGTTTACTAATTGTACTTCCACATAAATCCTTATCCTCACCAAGCGGATAATATTCTTCTTTACGAGACTGATTCAAATCATGTAGGTCTTCTCAGTTTATTGAAAAAGACCAATTATACCCGAAATCAGACATATCATACCCCCATTTATTAATTCGCATATTAACTATATGTCCTTCTTTATAAAATTCAATTGTAAGCAGATAGTTAAATTGAATGAGGAAAGGTGTATGGTCAGTATAACCAGGTGTTGTGGTTGTAAATTTTACTTGTTTAACAAAACGTGCTGTTTTCTTTATATATGATAAATCACTGAATCTAATTAAGTCATTCGCATCTGTAGGGTTTGGATAATTGATTAATTTATAAGTATTCTTCATATTAATATTTTTACTTATACTATATTTTTGTCGTTCAGCCTGTGCCTTTGTATAATAATTTGATAAATCAATATCCTGAGAGGATTCTCCAAAGATAGAACCATCTTTCCGACGTCATTTATATTAGATTAAAAATGACATCATAAAAATTTTCATTATTGTTGAGTTGAAATAATACATGTAAACATAATTGGCCACAACATTTAGAATTAATTTCTTGAACTTGAAATGTTTGATAAACACCATTCTGTAAGAATTTTATTACTTCAACAGGTGGTGGCATACCATAACTATCAAAATAATATTTATCCTGACTATTATAAATATAAACCCAATGAGAACCATTCTGTGTGTCTAAATTCATAATAATATTCTTTGTATTCTTGGACAACTTTGTTAATTCATCTCTCATACAAATAACCACGTTATCAATTTTTAGTTTTTTACAATATTTAGTAAGTTCTATATTTGATGTTGTATTCTTTCCAAATTGTTTAAACCATTTATCCATTTATTTATGAGAAAGATACAATCCATTACCCCGTTTAGTTAGTTTAACACCCGCTTGAGCGATAGAGGAAAGCATATCTCCAACTAACAATCTGGCTTTATCAGGTAGACTTTCAAGTTTTTGAGCAAAATCTACAATTACACCACTTCCACTAATTTGTTTCTCCAACTCATTGTTATGTCTTTCCAATTCTTTTTGAGCTTTTAGTTGTGCCTTCCTTTCGTTAGCAGTTTTTACCGCTGCTGAAATACCACCAGTCAATGCTCCCGCCGCACTTAAACCAGCAAATAAAGGAATTAGAAATGGGAGAAATCCTCCACTCGTTTCCCGTGTTGAATATTTCTTCAACATAGGTTTTGTCATTTTAATTTTAATTGATCCAACATTATTTAGTGTTTTCACCTGCTCTCTTGTGAGTAAAACATCAATTCTTACTGCTCATTTTCTTTGAATTGAATTAACATTAATAATACAAGGCTTTTGATTTTGAATACAAGATGTTAATTTATTAAGATTGATTTGATTAACATATACCCCTACCATTTATTTATAATAAAAAACCTATGTGATATTAATCATAACACCATTATCTGTATTAATCTGTAGTTCTGTTTCTTCCAAGAGCAAACAATACGCGTTAACTTCTTCACTCTCCCCTCTTTCAATGTATAGAGAAGTATCCACTCTATTAGACTTTATAGTTTCCTTTTGAGAACTCAGGTCAATTGCATAGATTGTATAAAGTTTTTGAAACGCAACCATATCCAAAATAGGTTCATTATTACCGTTGCTTTCACACACCTTTTGGTAAGACTTGTAGGCTTCTGCATAATCATTTTTTTCCCAATCAATTTCCAATCTATCTCGCGGGTAAAATGTACCATCAAGAGAAACCCGAAGTTGTTTCACCTTAGCATTATCACTCAGTGCATTATTCTTATTAGTACCATCATCTCCATCTGGTTTCTTAAAAATGAGCCATAGGTATCGTGGTTTTCCTTGAAGAACACCCAAATTCCAAGTGTAGGTAGTGTGTTCCAGTTTAACGTGTTGACATCTTCTTTTAAGGTATGATACATTTAGTGGTTCCTTTGAGTTAAGTCTTGTATTTAACATCTCTTCCGTTTTAAGATTAGGAGTAAATTCACTGATATACCAACACAAATCATTAATAACAAATTTATTATTTTCACCAAAAGCATTTTCAGCCCCAAAAAGCAACCTATTTACATTATCATTCCTTTGTAGTTGAAATCTAATTTTAGGCCCATACAAAACTTCATCATAATCACAAAATCCAAATATACCTTTAAGAGGTACTGCTACGGTAAAACTATTCTCTGCTTTTGCGTCATCATTATTCATTGCCTTCCTTTGACTATAACCAGGGTCTGCGTTTGTACCCGTTGACATATCAGGAATAAAACCTTCAACAGTTCCCTTACCCATTCTATCACTAAACGAATATAGTGTAAATTTCATCATTTCAGATGTAGCAGAGACATAATCAACCGCTTCAACCTCTTGTGTTCCAATATACAGGCGAACACTATCAAACATTTTCCAGAAGAAATAATTTACGAGTGTAGCATTAGTGTTATTCGCAGCCTTAGTGAATTTAAATTTACACAGCAAGAAACTATCAGCTGGATTTAAGTAAGTTTGTTGATTATTTATTTCAAAACTTTTTGTTCTGTTTGAATTCCAGTCTGTTCCTGTTATAGCATTTACCTTAAAATAGTCTTCCTTTTTAGTGGAGTTTGAAATGATAATCGTATCATCCAAATCATAGATACTATCAATCGCTTCCATACTTGTATTTATATAGCATTAAAATCGATGAAACCCTGACCCAAGTATTTTAATGAGTTTTTGTTGTTCTCGTGAAGATAGTTGTGTTTTACCTTTTTTAATGACTTTTTGCCGTCCTTGTGAAGATAGTTGAGTTTTGCCCTGTAATTTATGAGACTCCTTTTGAGCATCTTTTATACTCTTTATAGCACCCGCTACATTTCCCACGGCAGAAGCAGTTGAACCAATTAGGTCTTTATGTTTAAGAATTGTTGAACCAATACCCATAAGAGTATCAATTATCCCATCTCCTCTAAATTGTTCTCCTACACCTTGTTGTCTCTTTGGTTGATAATATCCTCTACCAAGAAACATACCTTCACCCTTATAGTATGGTGAAAGGAACATCCCATCCCCTGTAATTATTTTATATTTTCCCAACTCGTGTTTTCTCACAATAACCATTATTTATTTATCAAATAAAACTTCACGAAGGTGAATTCTGATGGATATAATTTCATCATTGAAAGAAATCATCCGATTATCTTGATCAGTTATCCTAAAATTTACTCTGTATATGGTTTTTCCTGACACAGGTAAATAGACAAGATTTTTTGGTTCCATATTATATTTATAACCAATCGGGGTTGAGTATGCGCTGAATGAAAATATTGTATTTGTTCTTATTCCATCGTTAAAAGCACCATCAATCAAATCACAATGAATTAATACAGAATTTATACCGGAGGATATTTGAATGACATTATCACTGTAAAACGTCCCGTTAGTTTCAATCTTTTTTGAGGAGAAGCCCAATAGCTCTCTTAATGAATTTTCAATCGTGAAATCAACTTTATAATTATTTTTAAGTTTAATAGTTGATTTTGAAGTGTGTTTTTGAATATCTATTACCATATTTTTTGGTTCATCACCATCTTCTTTCATAAGGCGAGAGACTTCTAAAGATATTTGAGAAATCTCGTAAGCTCCGGGTGAAACGGTTATAGTTTTATATCCACTTCCTGGATTATAATTAAACTTGTTGTTTTTCTCTGTGATATTAAACAAGGTATTATAAGTTTCCATTGACAATAAAGATGCCTCATATTCTTTTGTGGGGTCAAGTTGTAGTGGGTAAGGGAATGAAGCAGTGTAATCACTTGTTGTGAAATTAAAACTAAGAATTGTGCTTCTCATCTTATTTAATATCTAATAAATTATCTTTGTATTGACATTTATTAATTATTTTCATATTCATCAACTGATCTAAAATGGCTGAGGCTTCATTAAAACAATTATTGTTTCCAGCCTTCTTACTACCTAACAACAATAATAGCCTATTAACTAATTGTGATGGGTCATTTGGAAGAAAGCTAACACCCGAACCAAGCTTACTTAAAGCATCAATAATATGTTTCTCCTTCTCATTCTTCTTACTTTTACCAGCAACAGAAACTCTATAATCAAGTGCGTTTAGCAACTCAATATACTCTCTATCTTCCTCTCTTTTCATGTCAAGCGGTTCATCAAAATATTTTGAACCACCCCACGTACTTGTTGCCCGTTTTCCATCTTTTGTTAGAAGAAACATTAATCTTGGAGTTAATTTAACATTTGGTTGAGTAGAACTCAAGAACATCAATTCATCATTAAATATCAATACCTTTTCTTTCACAAGATGGAACACTGCTGATTCTTCTGTTGGAATGAGTCCTGCTCTGGTTTTTTAATCCGTTGAATATTCATTGTTTTGAAGAGCTTCCACAACATAATTAGGGGGTTGATTTACCTCCTCAAGTTTCCGAAATAATCCTTCATCATCATATTCTAATTTTCCAAGTTCTTGCTCTGTCATTTGACTAAAATCTTCGAGCATTTGAAGTTTTTTCGGAGTAAATTCTATCGTGGGAACTGTAGGTGTGTGTTGAGTTTTTAAAAGTGGTTTAAAAAATTTCTCTTGTTTTCTTTCAAAGGCTTCTTCACCAGTTAGTTTCTGTCTCCGTTTCTTATTTATCTCTTCCTGTTGCTTTGCAACTTTTGAAACCAACTCTTGATGTTCCTTAAACTTTCTTGCTCTTTCTTCAGCATTCATTTAGTATTGAAAAATATCATTTAGTATCTCATCTTGTTTCACAACAATATATTTATATTTTCCAATCGTATGTTTCATATAATTTTCAAATTCTTTCTTACTACATAATGTAGAACAATTATCTCTCCAAAAATTATTTATATCTATTGAATTTAACTTAAATAAAATAAAAGTATTAGCATTGTTTCTTATTGAGTGCCGGTGGAGTTGAAAATATGACTGACTAAGATAAATACAATTACAAGAAGAATGTCTCCCTCTTGTATAGTAGCTATCCATTACTGTTTGGTTTCTCTCATTAACACAATCATCAAAGATAACGAGGTTCTTTTTTGATTTATCTAAATCTTGGGGCGAAGGTATGTCATCCGTATTATCACTGAGAATACAAGTTATGGGTTTTGGTTTCGATTTTGATTTCTGTGTATCACAAATTAGTTGTATTATATCCTCAATGTTATAATGATTTAGTTTGTTTTGAAGTTTAAATAAACCGATAATGTCTTCCTTTTTAAGACTCGCATTAAAACCTTGAGATAGTAGTTGATACTCGGGTTGAAAACTTGACTTTGTAAAAATTATTAAATTATCATAATCTAAAAAATTAGGACAAAGGAGCATCTTTAAAAGTAAACAGGTTTTTCCACATCTGCTTGAACCAACTATTAGGCATCTCAATGAATTTAGAATGTTTTTATGGTTATTAAATTTTATCTTATTTTCCCAAACTGGTAAAAAATCATTCATTTATATATTTAGAAAAAAAGTAATCTAACTTTTTTTGAGCTATTTTAGAAATATTATATTTTATCCTGTGTTCTGGTTTAATTTCTAAATAATTCATTATTTTATTTATATAGTATCTTGGGTTAACATTTCCATAAAAATTATTTTGGAAAATAAATATCATTAAACCCATAAACATTTCCTCAATAAGTCTCTTCCCTTGTAAGAAATGGTGTATTATCATCATAATACTTAACATTCATCTCTCTTATTAATCTTGTAAAGTACTTCATTTTTGGTTCTAATTTAAAAGAATTATATATATTTATATATTTTTTATTATCATTAATTAGAAGATAATCACAGAAAATACATTGTTTATATGAACCCTCATTATTAAGCCCTATTCTATCACAAGCCGGACAATTCTCTAATTTATCATATGGAGAGTCTGGAAATTCTATCATATTTAAACAGTAAATTTTTAGTTAAACTAAACGCAAGTTTCTTTAGCTAATAAATACAATGTTTCAAAACACAAAAGACAAATTTCAATCAATCTCTACTTCGGTGAGAGATATAGAAAAATATGTCAAAGATGTTAAATTGAACAGAGATAAATATGGAAATTTTTGGATTAAACCAGTTATGAAAAATAACATGAGCCCCTCTATTTCATTTAAAGGACAAGCTATGTTAATTAATAACTCCATTAAAGTAAATCTAACAAAAGTTTCTCCGCTACTCCTGGCAATTTATTCAAAGCTTGAAAAAGTGATTGACCGCGATACTTTGGAAAAGAATGATAAGACCATCAACAATACTCGTGGAGAAATTTGTATTTACTTTAATAATCCAAAGGATGTAGATCTAAGTAAAATGAATGATGTTAATATTTCTGGTGAAATGACATTTCGTTCTATGATAGTTAGAGATTATTTAAAGATAACTTTTGATATAAAAAATGTAGAGATTGAATCCGTTAATGAAAGAAAGTATATACGTAGTGTGTTCAAAAAGTATCCGACCTTTGTTCATAAAAGATACTCGCATCCAGATAAAAATTTTTTTATAATAATCTCGTTCAAAGTAGTCCCCTTGGGCTGCTACACACTTCTCCCAACGGTTCTGCCACTGTCGGAAGCAGCGCTGGAACGCCTCTTTTGGGATGGCGTGCAGCTGGTCCGTCGCATTCTGCATGATGTCTTCTCTGGAGTTGAAGAAGACGGTCAGCATGACTTTGACATTGCTGCGGACCTGCCTTGCTTTTTTTGGCCTCGGGGATGTTGGATGCTTCCATTGTGATGACTGCAACTTGGTTTCTGGGTCGTACCCATAAACCCAGGACTCATCGCCAGTGATCACTGTGTTGAGGAAGCTGGGATCGCTGTTCACAGTCTCCAGCATGTCCTGTGCGATCTCCAAACGGAGTTGCTTCTGCTTAATCGTTAGCAGCTTTGGTACGAACTTCGCTGAGATTCTCCTGAAGCCCAAATCCTCCTTCATAATGGAATGAACGGTGTTGAATCTTGCGGATCGTTTCCACTTGGGAATCGCCAAGCTTTACACAAAATTTGATGCAGTAGCGTTGTTCAAGTTTTTCCGTCATTTTGTTAAAAACGAAAATCCGACGGCGCTCACTTACATGTCCTCACTCATCGGCGGTCTGCCGTCGAATGACAGCTTCTGCAGGTGGGAAAAAAATTCACGCGTGCGCATTAGGATCGCCTACATACGTGCACCAATCAACGCCTCCCTAGCTTCTTTTTTGTTATGCACGAAAAATAAAGCTCGGATACTTTTTGAACACAGTAGTAGATATTGATGGGAATATTTTTTCTGCTAATTAAATATGAGTCATTACAGCAGTGAAGATTTTACGATTTCATTGAACTCGGATGATGGTGTTTCAGTGTGTTCAAATGATAGTTATGAGAGTAGTTTTATTGATGACGATAGTGAATCAATGAGTGATAGTGATAGTGATAGTATTGATGATCTTATTGCTGAATTTTGTGATGGTAGCTTTATTGATGATAATTTTATTGTTAAATTTAGTTATGATATTGATGATGTTGAGTTAAGTGATGATATTGATGATGTTGAGTTTAGTGATTAAAAAGCACTTTACTTTTAGTATACCTGTAAAAAGGTGTTTTAGTTTAAGTATAGTTTCATATATAAAACGAGCTGTAAAGCTCAAAAGGTGTTTTAGTTTAAGTATAGTTTCATATATAAAACACTCTGTTTTCTCACCCTATAAATATGGTTTATTGTAATACTTGCGAGAAGGAAGTAAAATATTATAAACAACATATTCTCACCACAAAACATACATACAACATTCTTAACAAACTTTCCCCTCTTTCACCTAAAATAAAACATTGTAGTCTCTGTAATAGAGATATCCTAAAGAAGGGTTTCAAAACTCATCTTAAAACAAACAAACACTTGTCAAAATTGTTTACTATTAAGAACACTGATGGTGCTTTCAAAAATCGTATCAAAATATGCATATTTGACTTTCATCCTCCTGGCCCCAACTCAATTGTTGAGGCTGTGGAAATCATTAAAGGTGGGCGCGATTCGGAAAATTTTAAGTCCGCTTACCGCTTATCCGCTCCGCCAGCCCGTGTAGTCCGATTCGCTTATCCGCTTCAGCGGCCGAAAATCTTAGTCCGCTTACCGCTTATCCGCTTATCCACTTCGATTCGATTTTTTTAAAGCGCTTCGACGTTTTTAAAGCGATTTTTGACGTTTCTAAAGGGAATTTAATGCTTTTTAAGCCTAAATAGCCATTTCTAACTACTACAAAGACAAACAAAGCTTTTAAGATCAAAAATATACATTTTTATTTAAATAAAATTTATTCAAAATTTATTGAAATAAAGTTTTCCACTCGACTCTACTCTACTCTACAGTTAATTTAAATATAATTTTAATATATGCAAGTTACATTAATGAAAAATCAATTTGCCCGTCCTTTCTTTGACAAGAGAGTCTACTAGTCAACAGACTAGCAGTCTGTTGACTAGTCCTCGTCTTCCTCCTCCACCTCGTGGGCCTTCTTGAGGATTTGGAGGTTGCCCTTCATGAAGACGAGGGCCTCGAAGTTCGGTGCAGCCAGGACCGACCTCTTAGGCCTGAGGATGTCCGACCCGTAGCTGAACACGCGCTCGACCGAGGCAGAGCTCGGGAGCGGCGTGTTATGCCTGAGAAACAGAGTTACCCAAGCATCACGGAACTCGAGCGGGAAGAGATTGGGCGAGAGCCGAGTTGTTAGGGTTTCACTTATTATTCACTTAAATAAATATTCACAATTCTAGAGTAACGGCTCAGGCTAACAGCTGATTTGGCGAATCGCGATGCGCTTTAATTTTTCGGTAGTCCGCTTACGCTTATCCGCTTCGGTTTCCGGGGGTTGTTCCGATTCGCTTATCCGCTTCGAAAACCTTAGTCCGCTGCAGCGGATAAGCGGATAAGCGGACTTTCGAAGCGGACCGCCCACCTTTGGAAATCATCAAACCCTCTGTGAAAGATTTTATTGAAAAGACTCTTATTGAGTTGAAATCAATCAAGTTCTATATGGGTATTAAAATGAAAGTCTCAAAAGTAGATATATTCATTGGTGATTATTACAATGAAAAAGCTTACATGATAACTGAAAACCACTTTATATCTTCATATCAAGATTTTAAAACATCAGGAGTCTATGAGCAACTGATCTGACAAGAACAAAAACTTGAGCATACTATTACTGGAAGTGGTTGGAATATAGACCAGATACTATTTATTGATATTCATGTTCTTAAATCAGATCCTCTAAACGCTTCTTCTTACATTGATTTACCTTGTGTTATCAAAAATAAAAAAGCAGTTATCAATATCAAAAATAAAGATACTAAATGTTTTCTCTGGTCTATTCTGAGACATTTACATCCTCCACATTTTCATGATGAAAGAGTATCTCATTATGAAAAATATGAGAATACATTAAATATGGAAGATCTAAAGTTTCCGATGGCTTTAAATGATATTCCTAAATTTGAAAAGATAAATAATTTATCAGTTAATGTTTATGGTCTAACAGAAACAAACAACATTGAGGTTTTAAAGCTTACTGACAATTGTAAACAAACTCATATTAATCTTCTATATTTTGATACAGAGGAAAATTCACATTATGCATACATCAATAAAAAAAATTTAAAAACCCACCTTTAGAGGCCATTTTTCCCCGCAAGCAGGGGTTGGCCTTTTTCGGGGACCTTGGTTGTTGTTGTTTTTTGGTCCCCTTTTTGAAGCAATGTTTTACGGCCGGATGCCCTTCCTGCCGCCAACCCTTTTTGTCGCCTTTTTACGACAAACAGGGAATTACCAGTGAACTGGTACTCAATTAGCCGACCGCGGAAGGATGACAGGCTGAGTCAACCCTCCTGGCGTTAATTCAGCGATCGACCGGGATTCGAACCCAGGATCCTAGGATCCTAAGCTGGCACCCTAGCCCCTAGCCCAACACCAGGGTTTCAGTGTGTTCAATTGATATACATCAATGATATTTCAAAATTAATAAAACCACAAGTATGTAAAATAACAAATAAAATATATTGTTACAGGTCGCGGACAGATGTTATAGAACGAGCGGTGGTGTAAGACCGCGACCTAACAAAACTCACCCGATTCACCCAGAACTTTGGCCGTATCGCACCGTAGCTGCTCAATGAGGGAAAAGACAAAAACGACGAATGCAAAGAGGAAAAGGAATTAAAACGAGAAGACGTACAGACGAGTAATGGGGTTTATTATTTACACACACAAGCAAAAAGGAGCAATTAAGTTTATTTACAACACATAAGACGCAGGTGACACAGTGCAAATACGAGCTTATCTACAGGCTTAACTTATCCCAGCACAGAACAAACAAAAGACACTGACTCACGCGGGGAATTGCAGGAATCGCAGGATGTGGAGGGCTGGAGGGAGAGGGAGGTCCAAAGGGGGGTCATGCAGCACGATCGGCGCGTTTAGCAGCCGCCGTTCCTTTTCGGCCCTGCTCCAAACCGCCGCCCAGGCCCCAAGTGGCTGCCGGGTGTCGCTGCTGCTGCCGCCTCCACTTGCCTTGCCAGGCCTTGTCCCACTCGTCTAAACCCTCAACTCTTTCTTGGTCCCTCACTCTTTACCACCACTCTCTTGACGACCAACTCAGACCAACTCAGACCTCTCTCACCAAGACCAACCCTTTGTGACCAACCGACTCAGACCCTCTACTGGCAACCGACTCAGACCAACTCAGAGTGCATCTCTCACCAACTCCTCTTGACCACTTCCGTTTTGCGCCTTTTATAGCGCCTCCAGCGATTACGCCCCCGGCGTTTTGGACACGCCCATCGGGGTGCTCACCTCGGCCCTGGTTGGTCGCGCGACCCTCGGGCTCCGCCCTGGATGACGACGGGCGGGCACGCCCCTCCTCCCCTCTGACGAGGTGGAGACACGCCTTTCTTCTCCGACTCAAAGCACATGGTCAATGGTGGTTATTGGAGGGGAGGTGATTGGGAATCGAGGGCTCAGCAGTGACGAGAGGGGATGTAATATGGAAATGGAGGTTTTGGGGATGGGAAGGAAAGGGAGATTTTTGGGGATGGGAAGGAAAGGGGGATCTATTCTCTTTCACTGGTGCAATGGAGTATTTCAATTAATGGAAGACACAGCCTTACACTAATACACATAATAAGGATATAACTGTCAAAAAAGATATATCGTGTCCTGCATGTATGTTTTATGGACTAACTACGGAAACGCCCTTTGACCTTTATACAACCACAAACGGAGGGAGGAGGGGTGATATTTTACAACAACCTTTTAGAACAACCTTTTACAACAACGTTTTACAACAACAATAAAATTAAAAAAACATTCTCATATCCACAACACTGCACCCTCCTCCCCTTAGGCACGTCCCGGGCCTATAACTTTTACCTTAGTGTGGCACGTAGGTGTAGTTCCCTCTACTTTTAACCTGACCCTGAGTGCGACAGTTTTAAAACATAATAAATGTGTCCCGCTGCTCCATTGCACCCTGCCAAACAGACTTACGCCCACAGTTAACCGAATTGCGGAATGGTCTTCAAACTACACACTGACGGTGGGAAGCATTATTTACAATTGACGCTATTTTTATTTACAAAACTAACCCAGGACCTGTAATTGTTCTTTCGGGGGGGGGGGGGGGGGGAGACAGTCTGCTCTGCATCGACGCACCATGAACGCACCCAAAAACGCACCAATACAAGCCCAAGCACCAATCGGTGCAGTCACCATTGTTCATCAATGTTCAACAATAAAATAAAATCAACAACCCCTAACCCTGCAGGTGGTCTCTTGCTCTTCGGCTCCCTCTGCTGGTGATTATTATTTGTCTTCCAGATGTTGTCATTTTCATTTTGCTTTGCTTACTGGCGGCCTATTTTCAATAAAGTGTGCCCAATGTGTCCTTTTTTATTTGCTTTATTTATGGCCCACAGGGCCAACTATGTGTGGTTCACCTGTGGGGCACCGGTGCCCTGTGGCCAAGGTCCGCCAGCAAGATTTCGGGCCCTCATGGCCGGTTCCAGCAGAGGGGCCATGCCCCAACCCATGGGGTCCATAAGTGGTGCTCGGCCACAGGCATGTGGTCCATAATGTGGTGCATCGATGCAGACAGCTGGTTCTGGGAATTTCGGGCGCACAATGGCCGACCCACGCACGCTCCCCTCGGCGCCCAACGGCGCACAGGTCATGTGGGAGACAAAAGGGGAAAGACAATTGAGCGAGGGGTAAGGTCACAAGGGTACACATCAATAAGGCAATGCAAGGCAAAATGCGTACGGAGGGCGAAGTGAGAAAGCTCGTCCCTACCGTACGTCACCCCCCTGTCACCTACCCTACCCTTGCCCTTACCCCATATGTACAAAAATCTACTCATTTACAAATTCGTCACTACTGTCACGTCTTCCCCATATTTCCCCTATACCAAATTCGTCTCTACAATCCCTCTACTTCAAAATTTGCCATCACCAATTCATCATCAATCCTCATAAGGAGGGAGAGATGGAATTACGCACAATGTCACACCCACGTCATGATGCGTCTCACAATCCAAACATTTGCATCATAAAAAATAATCAAAACATGGCATGGTGTGGAGTACCTGTCACCTCAGGTGAGTGGATGCAGATGGTGCGAGGAGATCCTTCATCCTAACTATTTTCTAAATGACTTTAACACACTTTACACTACCCGGGGTCTTTCCCTGCCAATCCATTGGCCAACTTACACTATGGGTTCTAAAAACCAATTCCCATTGACCAAACTGTGGTGCTTTTCAATTTGGGGTCTCACTCCCCCGATTCATCTCCCGGTG
Organism: Myxine glutinosa; assembly: GCF_964187855.1. NCBI lineage: Eukaryota > Metazoa > Chordata > Myxini > Myxiniformes > Myxinidae > Myxine > Myxine glutinosa. The sequence goes on from NC_136266.1 coordinate 103,671,086, forward strand.
CCCTCGCACAATTTCTGGGCCGCGACGTGTAACTCTCCCAGCAGGTCTACCCACCTGCACACCCCCACCACTGCAGTTGCCTCCGAGCTTACCTGATCCCTGCCCTAACCTAACTACCTGGGGAAGGCCCTCTGGCGCTCTCCCCACTCGGTGCCCTCTCTGGCACTGGGCTACCCGGGTCCGTCCTCCGGATCCTCGGGCCCCACTGACACTAACGGCTCCCAGAGCCCACCTGCGGCCTCACCTGGCCGACATCCTCACAGTGGTGGAGCGCCCAACCAACTACCCACACTAACAGGCTACACGCCCAGCCATTTCCACGACACTAATGCACCCATCCAAATACCATTCTTTCACCTCGCACCACAGATGCCAATATCCAACCACAATTTACCTATACCCTCTACCTAACACTTACACTACCCGCCCCGGGTATCCGTGATGGGGGTCCACTCTTCCCCCATTCACACCTTCGCACCATCCACTCCACTCCACAATTTCCACCATACTCACTCCACGCCCATCCATTCCAATACTCCATACCATTTATTCCATACACCTGTCTTTCATTCATCTGTCGTTGCACACCTGTGCAATCCTACCTGGTGCCACCTGCACCCTCCTCCTCTTCCTGGACCATTTGGTCAACACAACACGCAATCACCACTACTCCCTCATACACTGCCCCACACACCTGTTCAGTTGCACACCTGTGCAATCACACCTGTTCCATTCTCACCTGTTCAATCCTCACACACACGGCATCATCTCAGCTAACTACTCCCCTCTGAAACTTGCGCTTCCCAGTCGTCCCTTTAAACTATTGCGCTCCCACGTCATTATAATCCACACTAATCTACCTGCGTCCCCACTACCGGTATCAGTCACTAACTAAACTTAACGTTACCTAATGTCATCTTCGCTAGATCCCTACAATTATCCAAGCCCTCCCTGGCTCGGTTGTCATAGCCACCCCATAAACTATTGCGCATTTGCCCCACCTGTGAGGGATGGTGGATTTGCCATCCCTCCACATCGGGGGTCTCTCACTATCAATTTTGTTCGTCCAGATTCCAACAATTCAAAAATTTTCCATTTACTGCCAATTCTACCCATACCATCATCAAATTTTGCTTTTTTCTAATTTCGGGGCCAAAACACTATCCTCATCACCCGTCTACTTATTACATCCTCTCGGTGCGCAATTTCCTTCGAAAGCTCGGCTTCGTACAGCCGAGCCATGAACGCGGGTTCTTTTGTGCCAGCGGCTGGATACGTCCCGCATTCGTGGCAGGGATGGGGGCTTACCCGGGCCGAGATCCCACGCACCATCTCGGCACGGAGCCATCCACTGTCCCGATCTCGACCTGCCGGCACGTCTCAATAGCAAGTGGTCGCCATGACGACCCTTCCTATCGAGCTGCCCGCTCCGCCTAGTGGAGCCCGGACGCGGCCGTTCCACGCGAGGCCCAGCGTGGATCGCGCACGGCGGTCCTTTCGAACCCGCCGTGGCTCGGATCCCCGCTGGTTCTCGCGGCACGCGAAGCCCAACGCGCACCGAGGGCCTGATTCGGCTATAAGTCGTTCTAACCTCTAGCCTGGTTACCGTCGACGCTTCACCTGGATTCTTACAAGCATACGCTACCCCTTTCTTGCTCATACATGCAGCTGTTCCCATTCTCCTCGTACCTTTCCTTACACACCTCGGTACACTCATTCCGCTCGCCGACTTGGTCACACACCTGACCACCGAACACTTTGGCACACATTCGTTGGTCGCACACCTCACCAACACACCTCTTCGCGCCCCCTCCTCGGTCACTTCCTCTGTGACAATCACAGGTGTGCTCTCATTCGCACACCCAACCACGTGCCTCACTACCAACTCAAATGTGCCTTCCCACACACGCTCTACCATTCCAGGTGTGCATCCTTCCATTCCAGGTGTACATCCTCGCTCACCTGTCATAACCAACTCACGCTCCGTTTCACTCTCACTACTCTCACCTCCATTCTTGACCGCGCACTCACCCTTACTCTCGACGGCACACTCTTTCCTCATGCACCCGTCCGTTACACACCTTTCTCGCGCACACCCTCCCGTTACATCCTCTGTAACACTCACCACAGGCGTACACTTCCTCGTTACATCCTCTGTAACACTCACCACAGGTGTACACTCTCTCGTTACATCCTCTGTAACACTCACCACAGGTGTACACTCTCTCGTTACTTCCTCCGTAACACTCACCACACCGCGCTTCCATGTACCCCCTCGCACACGCGCTTCGACCAACTCACTCTTGACGGCACACCCACTCCTCGGCGTGCACTTTTTCCTCACACACCCCATGGTCGGACATTCTCGCACACCTCTTTTTTCGCACACCAGACCTGTCGCACACTTCACCAACGGCCTTTCACGAACACCCGGATCCAAACCAATCCCCAAGCCGACTGAAGCTTTCCTCACATCATATACATTGCCACTCACCTCCGTACATCGTCTCCGCACCTCCTTTGCCACCTGCAAACTTTTTATTTGGTTAGTGAGCACCACATTATGAGTTGAGCACCGACCTTGCACATATTCCATCACTTCCTCCTTTATCTCCCTCTTAGTTTCTGTCCGTCCCTTCTTAATTTCACTCACCTCTTCTTCCACTTCCTCTAGTTTTTGTTTAACCTCTTTTATTTCTCGGTGCGTCTCCTCAAGTTCGTCCTCTAGGGCTACCGTGACCGTCTCTATGTGCATCCTCACCTGCCGGTCCTTTGTCTCCATTATCTCTGTCACCTCCTCCACCCTCATTGTCAGTTCCTCCCGTACCATCTGACATTGCCTCTGTGTCGCTATTAATTCGTTTTTAATTTCTTTTTGTGTCGCCTTTAACCCTCCGAGTACTGCAGTGTTCTTTTGAACCTGCTCCACTAACTTCGTTTGTCCCTCTGTCAGCTGTTCCACCTCCTCCGTCAGATCTTCTATTCCCCCTTGTAACTTTGCCGTATTATTTCTCACCTCTTTCTCTATACGCTTTTCGCCTCGCTTTACCTCCTCGCGCAGCCCCGAGACCTCCTCACCCACACCCCGTCGTATCTCCTCCTTCATCTCCCCCATCTCTTTTGTAGATGCCACCCTCATCTGTCCCAATTCATCCCTCTGAGCATCCAGTTTGGTTTCTACCCCGATTTTTACCTCCTCTATCTGCTCTCCCATTTGTTTAATTTCTCGGGCGGATTGCTCCCCTATCTCCCGCAATTTGCCTTCCATCCTGTTTTCTAGCCCCATTAACCCATTTTTCACCCCTTCTAACTGATTCTCCTGGGCAGCCATTCTATTTTCCACCCCCGTTAACCCATTCTTTACTTCTTTTATCCCGTTGTCTAACCCCTCAAAATTATTGTCTAACTTCCCAAATTTCTTGTCTAACTCCTCCCCAGTACCCCTCGCTTCGTCCCTCATTACCCCCATTTGGCCCCCCATTACGCCCATTTGGCCCCCCATTATGCCCAATTACTCACTCTGAGCCCTTATTTGCTCACTCTGAGCATCCATAAGGGCCTTCATTTGGATCATAAAAAGGCCCCAATCCATCGGCGGCGCTGCTACGGTCACGGGCGTGGCTAAATTTGGCGCCACAATAACCATGTGCGCGAGGCCGCCATTTTGTGCACCTGATACACCCTCAACCACCTCATTGCTCTCCTCTTCCCTTTCTTCCCCGAAGTCCTGGGTTACTTCTAACCCCTCTATCTCTCCCACCGGCATCCCGTCGCCTTGAACAGCCATGGCGCGATTTCAAAATTCGGGTTTTACTTTATAAAACAAAATAAATTTCGGTACTTTATAATTTTGAGCGCGTGAAGCGCGCTCCGGATCGATCTCACTCCCCGACACCAATTGTTACAGGTCGCGGACAGATGTTATAGACCGAGCGGTGGTGTAAGACCGCGACCTAACAAAACTCACCCGATTCACCCAGAACTTTGGCCGTATCGCACCGTAGCTGCTCAATGAGGGAAAAGACAAAAACGACGAATGCAAAGAGGAAAAGGAATTAAAACGAGAAGACGTACAGACAAGTAATGGGGTTTATTATTTACACACACAAGCAAAAAGGAGCAATTAAGTTTATTTACAACACATAAGACGCAGGTGACACAGTGCAAATACTAGCTTATCTACAGGCTTAACTTATCCCAGGACAGAACAAACAAAAGACACTGACTCACGCGGGGAATTGCAGGAATCGCAGGATGTGGAGGGCTGGAGGGAGAGGGAGGTCCAAAGGGGGGTCATGCAGCACGATCGGCGCGTTTAGCAGCCGCCGTTCCTTTTCGGCCCTGCTCCAAACCGCCGCCCAGGCCCCAAGCGGCTGCCGGGTGTCGCTGCTGCTGCCGCCTCCACTTGCCTTGCCAGGCCTTGTCCCACTCGTCTAAACCCTCAACTCTTTCTTGGTCCCTCACTCTTTACCACCACTCTCTTGACGACCAACTCAGACCAACTCAGACCTCTCTCACCAAGACCAACCCTTTGTGACCAACCGACTCAGACCCTCTACTGGCAACCGACTCAGACCAACTCAGAGTGCATCTCTCACCAACTCCTCTTGACCACTTCCGTTTTGCGCCTTTTATAGCGCCTCCAGCGATTACGCCCCCGGCGTTTTGGACACGCCCATCGGGGTGCTCACCTCGGCCCTGGTTGGTCGCGCGACCCTCGGGCTCCGCCCTGGATGACGACGGGCGGGCACGCCCCTCCTCCCCTCTGACGAGGTGGAGACACGCCTTTCTTCTACGACTCAAAGCACATGGTCAATGGCGGTTATTGGAGGGGAGGTGATTGGGAATCGAGGGCTCAGCAGTGACGAGAGGGGATGTAATATGGAAATGGAGGTTTTGGGGATGGGAAGGAAAGGGAGATTTTTGGGGATGGGAAGGAAAGGGGGATCTATTCTCTTTCACTGGTGCAATGGAGTATTTCAATTAATGGAAGACACAGCCTTACACTAATACACATAATAAGGATATAACTGTCAAAAAAGATATATCGTGTCCTGCATGTATGTTTTATGGACTAACTACGGAAACGCCCTTTGACCTTTATACAACCACAAACGGAGGGAGGAGGGGTGATATTTTACAACAACCTTTTACAACAACCTTTTACAACAACCTTTTACAACAACAATAAAATAAAAAAACATTCTCATATCCACAACAATATGTTTGTAAGCGTTGTCTTAACTTCTTCCATACACAAGGAAGATTAGATAAACATTCAAATTATTGTAGTGAACATAAATCAACGGTAATCAATATGCCTAAAAAAGGCTCAAATATCTCATTCAAAGATGAAAATAAAACGATGAAACATCCATTTGTTATATATGCTGATTTTGAAAGTATTTTAGAAAAAATTGATACTGCTTCTCCAGACCAAAAAGAATCATATATAAATAAATATCAAAAACATACTCCTTGTGGTTTTTGTTATTATATCAAATCATCCGTTGGTGATGAATATAACAAGTTAGAGGTGTATAGAGGCTCAAATACCCCAGAGGAGTTTGTGAAACGACTAGAAAAAGACTGTATTCAATTTAACCAAGATAATGAGAGAAACCAATAAACCAATGTCCTTGACGAGTGAAGAAAAAAGAGAATTTAGAAAAAACAAAGTCTGCCATATTTGTGAAAAAAAAATTGGAAAAGGTTTAAAGGTTAGAGGCCATTGTCATCTCACTGGTAAATATAGAGGTCCGGCTCATCAAAGTTGTAATATTAATTATAATCTCCCTTCTTTCATTCCCGTCTTTCTTCATAACAATGCTAATTATGACACTCATTTATTTATCAAGGAACTCTCAAAGACCTCTGGAAGTATCTCAGCAATCCCAATGACAGATCAGAAATACATTTCATTCACAAAAACAATCTTTATAAAAACAGGATATGACATTTAAAAAAAACAAAAAACTTATGATATAACTAATATTAGATTTCTTGACACATTTAAATTCATGAATGAATCCTTGGCTGAGTTGGTTAAAAATCTAAAAGAGTTTCCATGTCTTTCAGAGTATTTTTCAGATAAAGATTTACTAACACAAAAGGGAATTTATCCCTATGACTATATGAACTCATTTGAGAGATTCTCTGAAACAAAACTCCCAAAAAAGGATTCATTCTATAACATTCTAAATAACTCAAATATTTCAGATGTTGATTATCAACACGCACAAAATGTCTGGAATCATTATGAAATTAAGAACATGGGTGAATATCATGATCTCTATCTGAAAACTGATGTTCTTCTTCTAGCTGATGTCTTTGAGGCTTTCAGAACAATCTGTCATTCTCAATATGGATTGGATCCTGCTCACTATTACACTGCTCCTGGATTGGCTTGGAGCACGATGTTGAAAATGACAAAACAAGAGTTGGATCTTATAACAGATGTTGATATGCTCCTTATGATAGAGAAAGCAAAAAGAGGTGGAATTTCACAAGTCTGCTCGAGCAGATACGCAAAGGCAAATAACAAATATCTTCCAAATTATGATCCAACGAAAGAGAGTTCTTACTTGATGTTTTATGACGCGAATAACTTGTATGGTTGGGCAATGTCTCAGGCTCTTCCTTATGGTGGTTTGAAATGGGTAGAAAAAAAAGACTACAAAAAGGTTTTACAAGATGTATGTATATCTACACAAGCTGAATTAGATTTTAAAAAAGTTGGTTATTATTTTGAAGTTGATTTGAAATATCCAGAGGAACTCCATGACCGACACAAAGATTTGCCATTTTGTTGTGAAAAGGAAATTCCAAAGAAGGAGTGGTTAAGTGATTATCAACAATCATTTAATATAAAGGGTAAAGCGTCAGAGAAGCTTCTAACAACACTACACAACAAGAAAAATTATGTTCTCCATCAAAGAAATTTGAGACAATGTCTTTCAAAGGGTCTCCGTGTTGAAAAGATACATAGGATTCTCAAGTTTAATCAGAGTCATTGGATGAAACCATATATTGATTTTAACACACAACGCAGGATTGAATCAAAGAATGATTTTGAGAAAAACTTCGCAAAATTAATGAATAATTCAGTATTTGGCAAGAGCATGGAAAATGTTAGAAAGAGACAAAACATTCATCTAACTACTACATGGAAACAAGCATCAAAATTAATCAACAGACCAAACTTCTCGAAAGAAGAAGTTTTTACGGAAAACTTTAGTGCGATATATTTGATGAAAGAAAGTGTTGTGATGGATAAACCTATTTACATTGGTACCTCAATACTTGATTTATCAAAGTCCTTGATGTATGATTACTTTTATAATAATCTAAAATCAAAGTATAAGGATAATGTGTCATTGTTGTATATGGATACAGATAGTTTTATTTTGAAAATTAATACTGATGATGTTTATTCAGACATGAAAGAGGACTTTGATACTTATGACACTAGTAAATACAATGAAAAGAGTGAGTTGTACTCTGAAACAAATAAACTGGTGATTGGAAAGTTTAAGGATGAATTAGATGGAAATGTTATGAGTGAATTTATAGGATTGAGGTCTAAGGCTTATGCTTATAAATACATTATGAATAACATTGAAATTACTAAGAAGAAGTTAAAAGGTATAAAGAAAAATGTTATTAAAGAAACAATAAACTTTAAGAATTATTATAACTGTTTAACAACAAAGAAAGAAGAGTTTAGAAAGGTTAATGGAATAAGAAGTTATAATCATCAATTATATTCAGAAGAGATAAATAAGAAAGCATTAGGAGCTTTTGATGATAAGAGGTTTATTTTAGAAAATGGAATTGATAGTCTCCCTTATGGTTATAAGTATATAAATGATAGATTAAAGAGTGGAGGTAATAGAATTGGGTAAAAAAATATATACTTTTATTTAAAGATGGTTGATTATATAAATGATACATATTAGTAAACAAACAAAGGAATGGAGAATGAAACAGGATTGGTATATTAATGGAAAACATAATGAGTGTGAAAAATACCAGATCAAACAGTTGGAGATGATGATGAAACAAAAGGTTCTTAAAACATATATGAGGTTAAATATAAAAACAGGCTTCTTTGGCTATGGAAGGGATTTTGAGTGGACAGAGAACTTTGATGGTTTTCAAATAATGAATGGAATAACAGTTTATTATAATTTGAAAATGATATGCGGAAGAGCTGGATCTCAAACAAGATCTCTTAGAGAAGTATATCATTTTATAGAAGCTCAAAAGAAAAATACTGATGAGTTGGTAGCATTCGTAAATATCCTCAATGGAGATGGTATATTTGGAATGAGTGAAACCACTGATAAAGTGTTTGTAGGGTTTATGAAAGAATGGGCAGAGTTCACTCGGTCAGACTAGGTGCCTTGCTGAAATATTTTATCTTGGCTCAGTTAAAATATTAAATTATTTATCAGGATTGATATTAAGAGTAAAAGGTTCAGTAGGGAATAAATGTTAGTTCTGGGACACTCACTCTCATTTCCCCCATTGACTTATATGTTAATTTTCTTTAAATTTTCTTAAATAATCATCCATTTTCAGATTTTTCAGCTATTTCATCGATTTTTTTAACACCCCTTCTACCCTTATGAACCTATGATCAGAGGTTTATAAGGCTAGAAGGATCATAGGCTTGCTTATAAGGTCAGAAGGATCATAGGTTTATAAGGTCAGAAGGATCATAGGTTCATAAGGTCAGAAGGATCGTAGGTTTATAAGGGTAGAAGAAAAGAGGCGTTTTGGGATGCAGTAATATCTAAAAAAGTTAATGAAAAATGAGGGTGAGAGGAAAAATTAACATGTAAGTCAATGGGGGAAAAATGAGGGGGGAGAAATAGGAACGTTTAAAAAATCGACACAATTGCCTAAAAATCAGAAAATGGATGATTATTTAAGAAAATTTAAAGAAAATTAACATGTAAGTCAATGGGGGAAATGAGAGTGAGTGTCCCAGAACTAACATTTATTCCCTACTCACCACCCTTATGCTTATACACCACCCTTATGCTTATACACCACCCTCACCCATATACTCCACCAACATCCTTGTACACCAACCTTACCCGTATACACCACCCGCACCCTTGTACACCACCCTTATGCTTATACGCCACCCTTATGCTTATACACCACCCTTATGCTTAAACACCACCCTTATGCTTATGCACCACCCTTATGCTTATGCACCACCCTTATGCTTATACACCACCCTTATGCTTATACACCACCCTTATGCTTATACACCACCGTTATGCTTATACACCACCCTTATGCTAATACACCACCCTTATGCTTATACACCACCCTTATGCTTATACACCACCCGCACCCTTGTACACCACCCTTATGCTTATACACCACCCTTATGCTTATACACCACCCTTATGCTTATACACCACCCTCACCCATATACTCCACCAACATCCTTGAACACCACCCTTACCCGTATACACCACCCTTATGCTTATACACCACCCTTATGCTTATACACCACCCTCACCCACATACTCCACCAACATCCTTGTACACCAACCTTACCCGTATACACCACCCATACCCTTGTACACCACCCGTACCCTTGTACACCACCCTTATGCTTATACACCACCCTTATGCTTATACACCACCCTTATGCTTATACATCACCCTTATGCTTATGCACCACCCGTATGCTTATGCACCACCCTTATGATTATACACCACCCTTATGCTTATACACCACCCTTATGCTTATACACCACCCTTATGCTTATACACCACCCTTATGCTTATACACCACCCTTATGCTTATACACCACCCTTATGCTTGTACACCACCTTTATGCTTATACACCACCCTTATGCTTATACACCACCCTTACCCGGATACACCACCCGCACCCTTGTACACCACCCTTATGCTTATACACCAACCTTATGCTTATACACCACCCTTAGGCTTAAACACCACCCTTATGCTTATGCACCAGCCTTATGCTTATACACCACCCTTATGCTTATACACCACCCTTATGCTTATACACCACCCTTATGCTTTTCACCACCCTTATGCTTATACACCACCCTTATGCTTATACACCACCCTTATGCTTATACACCACCCTTATGCTTTTTCACCACCCTTATGCGAATACACCACCCTTATGCTTATACACCACCCTTATGCTTATACACCACCCTTATGCTTATACACCACCCTCACCCATATACTCCACCAACATCCTTGTGCACCAACCTTACCCGAGCCACTTAGCGAGCGCTTTACAAGCTTATTGAGTTATGGAACACTTCTGCAGACCTGTGGGAGGTTCGCAGATCGCAGAGCCTTTCCAAATCCTTAATATATAAACTACTATAGATTACGATGGAAACTGCAGAAACGAGAACGGCACTCAGTGGAGAGCGACCCTCCACCTGGTTGGCCATATCACTCGATGGTGAAGAATCACTTAAAAAATTATACTAGCCGGATACATATTCAGATCTTCACCAAAATTGAATCGATTTGTCCTTGTCACTCACACAACCTGTCCAACAACTTTTGTCCAAATCCATCCATAACTTTTTGAGATATCCTGCTATACATCGTTTTTGGCCCGATCTCCCAATGGTGAGGAATCAGTTAAAAAATTAAATAGTCCTCATATCCGAATCCATATTCATATCTTCACTAAAATCGAATCGAATCGTCCTTGTCAGACACCCAACCGGTCCACCAAGTTTTGTCCAAATCCATCCACAACGTTTTGAGATATCCTGATATGTATAGTTTTTGGCCCCATCTCCCAATGGTGAAGCATAACTTTAAAATTCTGGTGGCCGGATCCGAATCCGGATCTTCACCAAAATCTAATCATTTCGTCCTTATCACATACAATACATCTCTGCCAAATTTCGTCCGAATCCGTCCATAACTTTTTTTTGAGATATTTTGTTCACAGACATATACATATTTTTTGTTCACAGATATGGGAGAAAACATAACCTCCATCCACCTTTGGTGGCAGAGGTAAAAATGTTCTAATCTCTCAAACGAATGCACACTGAAAGGAAATGGCATGATTCACATCTGTAAACTGCCACTTACGAGGGTAGGTGGTGGCACCTATCATGGCCACAGTTGTGCTCTCCAGTTTCAAAAAATATGAATGCGTAGAATTACCTGCTGCAATGCTGCATGGCACCCCCTCCCTACCCTATTAATATCCTGAAGCGCGGTGCTACGCGGGCTTGCTTGCACAACAAGAAGGAAGCGGACAACGCGGTGAGTTTAAGAGTCTTTATTAAAAGAGCTCACTGTAGCACTGGCGCGCTCCGGGCTGCGCGCCCGGTGTATATCCTGAGGCCACGCATACCCCTCGGGCGTGGCCGCCGCCCACTTGGTGCACGGAATGATGTCACCACGCCAGTGGGCTTTCGTGTCCGCCACACGCGCCCCCCCCCAGAATTCCCGCGCACCTGGAGGGCCAGTTTGCGGGGCAAACGGATGACCCGGCCGAAGCGCCCTCTGGCGACCGGCGGCGTCCGGGGTGCAGGGATGCCAGCTGGGATGCCCCCGGCTGTACCCGGGATGGGTGCCGGACCGGGGGGCGGTGTGCTGGCGGTGCTGGGCGGTGCCGGGGGTCCGCCCGCCGGGGGGCGGCCCCGACGTGGGGGCCGAGCCACCGGCGGTGGGTGGTCCACGTCGAGGTGGGCCGGCTTGAGTCGATCCACCGAGACGCGGTCGGGAGTACCGCCGATGTCCAAGGTGAAGTATTTCACCCCGGTCTCCAGCACGCCCGTCGGCAGGCCCGTCGTACGGGGGCCGCAGTGGTGTCCGGTGGGCGTCGTGCCGGACGAAGACATACTCCACGGTGCGAAGCTCCGGGGCGACATGCGTGGGTGGGTGCCCGTGGTGCGCCGTCGGCACCGGGGCGAACCTCCGGGCGGTCTCCTGCAGCGCGGAGCGCTCCGCGCCGCGGACCAAGGTGCCGTGGGGTCGGGGAGGACCTCGCCCGGCACCCGCAGCAGTTGTCCAAAGACCAACTCCGCCGCGGATGCGCGCAGGTCCTCCTTGGGCGCCGTCCGGAGGCCCAGCAGGACCCAGGGGAGCCTGTCGACCCAGCCGCCGTCGCGGAGGGTGGCCCGGAGCGCGGCCTTCAACGAGCGGTGGAACCGCTCGCACAGGCCGTTGGCCTGGGGGTGGTAGGCCATGGTTTGGTGCAGCTGGACCCCGAGCCCCGCGTGACCGCGGCCCAGAGCTCCGAGGTGAACTGGGGGCCGTGGTCGGACGAGATGTCCGAGGGGGCGCCGAATCGGGCGACCCAGGTGGCGATGAACGCCTGTGCGACGTCTGCCGCCGTCGTCGCCGCCAAAGGCACAGCCTCCGGCCACCGGGTGGTGCGGTCCACCATGGTAAGGACATGGGTGAAACCCCGCGAGCGGGGCAGAGGTCCCACCAGGTCCACGTGCACGCGGTCGAACCTACGTGCCGGCACCGTAAACGGGGCCAATGGGGCCTGGGTATGCCGGTGCACCTTCGCGCGCTGGCACGCGAGGCACGTCCTGGTCCAGCCGCGGACGGCCTTCCAGAGGCCATGCCAGACAAACTTGTCGGCGACCAACCTCTGGGAGGCCTTCGTGCCCGGGTGGGACAGGCCGTGGATGGCGTCAAAAACCTGGCGCTGCCAGCATGCGGGCACGATGGGGCGAGGCCGCCCGAGGGAGACGTCGCAAACGAGGGCCGCGCCCGTGCCGTCGAAGGGCACCTCGGTGACGCGGAGGCCCGTGACGGCGGTCCGCAGGGCCTGGACCCCGGGGTCGGCGGCCTGGTCCGCCGCCATCCGGGCATAGTCGATGCCAAGGCGGACTGCGTGGGCGACGGCCCGGGAAAGGCAATCGGCCACCGGGTTGTCCTTTCCTGCGATGTGCCGGATGTCCGTCGTGTACTCGGACACGGCCGCGAGGTGACGCTGTTGCCGGTCCGACCACGGCTCGGCGACCTTGTCCATCGCGAAAACCAGCGGCTTGTGGTCGACGAAGGCCGTGAACGCATGGCCCTCGAGCAGATGGCGGAAGTGCCTGACCGCCAGGTGAAGCCCAAGCAACTCGCGGTCGAAGGTACTGTAACGGCGTTTGGGCGGGCGAAGCTGCCGGCTGAAGAACGCCGGCGGTTGCCAGGCACCACGCACCCATTGCTCGTACACCGCGCCCACCACGTAGTCCGAGGCGTCGGAGGTGAGGGCGATCGGTGCATCGGGCGCCGGGTGCGCGAGCATGGTGGCGTTGGCCAAGGCGAGCTTTGCGCCCGAGAATGCCGCGTCCATCTGCTCGGTCAAGGTAACGTCACCTTTGCCCGGCTTCCCTCGAAGGGCCTTGTGTAAGGGGCGCAGGAGCTGGGCGATGCGGGGCAGGAACCGATGGTAAAAGTTTACCATGCCCAGGAACTCCTGGAGCCCCTTGATCGTGCGGGGGCGCGGAAACCCCTTCACCGCCTCCACCTTGGCTGGTAGGGGGACGGCCCCATGCCTGGTGACGCGGTGCCCCAAAAAGTCGATGCCAGTGACGCCGAACCGGCACTTGGCGGGGTTCACAATGAGGCCATGCTGGCCCAGGCGTTCGAAGAGCGTGCGGAGGTGATGAAGGTGCTCTTCGCGGGACGCGCTGGCGACGAGGATGTCGTCCAGGTAGACGTACAAAAAATCCAAGCCGCGCAAGACGCTGTCCATTAGGCGCTGGAACGACTGAGCTGCATTTTTCAAACCGAAGGGCATCCAAAGAAATTCGAAAAGCCCGAATGGCGTGATGACAGCCGTCTTCGGGATGTCCTCCGGCCTGACAGGGACCTGATGGTAGCCGCGTACGAGGTCCACCTTTGAAAAGAAGGACATCCCCGCCAACCGGGCGGAGAAGTCCTGGATGTGGGGGACGGGGTAGCGGTCGGGGGTGTTGGCGTCGTTGAGGCGCCGGTAGTCCCCGCACGGTCGCCATCCCCCGCCGGGCTTGGGCACGATGTAGAGTGGGGACGTCCACGCGCTCTCGGAGCGCTGCACGATGCCGAGCCGCTCCACCGTAGCGAACTCCGCTTTAGCTACGGCGAGCTTCGTCGGCTCGAGGCGGCGTGCCCGGGCGTAGACCGGTGGCCCAGAGGTGGGGATGTGGTGTTCCACCCCGTGTTTGACGGCCCCCGCTGAGAAAGTGGGCCGCGTGAGGGTCGGGAAACCCGCGAGGAGGCGGGCGAATTCGTCCGCTGCCGGAAGCGTACAGATGAACCTGGCCGGAACTGAACCGCTCAGCAAGCCGCTCGGCGAGCCGCTCGATGAGCCGCTCTGTGAGCTGCTCAACGAGCCGGGCAGCGCGCACGCGAGTGAGCTGAACGTCTCAGCCTGGACAAGCCTTCTGCGCTTTACATCCACCAGTAATCCATTAGCACATAAGAAGTCCACGCCGAGCAGTGCCATAGGCACGTCGGCCGTAACGAACGACCAACGGAAAACCTGCCCTCCGAACCGCAGAGAGAGACAGCGTTTTCCGTACGTGCGTATATACGTACCATTGGCCGCAAGCAGCGCGGGACCTCGGCCCGCGGTTTGCTTGTTGGACGTACCGGCAGGAACGACACTCACCTGCGCTCCCGTGTCGCACAGGTAACGGCGCCCGGACAAGGTGTCCGTTATGAACAGGAGGCTGTTTGAATTGCCGACGCTCAAAGCCGCCACCGAGCGTCGGCTCACCCGTTTCCCGACCTGCCGAATGAGCACGGCGGGCGACACTGCCGAGCCTTGTGGCCGAACTTGGCGTGGAAGAAACACCAGGTGGGCGGCTGCGGCGGCGGAGGCCGCAGTTTTCTTCGCGGTGGTAGCGGTGGTGGGTGGGGCGTGGCGGTGGACACGAAATGCGCATCAGCCTCGAGATCCACGAGGTGTGGTGCATCAGCATCATCATCAGCCCCGATAGCCGCGACGGCCACGCCAAAACTCGCCTGGGTGTCCAAAGCCGCGAAGAACCTGTCGGCCTCTGCAGCGAGAGCCCGGGGTTCCGTCGTCGCAGAACCGGCCAACGCGAGGCGGACTCGTGCCGGCAGCTGGCGTCGAAACAACGCCCGGAATAGAGCGTCCGGGGTTTCGTCGCCCAACAACGACAGCATATGGTCCATGCGGACCGACAGTCGCGTGTCACCGAGCTCGGGGAGGTCCAGGAGGCGGTCGGCTCGAGCGTCCACCGTGAGCCCGAACGTGGCGAGGAGGAGACGCTTGATCGCCTCGTACCTGCCGTCGGCCGGTGGGTTTCTCAGGACCGACACGACGCGGCCGGCCGTGCCGGGCCCGAGGGAAGCGACCACATGGCAGTACCTGGTCTCGTCCACTGTGATGCCTCGAAGTCGGAACTGGGCTTCTGCCTGCAGGAACCAGACTTCGGCTTGCGTCTCCCAGAACTCGGGGAGTTTCATTTGGACCGCGTTGTTTGCCATTGCGATGGCATATTCGGGTGGTCAGCGACGGCTGACCAGAACGTCGGAGGGTCACCAAATGAAGCGCGGTGCTACGCGCGCTTGCTTGCACAACAAGAAGGAAGCGGACAACGCGGTGAGTTTACGAGTCTTTATTAAAAGAGCTCACTGTAGCACTGGCGCTCCGGGCTGCGCGCCCGGTGTATATCCTGAGGCCACGCCTACCCCTCGGGCGTGGCCGCCGCCCACTTGGTGCACGGAATGATGTCACCACGCCAGTGGGCTTTCGTGTCCGCCACAATCCAATCTTTTTATTGAGGTTAATGTCGTGAGCAAAAGGACACTCGGCCATGCCTAAAAGCATTAATCTTTATTGCAGTTTATATCTGTCGAGAAAACTATTACATTTATACATTTGGTGGAAAATGGTAATACATCGATTAAGGCCTAATCCGCCATGTATGCTCATGTATGTGGGGATTTTTTTTTTTTGAAAAAACCGAGGCTCGTGAAAGAGCTAACATTAATCACACAAAAAGTCAAACCGACACATAAAACATATCATAAGGGGAGCGGTAGACAAGATGGGGAGAGAGGGGGAAGGATACAAACACAACATTTGAGAGCAGGTACATCGAGAGATCTGTGGGAGGGAAAGGCTTGGGGGGAGGTGGGAGAGGTATAAAACACAAGGACACCAAGGACTTCCAGGAAAGAAGTTGGAATTTCAAAAAAGTGGATCTGGGGTGAATTAGCGGGGGTAGAAAAGATCAAGGTTTTGGATGTGGGAAGATAAGAGATGGTGGTGAATAGCTGTTCTAAAGACCTGGAGGGAGGAGTGGCATTGAAGAGAGTGGGGGAGTTTGTTCCAGAGGCGGGAGAAAAGAGGAACGAAAGAGTGAAGGTGAGCAGAGGGTCGTAATTTTGGCAGTTTAACCATAAGAGGGTTGTGGCAGATCTTGTGCGACCTGTAGGAATATTTGGGGGAGAGAGCACAGACAGAGCTGGGGGAGCAAGGCCGGAGAGGAGTCGGTAGAAGACAGAAAGACCACCAACCTGCCTGCGGTGAGTGAGTGAAAGGCCCTCAGAGTTAGCTTCATCGCAGGAGATTCTAATAATTATGAAAGCTTTGGTTTCAATAGCGTGAAGCCGAGCTAGGTGTGAGGCAGGAGCACCGGCCCAGAGAGGAGAACAGTATTCCATTGAGCTGCGGATGAAAGCCTTGTATGTGGTGAGGAGCTCAGGTGTGCCAAGGAAGGACTTCGCACGACTGAGGATGCCCAGTCGGCGACTGGCTTTGGAGGCCAGCTTGGAAATGTGGTTTTCCCAGGAAAGATCATTGCAGATAGTGAGACCCAAAAGCTTGAGCGACAGAACTTCGGAGAGGATTGTTCAGAAAGTAGATGGGAGGGTTTTCCAGTCGTTCTTTTCAGAGAGACATCGTAAGAGTGTGAGATTTGTCAGGATTGAAAGACATGTTCCACTTGTTTGACCAGTCTGTGATTTTGTCCAGGTCTGCAGAGAGGGAGGAGGCTGCAGACTGCCGACCTGAGGGATGAGGAATGGAGCGGCAGAGAGTGGAGTCATCAGCAAAGAGATAGAGAGGATTTTCCAGACAGTCAGAGAGATCATTGATGAAGACCAGAAAAAGCACAGGGCCCAGAACACTGCCTTGGGGAACTCCAGCCTGAACAGGAAAGGGAGATGAGAGAAATCCATTCAGGGCCACACGTTGACTACGACCAGAGAGGAAGTTCACAAGCCATGTGTGGATATTTCCATGGATACCATAGGAGCAGAGCTTGGTGAGCAGAGCTGTGTGCCAGACCGTATCGAAGGCACATGATATGTGAAGGGAGACAGCTCTGATTTCCTGTTTGGCATTGAGGACCTCCATCCATTGTTGAGACAGCAGAAGCAGCATGTCCAGAGTAGAATGACCTGGTCTGAATCCAAATTGATGATCGGAGATCAAGCCATTGGAGAAGAGGAATGATTTGATATCCGAAGCAATGATGGATTCCATGACTTTGCTGATAATTGGGAGAAGGCTGATTGGTCTGTAGTTGCTAGGATCTGTTTTTGCACCTTTTTTGTGTAAAGTGGTCATGTTTGCTGATTTCCAAGATGATGGCAGATGACCTTGAGCAAAAGAGAGGGTGAGATAGAGCGGCAGAGCAGGATTTTAGGACCTGTGGGCTGATGCCGTCTTGTCCAGTTGCAGAATCAGAGTCGAGGTGTGACAAAAACTTCTCCACCTTGTCAGGAGAGCAGGACACAGAGTTCAGGAGCAGTTTGGTTCAACTGAGTAAGGTGAGAACAGAGAGAGATGGGTTTGGGACACCAGATTTTGAGGCAAACACAGAGTTGAGGCATTCGGGTTTGTCACGTGCGGTGTCAACTGTGTAGCCATTTGAGGTAAGGGAGGGGATGGAGGGGGAACAAACACCAGAAACGAATTTGACCAGACGCCACCAGGATTTGGAGGAAGGAGACAGGTTTGAGAATTCATTCTTGAGTGTGGAGAGATCGTGCTTCCTGGCACTCCTGAGGGTAGACACAAACTTGTTCCGAGCTTGGTGGAAGGAACTGAGATTGCCTTCAGTTGGATTACCCTTCCATGAGACAAAGGCAAGTTGTTTCAGGGCAACTGCCTCACCACAAGATTTAGTGTACCATGGACGGGAGGAAGGGTAAGACAACTGAAGACGAGATGGGATAAATCTGTGCATGAGAGAGAGCAGTTTGCTTTGGAAAAATTCCCAGGAGGAATTGATGTCAGAGGCAGTAGAGATGGGAGACCAGTCCAGATGATTGATGGCTGCTTGAAGACCATGCCAGTTGGCCTGAGTGAAATGCCAGACTCGTCGATGCTGAGGAGGCTCTCTGAGAATGGCCAGAGAGATGTCCACTTTAACAAGCACATGATCAGAAGAACCGATTGGAGCAGAAGAAGAGCAGCAGACATTTGCAGGGAAGTTTGTCATAACCAAATCTCGAAGAGAAGATACTCCATTGATTGAGATCCGGGTCGGGAAATTGACAGATTGGGTCAGTCCCAATGAGTCCTTTGCTGAGATGCAATGGCTGGTGAGAGAGGCACCCACAGTCCCACACCCAGCCAGCTGGCATGATGAGAGTTGAAGTCGCCACATATGAGGAAGTGAGAGTTGGGATGAGTGGATAGAAGTTGGTCCATGTTGTCAGACAGCGAAATGTAAATGGAGTCATCACTGTTTGGAGGATGGTACAGAACACATCTGTAAATAATCATCCATTTTCAGATTTTTCGGCTATTTCATCGATTTTTTTAACACCCCTTCTACCCTTATGAACCTATGATCAGAGGTTTATAAGGCTAGAAGGATCATAGGCTTGCTTATAAGGTCAGAAGGATCATAGGTTTATAAGGTCAGAAGGATCATAGGTTCATAAGGTCAGAAGGATCGTAGGTTTATAAGGGTAGAAGAAAAGAGGCGTTTTGGGATGCAGTAATATCTAAAAAAGTTAATGAAAAATGAGGGTGAGAGGAAAAATTAACATGTAAGTCAATGGGGGAAAAATGAGGGTGGAGAAATAGGAACGTTTAAAAAATCGACAAAATTGCCTAAAAATCAGAAAATGGATGATTATTTAAGAAAATTTAAAGAAAATTAACATGTAAGTCAATGGGGGAAATGAGAGTGAGTGTCCCAGAACTAACATTTATTCCCTACTCACCACCCTTATGCTTATACACCACCCTTATGCTTATACACCACCCTCACCCATATACTCCACCAACATCCTTGTACACCAACCTTACCCGTATACACCACCCGCACCCTTGTACACCACCCTTATGCTTATACGCCACCCTTATGCTTATACACCACCCTTATGCTTAAACACCACCCTTATGCTTATGCACCACCCTTATGCTTATGCACCACCCTTATGCTTATACACCACCCTTATGCTTATACACCACCCTTATGCTTATACACCACCGTTATGCTTATACACCACCCTTATGCTAATACACCACCCTTATGCTTATACACCACCCTTATGCTTATACACCACCCGCACCCTTGTACACCACCCTTATGCTTATACACCACCCTTATGCTTATACACCACCCTCACCCATATACTCCACCAACATCCTTGAACACCACCCTTACCCGTATACACCACCCTTATGCTTATACACCACCCTTATGCTTATACACCACCCTCACCCACATACTCCACCAACATCCTTGTACACCAACCTTACCCGTATACACCACCCATACCCTTGTACACCACCCGTACCCTTGTACACCACCCTTATGCTTATACACCACCCTTATGCTTATACACCACCCTTATGCTTATACACCACCCTTATGCCTAAGCACCACCCTTATGCTTATGCACCACCCGTATGCTTATGCACCACCCTTATGATTATACACCACCCTTATGCTTATACACCACCCTTATGCTTATACACCACCCTTATGCTTATACACCACCCTTATGCTTTCCACCACCCTTATGCTTATACACCACCCTTATGCTTATACACCACCCTTATGCTTGTACACCACCTTTATGCTTATACACCACCCTTATGCTTATACACCACCCTTACCCGGATACACCACCCGCACCCTTGTACACCACCCTTATGCTTATACACCAACCTTATGCTTATACACCACCCTTAGGCTTAAACACCACCCTTATGCTTATGCACCAGCCTTATGCTTATACACCACCCTTATGCTTATACACCACCCTTATGCTTATACACCACCCTTATGCTTTTCACCACCCTTATGCTTATACACCACCCTTATGCTTATACACCACCCTTATGCTTATACACCACCCTTATGCTTTTTCACCACCCTTATGCGAATACACCACCCTTATGCTTATACACCACCCTTATGCTTATACACCACCCTTATGCTTATACACCACCCTCACCCATATACTCCACCAACATCCTTGTGCACCAACCTTACCCGAGCCACTTAGCGAGCGCTTTACAAGCTTATTGAGTTATGGAACACTTCTGCAGACCTGTGGGAGGTTCGCAGATCGCAGAGCCTTTCCAAATCCTTAATATATAAACTACTATAGATTACGATGGAAACTGCAGAAACGAGAACGGCACTCAGTGGAGAGCGACCCTCCACCTGGTTGGCCATATCACTCGATGGTGAAGAATCACTTAAAAAATTATACTAGCCGGATACATATTCAGATCTTCACCAAAATTGAATCGATTTGTCCTTGTCACTCACACAACCTGTCCAACAACTTTTGTCCAAATCCATCCATAACTTTTTGAGATATCCTGCTATACATCGTTTTTGGCCCGATCTCCCAATGGTGAGGAATCAGTTAAAAAATTAAATAGTCCTCATATCCGAATCCATATTCATATCTTCACTAAAATCGAATCGAATCGTCCTTGTCAGACACCCAACCGGTCCACCAAGTTTTGTCCAAATCCATCCACAACGTTTTGAGATATCCTGATATGTATAGTTTTTGGCCCCATCTCCCAATGGTGAAGCATAACTTTAAAATTCTGGTGGCCGGATCCGAATCCGGATCTTCACCAAAATCTAATCATTTCGTCCTTATCACATACAATACATCTCTGCCAAATTTCGTCCGAATCCGTCCATAACTTTTTTTTGAGATATTTTGTTCACAGACATATACATATTTTTTGTTCACAGATATGGGAGAAAACATAACCTCCATCCACCTTTGGTGGCAGAGGTAAAAATGTTCTAATCTCTCAAACGAATGCACACTGAAAGGAAATGGCATGATTCACATCTGTAAACTGCCACTTACGAGGGTAGGTGGTGGCACCTATCATGGCCACAGTTGTGCTCTCCAGTTTCAAAAAATATGAATGCGTAGAATTACCTGCTGCAATGCTGCATGGCACCCCCTCCCTACCCTATTAATATCCTGAAGCGCGGTGCTACGCGGGCTTGCTTGCACAACAAGAAGGAAGCGGACAACGCGGTGAGTTTAAGAGTCTTTATTAAAAGAGCTCACTGTAGCACTGGCGCGCTCCGGGCTGCGCGCCCGGTGTATATCCTGAGGCCACGCATACCCCTCGGGCGTGGCCGCCGCCCACTTGGTGCACGGAATGATGTCACCACGCCAGTGGGCTTTCGTGTCCACCACACGCGCCCCCCCAGAATTCCCGCGCACCTGGAGGGCCAGTTTGCGGGGCAAACGGATGACCCGGCCGAAGCGCCCTCTGGCGACCGGCGGCGTCCGGGGTGCAGGGATGCCAGCTGGGATGCCCCCGGCTGTACCCGGGATGGGTGCCGGACCGGGGGGCGGTGTGCTGGCGGTGCTGGGCGGTGCCGGGGGTCCGCCCGCCGGGGGGCGGCCCCGACGTAGGGGCCGAGCCACCGGCGGTGGGTGGTCCACGTCGAGGTGGGCCGGCTTGAGTCGATCCACCGAGACGCGGTCGGGAGTACCGCCGATGTCCAAGGTGAAGTATTTCACCCCGGTCTCCAGCACGCCCGTCGGCAGGCCCGTCGTACGGGGGCCGCAGTGGTGTCCGGTGGGCGTCGTGCCGGACGAAGACATACTCCACGGTGCGAAGCTCCGGGGCGACATGCGTGGGTGGGTGCCCGTGGTGCGCCGTCGGCACCGGGGCGAACCTCCGGGCGGTCTCCTGCAGCGCGGAGCGCTCCGCGCCGCGGACCAAGGTGCCGTGGGGTCGGGGAGGACCTCGCCCGGCACCCGCAGCAGTTGTCCAAAGACCAACTCCGCCGCGGATGCGCGCAGGTCCTCCTTGGGCGCCGTCCGGAGGCCCAGCAGGACCCAGGGGAGCCTGTCGACCCAGCCGCCGTCGCGGAGGGTGGCCCGGAGCGCGGCCTTCAACGAGCGGTGGAACCGCTCGCACAGGCCGTTGGCCTGGGGGTGGTAGGCCATGGTTTGGTGCAGCTGGACCCCGAGCCCCGCGCGACCGCGGCCCAGAGCTCCGAGGTGAACTGGGGGCCGTGGTCGGACGAGATGTCCGAGGGGGCGCCGAATCGGGCGACCCAGGTGGCGATGAACGCCTGTGCGACGTCTGCCGCCGTCGTCGCCGCCAAAGGCACAGCCTCCGGCCACCGGGTGGTGCGGTCCACCATGGTAAGGACATGGGTGAAACCCCGCGAGGGGGGCAGAGGTCCCACCAGGTCCACGTGCACGCGGTCGAACCTACGTGCCGGCACCGTAAACGGGGCCAATGGGGCCTGGGTATGCCGGTGCACCTTCGCGCGCTGGCACGCGAGGCACGTCCTGGTCCAGCCGCGGACGGCCTTCCAGAGGCCATGCCAGACAAACTTGTCGGCGACCAACCTCTGGGAGGCCTTCGTGCCCGGGTGGGACAGGCCGTGGATGGCGTCAAAAACCTGGCGCTGCCAGCATGCGGGCACGATGGGGCGAGGCCGCCCGAGGGAGACGTCGCAAACGAGGGCCGCGCCCGTGCCGTCGAAGGGCACCTCGGTGACGCGGAGGCCCGTGACGGCGGTCCGCAGGGCCTGGACCCCGGGGTCGGCGGCCTGGTCTGCCGCCATCCGGGCATAGTCGATGCCAAGGCGGACTGCGTGGGCGACGGCCCGGGAAAGGCAATCGGCCACCGGGTTGTCCTTTCCTGCGATGTGCCGGATGTCCGTCGTGTACTCGGACACGGCCGCGAGGTGACGCTGTTGCCGGTCCGACCACGGCTCGGCGACCTTGTCCATCGCGAAAACCAGCGGCTTGTGGTCGACGAAGGCCGTGAACGCATGGCCCTCGAGCAGATGGCGGAAGTGCCTGACCGCCAGGTGAAGCCCAAGCAACTCGCGGTCGAAGGTACTGTAACGGCGTTTGGGCGGGCGAAGCTGCCGGCTGAAGAACGCCGGCGGTTGCCAGGCACCACGCACCCATTGCTCGTACACCGCGCCCACCACGTAGTCCGAGGCGTCGGAGGTGAGGGCGATCGGTGCATCGGGCGCCGGGTGCGCGAGCATGGTGGCGTTGGCCAAGGCGAGCTTTGCGCCCGAGAATGCCGCGTCCATCTGCTCGGTCAAGGTAACGTCACCTTTGCCCGGCTTCCCTCGAAGGGCCTTGTGTAAGGGGCGCAGGAGCTGGGCGATGCGGGGCAGGAACCGATGGTAAAAGTTTACCATGCCCAGGAACTCCTGGAGCCCCTTGATCGTGCGGGGGCGCGGAAACCCCTTCACCGCCTCCACCTTGGCTGGTAGGGGGACGGCCCCATGCCTGGTGACGCGGTGCCCCAAAAAGTCGATGCCAGTGACGCCGAACCGGCACTTGGCGGGGTTCACAATGAGGCCATGCTGGCCCAGGCGTTCGAAGAGCGTGCGGAGGTGATGAAGGTGCTCTTCGCGGGACGCGCTGGCGACGAGGATGTCGTCCAGGTAGACGTACAAAAAATCCAAGCCGCGCAAGACGCTGTCCATTAGGCGCTGGAACGACTGAGCTGCATTTTTCAAACCGAAGGGCATCCAAAGAAATTCGAAAAGCCCGAATGGCGTGATGACAGCCGTCTTCGGGATGTCCTCCGGCCTGACAGGGACCTGATGGTAGCCGCGTACGAGGTCCACCTTTGAAAAGAAGGACATCCCCGCCAACCGGGCGGAGAAGTCCTGGATGTGGGGGACGGGGTAGCGGTCGGGGGTGTTGGCGTCGTTGAGGCGCCGGTAGTCCCCGCACGGTCGCCATCCCCCGCCGGGCTTGGGCACGATGTAGAGTGGGGACGTCCACGCGCTCTCGGAGCGCTGCACGATGCCGAGCCGCTCCACCGTAGCGAACTCCGCTTTAGCTACGGCGAGCTTCGTCGGCTCGAGGCGGCGTGCCCGGGCGTAGACCGGTGGCCCAGAGGTGGGGATGTGGTGTTCCACCCCGTGTTTGACGGCCCCCGCTGAGAAAGTGGGCCGCGTGAGGGTCGGGAAACCCGCGAGGAGGCGGGCGAATTCGTCCGCTGCCGGAAGCGTACAGATGAACCTGGCCGGAACTGAACCGCTCAGCAAGCCGCTCGGCGAGCCGCTCGATGAGCCGCTCTGTGAGCTGCTCAACGAGCCGGGCAGCGCGCACGCGAGTGAGCTGAACGTCTCAGCCTGGACAAGCCTTCTGCGCTTTACATCCACCAGTAATCCATTAGCACATAAGAAGTCCACGCCGAGCAGTGCCATAGGCACGTCGGCCGTAACGAACGACCAACGGAAAACCTGCCCTCCGAACCGCAGAGAGAGACAGCGTTTTCCGTACGTGCGTATATACGTACCATTGGCCGCAAGCAGCGCGGGACCTCGGCCCGCGGTTTGCTTGTTGGACGTACCGGCAGGAACGACACTCACCTGCGCTCCCGTGTCGCACAGGTAACGGCGCCCGGACAAGGTGTCCGTTATGAACAGGAGGCTGTTTGAATTGCCGACGCTCAAAGCCGCCACCGAGCGTCGGCTCACCCGTTTCCCGACCTGCCGAATGAGCACGGCGGGCGACACTGCCGAGCCTTGTGGCCGAACTTGGCGTGGAAGAAACACCAGGTGGGCGGCTGCGGCGGCGGAGGCCGCAGTTTTCTTCGCGGTGGTAGCGGTGGTGGGTGGGGCGTGGCGGTGGACACGAAATGCGCATCAGCCTCGAGATCCACGAGGTGTGGTGCATCAGCATCATCATCAGCCCCGATAGCCGCGACGGCCACGCCAAAACTCGCCTGGGTGTCCAAAGCCGCGAAGAACCTGTCGGCCTCTGCAGCGAGAGCCCGGGGTTCCGTCGTCGCAGAACCGGCCAACGCGAGGCGGACTCGTGCCGGCAGCTGGCGTCGAAACAACGCCCGGAATAGAGCGTCCGGGGTTTCGTCGCCCAACAACGACAGCATATGGTCCATGCGGACCGACAGTCGCGTGTCACCGAGCTCGGGGAGGTCCAGGAGGCGGTCGGCTCGAGCGTCCACCGTGAGCCCGAACGTGGCGAGGAGGAGACGCTTGATCGCCTCGTACCTGCCGTCGGCCGGTGGGTTTCTCAGGACCGACACGACGCGGCCGGCCGTGCCGGGCCCGAGGGAAGCGACCACATGGCAGTACCTGGTCTCGTCCACTGTGATGCCTCGAAGTCGGAACTGGGCTTCTGCCTGCAGGAACCAGACTTCGGCTTGCGTCTCCCAGAACTCGGGGAGTTTCATTTGGACCGCGTTGTTTGCCATTGCGATGGCATATTCGGGTGGTCAGCGACGGCTGACCAGAACGTCGGAGGGTCACCAAATGAAGCGCGGTGCTACGCGCGCTTGCTTGCACAACAAGAAGGAAGCGGACAACGCGGTGAGTTTACGAGTCTTTATTAAAAGAGCTCACTGTAGCACTGGCGCTCCGGGCTGCGCGCCCGGTGTATATCCTGAGGCCACGCCTACCCCTCGGGCGTGGCCGCCGCCCACTTGGTGCACGGAATGATGTCACCACGCCAGTGGGCTTTCGTGTCCGCCACAATCCAATCTTTTTATTGAGGTTAATGTCGTGAGCAAAAGGACACTCGGCCATGCCTAAAAGCATTAATCTTTATTGCAGTTTATATCTGTCGAGAAAACTATTACATTTATACATTTGGTGGAAAATGGTAATACATCGATTAAGGCCTAATCCGCCATGTATGCTCATGTATGTGGGGATTTTTTTTTTTTGTGGACAAGACCGAGGCTCGTGAAAGAGCTAACATTAATCACACAAAAAGTCAAACCGACACATAAAACATATCATAAGGGGAGCCGTAGACAAGATGGGGAGAGAGGGGGAAGGATACAAACACAACATTTGAGAGCAGGTACATCGAGAGATCTGTGGGAGGGAAAGGCTTGGGGGGAGGTGGGAGAGGTATAAAACACAAGGACACCAAGGACTTCCAGGAAAGAAGTTGGAATTTCAAAAAAGTGGATCTGGGGTGAATTAGCGGGGGTAGAAAAGATCAAGGTTTTGGATGTGGGAAGATAAGAGATGGTGGTGAATAGCTGTTCTAAAGACCTGGAGGGAGGAGTGGCATTGAAGAGAGTGGGGGAGTTTGTTCCAGAGGCGGGAGAAAAGAGGAACGAAAGAGTGAAGGTGAGCAGAGGGTCGTAATTTTGGCAGTTTAACCATAAGAGGGTTGTGGCAGATCTTGTGCGACCTGTAGGAATATTTGGGGGAGAGAGCACAGACAGAGCTGGGGGAGCAAGGCCGGAGAGGAGTCGGTAGAAGACAGAAAGACCACCAACCTGCCTGCGGTGAGTGAGTGAAAGGCCCTCAGAGTTAGCTTCATCGCAGGAGATTCTAATAATTATGAAAGCTTTGGTTTCAATAGCGTGAAGCCGAGCTAGGTGTGAGGCAGGAGCACCGGCCCAGAGAGGAGAACAGTATTCCATTGAGCTGCGGATGAAAGCCTTGTATGTGGTGAGGAGCTCAGGTGTGCCAAGGAAGGACTTCGCACGACTGAGGATGCCCAGTCGGCGACTGGCTTTGGAGGCCAGCTTGGAAATGTGGTTTTCCCAGGAAAGATCATTGCAGATAGTGAGACCCAAAAGCTTGAGCGACAGAACTTCGGAGAGGATTGTTCAGAAAGTAGATGGGAGGGTTTTCCAGTCGTTCTTTTCAGAGAGACATCGTAAGAGTGTGAGATTTGTCAGGATTGAAAGACATGTTCCACTTGTTTGACCAGTCTGTGATTTTGTCCAGGTCTGCAGAGAGGGAGGAGGCTGCAGACTGCCGACCTGAGGGATGAGGAATGGAGCGGCAGAGAGTGGAGTCATCAGCAAAGAGATAGAGAGGATTTTCCAGACAGTCAGAGAGATCATTGATGAAGACCAGAAAAAGCACAGGGCCCAGAACACTGCCTTGGGGAACTCCAGCCTGAACAGGAAAGGGAGATGAGAGAAATCCATTCAGGGCCACACGTTGACTACGACCAGAGAGGAAGTTCACAAGCCATGTGTGGATATTTCCATGGATACCATAGGAGCAGAGCTTGGTGAGCAGAGCTGTGTGCCAGACCGTATCGAAGGCACATGATATGTGAAGGGAGACAGCTCTGATTTCCTGTTTGGCATTGAGGACCTCCATCCATTGTTGAGACAGCAGAAGCAGCATGTCCAGAGTAGAATGACCTGGTCTGAATCCAAATTGATGATCGGAGATCAAGCCATTGGAGAAGAGGAATGATTTGATATCTGAAGCAATGATGGATTCCATGACTTTGCTGATAATTGGGAGAAGGCTGATTGGTCTGTAGTTGCTAGGATCTGTTTTTGCACCTTTTTTGTGTAAAGTGGTCATGTTTGCTGATTTCCAAGATGATGGCAGATGACCTTGAGCAAAAGAGAGGGTGAGATAGAGCGGCAGAGCAGGATTTTAGGACCTGTGGGCTGATGCCGTCTTGTCCAGTTGCAGAATCAGAGTCGAGGTGTGACAAAAACTTCTCCACCTTGTCAGGAGAGCAGGACACAGAGTTCAGGAGCAGTTTGGTTCAACTGAGTAAGGTGAGAACAGAGAGAGATGGGTTTGGGACACCAGATTTTGAGGCAAACACAGAGTTGAGGCATTCAGGTTTGTCACGTGCGGTGTCAACTGTGTAGCCATTTGAGGTAAGGGAGGGGATGGAGGGGGAACAAACACCAGAAACGAATTTGACCAGACGCCACCAGGATTTGGAGGAAGGAGACAGGTTTGAGAATTCATTCTTGAGTGTGGAGAGATCGTGCTTCCTGGCACTCCTGAGGGTAGACACAAACTTGTTCCGAGCTTGGTGGAAGGAACTGAGATTGCCTTCAGTTGGATTACCCTTCCATGAGACAAAGGCAAGTTGTTTCAGGGCAACTGCCTCACCACAAGATTTAGTGTACCATGGACGGGAGGAAGGGTAAGACAACTGAAGACGAGATGGGATAAATCTGTGCATGAGAGAGAGCAGTTTGCTTTGGAAAAATTCCCAGGAGGAATTGATGTCAGAGGCAGTAGAGATGGGAGACCAGTCCAGATGATTGATGGCTGCTTGAAGACCATGCCAGTTGGCCTGAGTGAAATGCCAGACTCGTCGATGCTGAGGAGGCTCTCTGAGAATGGCCAGAGAGATGTCCACTTTAACAAGCACATGATCAGAAGAACCGATTGGAGCAGAAGAAGAGCAGCAGACATTTGCAGGGAAGTTTGTCATAACCAAATCTCGAAGAGAAGATACTCCATTGATTGAGATCCGGGTCGGGAAATTGACAGATTGGGTCAGTCCCAATGAGTCCTTTGCTGAGATGCAATGGCTGGTGAGAGAGGCACCCACAGTCCCACACCCAGCCAGCTGGCATGATGAGAGTTGAAGTCGCCACATATGAGGAAGTGAGAGTTGGGATGAGTGGATAGAAGTTGGTCCATGTTGTCAGACAGCGAAATGTAAATGGAGTCATCACTGTTTGGAGGATGGTACAGAACACATCTGAACAAAAGGTGGGAGCAGAGAGGAAGCTGTAGCCAGAGGTACTCCTGGGGGTGGGGTGGAGAGAGGGCAGTGCAAGGAGCGTGAGGAAGAGAGTTTTTGATAAAGATAGCAACCCCACCACCAGGACGAGGCTCAGGTCTATCATACCGGAGGAGGGAGTAACCAGGAAGAGATATTAAGGAATCAGAGACATCTTGAAGGAGGAAAGTTTCTGTTAAGCAGATCAAGTCTGGATTGTCAGATGCAACCTGAATGGAGAGATCAATCAGGTTTGAACGAAGGCCCAGGATGTTTGAGGTCCATACCGTTAATGAGGAGAGAGGGGGAGCATCGGGTGCAGGACAGGGGAGGGGAGGAGTATGATCAGATGAAGGATGAGAGGGGGAGATAGGGAGAGCAGTTGATAGTGTGTCAGAGATTACAGAAGAGTTACAAGAAAGGGAAGGATGCGGAGGACAAAAGGTTTGATGGTGATGGGATGAGGAACAGTGAGGGGTTGTTTGAGGGGAGGCAGAGGAAAGTAGAAGGTTTGGGGAGGTGGAGGTATGAGATAGAAGGGAGACGAAGTTTGGAGGAGGCAGCTTTGAGGAGGAGGGGGGAGGGGGGAGAATTGGATAGGGATGGTAGGGGGGGAGATTTGAAGGGGAGGGGTTGGTGGGGAGTTTTGAAGGGGAGGGGTGAGTGGGGAGTTTTGAAGGGGAGGAGGGAGGGGTGAGTTTAGAAAGTGGATGATTCATGAAAGACGAACATTTATAACAAATTGGGTTTATTGTGATTTTCAAGTTAGAGATCCATTTAAGAACGACAGAGGAGGGGTGGAATGAATGTGAATTTAGAGCATATAGGGAGAAAGAATTGAAAGAGATTGAATTTTTTTTTTGAGGGGGAATGAGTTGAAGAGGAAATTGAAAAAAACCTTTTAAATAGGAAGAAAAAGTGTGTTGTAATATACCACTGAATAAAACAATGCAGGGGAAAATTTAAACATATTTAAATAATATTTAAACAAAGCCATGAAAAACAATCTTATACAGCATTCACAAAATACGGATGGGGAGAGGAAGCCTAGAGGGACAACGAAAGGAGATAATGGAAGGTGGAAGGCAAGGAGATAATAGGGGCGGGGCGACACAGCGCACGTGGACAGAAGCACACGAAACAGCACATGTGGAGAAAAGGAAATAAATGTGGTTTTTTTCGTTTTTTTTTTTTTTTTTTTGGGGGGGGGGGTGGGGAGGGGAGGGGGAGATTTACAACATTACACAAAGAGTAGATGTCCGGAGAAATTCGGGGGAGAAGGTAAAAATCTAAGAACCAAGCAAAACAGCGAAGTAAGGAACTGAAGTTAACAAACTTCGACGGGGGAAGCCTCAGGCTACAAGTCCACACGGCCGCGCACGCGGAGCGAACAGAAAACGATTAATTAAATACGAGTTACAGGAAATTCAAACCAAAACTACCTAGAAAAAAATAATAAGGCATAGACGATAAAATAAGAGTGGAAATTGGACAAACACACGGAAGGGAAAAATAACTTAACTTTTGATGCCCGGAGAGAACAAGTTGCCACCTCGATCGAGAAACCGGAAGCGGGAGTCAATTGCAAATATAACCCTCATACCGCCCCAAAGATTGCAAATTTAACTGAAAATACCACCCCTAAGATTGCAAATTTAACCAAAATACCACCCCTAAGATTGCAAATTTAACCCAAATACCGCCCCAAAGATTGTAATTTTAACCCAAAATACCACCCCTAAGATTGCAAATTTAACCCAAAATACCGCCGCTAAGATTGCAAATTTAACCCAAATACCACCCCAAAGATTGCAAATTTAATCCAAATACCGCACCAAAGATTGTGAATTTAACCGAAATACCAGCCCGAAGATTGTAAATTTAACTCTAATACCACCCCTCAGATTGCAAATTTAACCCAAAATACCACCCCTAAGCGTGCAAATTTAACCCTAATAACACCCCAAAGATTGCAAATTTAACCCAAAATACCGCCCAAAAGATTGTAATTTTAACCCAAAATACCACCCCTAAGTTTGCCAATTTAACCCAAAATACCGCCCATAAGATTGCAAATTTAACCCAAATACCACCCCAAAGATTTCAAATTTAACCCAAAATACCACCCCTAATATTGCCAATTTAACCCAAAATACCACCCCTAAGATTGCAAATTTAACCCAAATACCGTTCCAAAGAATGCAAATTTAATCCAAATACCACACCAAAGATTGCATATTTAACCCAAATACCAGCCCTAATATTGCCAATTTAACCCAAAATACCACCCCTCAGATTGCAAATTTAACCCAAAATACCACCCCGAAGATTGCAAATTTAACCAAAATACCACCCCGAAGATTGCAAATTTAACCAAAATACCACCCCAAAGATTGCAAATTCAACCAAAATACCACCCCAAAGATTGCAAATTTAACTGAAAAACCACCCTGAAAATTGCAAATTTAACCCAAATATCACCCTGAAGATTGCAAATTTAACCCAAAATACCACCCCGAAGATTGCAAATTTAATCCAAATACCACACCAAAGATTGTGAATTTAACCCAAATACCGCACCGAAGATTGGAAATTTAACCCTAATACCAGCCCTCATATTGCCAATTTAACTCAAAATACCGCCCCTAAGATTACAAATTTAACCCTAATAACACCCCAAAGATTGCAAATTTAACCCAAAAAAGCACCCAAAAGATTGTAATTTTAACCCAAAATACCACCCCTAAGTTTGCCAATTTAACCCAAAATACCACCCATAAGATTGCAAATTTAACCCAAATACCACCCCAAAGATTTCAAATTTAACCCAAAATACCACCCCTAATATTGCCAATTTAACCCAAAATACCACCCCTAAGATTGCAAATTTAACCCAAATACCGCCCCAAAGAATGCAAATTTAATCCAAATACCGCACCAAAGATTGCATATTTAACCCAAATACCAGCCCTAATATTGCCAATTTAACCCAAAATACCACCCCTAAGATTGCAAATTTAATCCAAATACCGCACCAAAGATTGTAAATTTAGCCCAAACGCCAACCCTAATATTGCCAATTTAACACAAAATAGTGCCCCTAAGATTGCAAATTTAACCCAAATACCTCCCTGAAGATTGCAAATTTAATCCAAATACCGCACCAAAGATTGCATATTTAACGCAAATACCAGCCCTAATATTGCCAATTTAACCCAAAATACAACCCCGAAGATTGCAAATTTAATCCAAATACCACACCAAAGATTGTAAATTTAACCCAAACACCAACCCTAATATTGCCAATTTAACACAAAATATCAAGATTGCAAATTTACCTCAAATACCACCCTGGAGATTGCAAATTTAACCCAAATACCACCCAAAGAATACCAATTTAACTCAAAATACCGCCCCTAAGATTGCAAATTTAACCCAAATGCTGCCCCAAAGATTGCAAATTTAACCCAAAATACTGCCCCAAAGATTGCCAATTTAATCCAAATATGGCACCGAAGATTGTAAATTTAACCCTAATATCAGACCTAATATTGCCAATTTAACTCAAAATACCGCCCCTAAGATTGCAAATTTAACCCTAATAACACCCCAAAGGTTGCAAATTTAACCCAAAATACCACCCCAAAGATTGCAAATTTAATCCAAATACCGCACCAAAGATTGTAAATTTAACCCTAATATCAGCCCTAATATTGCCAATTTAACTCAAAATACCGCCCCTAAGATTGCAAATTTAACCCTAATAACACCCCAAAGATTGCAAATTTAACCCAAAGTACCACCCCAAAGATTGCAAATTTAACCCAAAATACCACCCCAAAGATTGCAAATTTAACCCAAAATACCACCCCTAAGATTGCAAATTTAACCCAAATACCACACCAAAGATTGCAAATGTAACCCAAATACCACCCCAAAGATTGCAAATTTAACCCAAAATACCACCCCTAAAATTGCAAATTTAACCCAAATAACGCCCCAAAGATTGTAATTTTAACCCAAAATACCACCCCTAAGATTGCAAATTTAACCCAAAATACCACCCCTAAGTTTGCCAATTTAACCCAAAATACCACCCATAAGATTGCAAATTTAACCCAAAGACCACCCCAAAGATTTCAAATTTAACCCAAAATACCACCCCTAATATTGCCAATTGAACCCAAAATACCGCCCCTAAGATTGCAAATTTAACCCAAATACCGCCCCAAAGAATGCAAATTTAATCCAAGTACCGCACCAAAGATTGCATATTTAAAGCAAATACCAGCCCTAATATTGCCAATTTAACCCAAAATACCACCCTGAAGATTGCAAATTTAACCCAAATACCACCCAAAGAATACCAATTTAACTCAAAATACCACCCCTAAGATTGCAAATTTAACCCAAATACTGCCCCAAAGATTGCAAATTTAACCCAAAATACTGCCCCAAAGATTGCCAATTTAATCCAAATATGGCACCGAAGATTGCAAATTTAACCCTAATATCAGACCTAATATTGCCAATTTAACTCAAAATACCGCCCCTAAGATTGCAAATTTAACCCTAATAACACCCCAAAGGTTGCAAATTTAACCCAAAATACCACCCCAAAGATTGCAAATTTAATCCAAATACCGCACCAAAGATTGTAAATTTAACCCTAATATCAGCCCTAATATTGCCAATTTAACTCAAAATTCATGCCGAATGCCTCAACTCTGTGTTTGCCTCAAAATCCTTAGTCCCAAACCCATCTCTCTCTGTTCCCACCTTTCCCAGTCGAACCAAACTGCTCCTGGACTCTGTGACCTTCTCTCCTGACAAGGTGGAGGAGTTTTTGTCAAACCTCGACTCTGATTCTGCAACTGGACCAGATGGCATCAGCCCACGGGTCCTAAAATCCTGCTCTGCCGCTCTATCTCACCCTCTCTCTGTTCTTTTCACCCTATCTTTTGCTCAAGGTCATCTGCCAGCATCCTGGAAATCAGCAAACATTACCGCTTTACACAAAAAAGGTGCAAAAACAGATCCTTGCAACTACAGACCAATCAGCCTGCTCCCAATTATCAGCAAAGTCATGGAATCCATCATTGCTTCAGATATGAAATCTTTCCTCTTCTCCAATGGCTTGATCTCTGATCATCAATTTGGTTTCAGACCAGGTCACTCTACTCTGGACATGCTGCTTCTGCTGTCTCAACAATGGATGGAGGTCCTCAATGCCAAACAGGAAATCAGAGCTGTCTCCCTTGACATATCACGTGCCTTCGATACGGTCTGGCACCCAGCTCTGCTCACCAAACTCTCCTCTGTTGGTATCCATGGAAATCTCCATGCATGGCTTGCGGACTTCCTCTCTGGTCGTAGTCAACGTGTGGCCCTGAATGGATTTCTCTCATCTCCCCTTCCCGTTCAGGCTGGAGTTCCCCAAGGCAGTGTGCTGGGCCCTGTGCTTTTTCTGGTCTTTATCAATGATCTCTCCGACTCTCTGGAAAATCCTCTGTATCTCTTTGCTGATGACTCCACTCTCTGCCGCTCCATTCCTCTTCCCTCAGATCGGCAGTCTGCAGCCTCCTCACTCTCTGAAGACCTGGACAAAATCACAGACTGGTCAAACATGTGGAACATGTCTTTCAATCCTGACAAATCTCACACTCTTACTATGTCTCTCCGAAAAGATCGACTGGACAACCCTCCCATCTACTTTCTCAACAATCCTCTCCAAGAAGTTCTGTCGCTCAAGCTTTTGGGTCTCACCATCTGCCATGATCTTTCTTGGGAAAACCACATTTCCAAGCTGGCCTCCAAAGCCAGTCGCCGACTGGGCATCCTCCGTCGTGCGAAGTCCTTCCTAGGCGCACCTGAGCTCCTCACCACATACAAGGCTTTCATCCGCAGCTCAATGGAATACTGTTCTCCCCTATGGGCTGGTGCTCCTGAGTAGGGGAAAAAGGTTGATACTGGGACACCCGCACCAAACCCACTGGGACACCCAAAATGGGGCTTTTTGACTGGAAAAGGGGGTGAAAAGGCACAAAATCGCTGAAAAATGGCCCAAAAGTCCTAAAATCGTTGTTATTTTGCCCCAAATCGTGTGTTTTTTAAAGTGGGTTTTTTGGAAATCATGAACGTTTTTCCGCCATACACTCTGCTAGTTTCGAGTGGTGATGCCGATAGGCATCACCCTCGAAACGCGCCGTGTTTCGACGGGCAGCTTGTATAATCCTGTGGATGATGATATAACTTTTTTTAAAGACAAAGCGAAGGTGGAGCCGAGCGGCGTCATATAAAAAAAGTTATCAAGTTAGTAATTCTCTAGCCTCGCCAACGGTGAGGCAATACGGGGTTCACTGATTGTTTGCGGTCCTTTGGTCCTTCTGTTTATTACCCCCTCTGCCAGGGATCCCCCCGTTTATTATCCTCCTATATCGAGGTTCACTGTTTGTCTATGATCCCACTGCTCATGTATCGAGGCTCTAAAATCCACCTACCTGTGATCCCCCGTTTATTATCCTTCTGTTTATTACCCATTGACTCATGTATTGAGGTGATTTAGTAGATTATCTATACTTCCATTGTACATCCCCCCTTTAGCAAGAGGCATGATATCCAAAAGGAACCGATGTGTTCCCATCATTATTTAAATATCGTTTATCATCATATGCACCAAGTGCCTTCTTAAGAACTTTCTCGGAATATATTTTATGTTTATAACTTCTTATTCCTTTAATATTTCTGTACACAACCTCCTTTGTATCCATCGTGTTTTTATAATCATCAAATCCGAGAGTTTGTTTTATAACCCCCTTCTTTATTCCCTTTAGCTTTTTACCAGTTTCAAGTTTATCCCCATCAAAATATCTATACGCATATGACTTTGCTCTAAGGCCAATAAATTCACTCATAATTTTTCCTCCAAGTTCATCTTTAAATTTTCCAATAACTTTTTCATTGGCTTTTGAGAAGGCCTCTTTCCTCCCATCTTTAAACCCAAGGTAATTACTCGTGTCATATACTTCAGAATTATTTATCATGTCTTTAAAAACATCATCAGTTTTGATATCCAATATAAAGCTGTCTGTGTCCATATACATCAGCTCAACTTTTTCATTATATTTTGGTTTCAGATTCTTATAATAAAAAATCATACATCAAGGACTTTGATAAATCAAGAACTGTAGTCCCAATGTAGATCGGCTTATCCATTTTAATTTCTTCCCTTAGCATATTGATCCCACAAAAGTTTTCATCAAAAATTGTTATACTAGCAAAGTTTGGCTTGTTGATTAACCTAGAGGCCTGTTTCCATGTTGTTGTTAATCTGATATCCCTCCTATTTCTAACATTTTCCATCGTCTTACCAAACACTGAATTATTCATTAACTTATAAAAATCTTTCTCAAATGGAGTTGTTCCCTTTGTTCTCATCTGAGTGTTGTAGTCAATATATTTTGCCAACCAATGACTCTGCTTAAATTTTATTATTCTATGAATTTTTTCCACAACTAATCCGTTATTGATACACTGAAGAAGATTTCTCTGGTGGAGAACATAATTCTTTTTATCAAATAATGTTGTTAAAAGTTTCTCTGTTGTTGTCTTAACATTAAATGACTTTTGATAATCACTCAACCATTCTTTTTGAGGCGTACCCTTTGAACAAGCAAATGGAAGATCCTGATGTTTTGAATGGAGTTCTTTTGGGTATTTTAAGTCGACTTCAAAATAATACCCAACCTTCCAATCATCAAGATCCTCTTGCGTGTTATTTAATAGCTCATTAAAAACTTCTTGTTCATCTTTCTTTGGAACCCATTCTAACCCACCATATGGAACAGCTTGGGACATTGCCCAACCATACAAGTTATTCGCATCATAATACATCAAGAAAGAGCTCTTTTTCTTGGAATCATAATCTTGAAGATACTTGTTGTTTGCTTTCGCATATCTCTTTTTACAAACCTGGGAAATTCCTCCACGTTTTGCCTTCTCAATCATTAGGAGCATATCAACATCTGTAATTAAATCAATTTCTTGTTTCGTCATCTTTAACATTGCGCTCCATGCTAATCCTGGAGATGTAAAATAATGTGCTGGGTCTAGCTCATATCCCTTTAAACAAATATCACGGAATGATTCAAAAACGTCAGCCAAAAGAAGGACATCCGTTTTCAAATACAAATCATGATAACCCCCCATGTTTTTAATCCCATGTTCTTTCCAAACATTTTGAGCGTGTTCATATTCTTTATCCGTTATCCCAATATTGTTGAGTTCATTCCAAAAATCATCTTTGCTTGGCAACTGTGTATCGTTGAACCTTTCAAACGAATCCATGTAGTCATATGGATAAATTCCCTTTTGAGTTAATAAATTTGTGTTTTCAAAAGCTCCTTCAAGATTAGGAAATGACTTTAGATTGTTTACAAGATTTCCCAAACCACTTGCCATAAATTTAAAGGAGTCAAGAAATCTTATTTTGGTTAATGGACTTGATGGGATTATCTTTGTGTAAGAAATATAATTTTGATCTGTACTTGGAATTGCTGTTATTTTTCCAGTCGTTTTTGCCAACTCTCTTATAAAAAGATGTGTGTCATAATGAGAATTATTATGTAGAAACACAGGTATAAACTTTGGTTTTTCTTTAATTTTTTTATTCTCCATGATAATTTTTGTTAATCGAATACAATCATTTTCAAGATTTTCTACAAATTTTTCAGGAGCCTTTGGCCCCCGGTATCCAACTACTTTATTTAATTCATCACCAATTCCAGATTTAATATAATAACAGAAACCACAAGGAATGTGCTCTTGATATTTTCCACCATCATTACATTTTTGTAGGATGCTCTCAAAATCAGCATATATAACAAATGGGTGTTTAATTGTTTTCTCTGTGTCTTTAAAATAAATTGAAGAACCCTTGTCTGGCATCTTAACAACCGTTGATTTATGTTCACTACAATATTTTGAATGTCTTCCTAACCGCTCCTTTGTCTTAAACCAATTTAGACATCTTGGGCACACATGAATTTTGTTTGTTCTCTTTGTTAACTGTGTTCTTACTAACTTTGCAAAATCTTTAATAAGTACATAATGTGAATTATCTCCATCCTTTATCAAAAGAAGATTAATATTTATTGTCTTCAGATCTCTTGAGAAATAAATTGGTTGAACATTCAAATTATCAGTTAACCCATAAACATTAACAGACATGTTATTTAACTTTTCAAATCTCTTTACATCTTTAACTTTCATCGGCATCTGAATATTTCCCAATTTTAACTCATTCTCATACTTATAATATTTTGAAGCTCTATGTGGATTTTTCCCATGGTCAACTGGGTGAAGATGTGCAAGAATAGACCAGATAAAACATTTATTATCATTATTTTTTATATTGATTATAGCCTGTTTCCCCCTAATTTTTTGTGGAAGATCAATGTAAGATGATCCACTAAGAGGCCCAGAGCTAACAACATGAACATCAACAGAGTTTGTTCCACCAATAACCCCTCCACTTTGTACACCAAGCATTGCATCCCAACCACTATAATCATGGCTTTCTAACCCGGGGTGTAAATCTTCTCCAAAATCTTCAAAATTTTCATTAGCATTTACAATATATTTATTATCACACCTCTTATAAATATCATGAGTCTCCCCATCTTTTGTTGATTTATAGTTTATCCCAAAATAATATTTAAATGGACCCATTTCCTTAAAAGTTTTTTCAAAGAATTTCCTAAGTTCAGGTCTAATATTCCCAAAGTTTTCATTAAAATTATCTGTATCTGATTCATCAAAAGAAAATCTTATAATTTTAACGTGGTTCTTAAATGCGTTGTCTTGTCTAGAAACACTAAACAATTTTTTCCGATGAGAAGCAGTTTTTAGGTGTATCTTATATCCAGCTTTTAGAATATCTTTTTGGCACTTGTTGCATCTCATGGTTAATGAGGGGGGAGCTAATTTTTTTGCATGACCAGCAGTGGTTAAATGTCTTTTAAAACTAGATTTATTTATAAATTTTTTACAAGGCTCACACTTTATTTTTTCCTGTCCAACTAAATCATTCTTATTTACCCCAAGATGTTTTTTAGTTTTATTATGTTGATAAATAAACTTAACTGACACGTTGCATTTTTCACAAAAAGTCATATTTATAGGTGAACAATCTCGTGAGATTTTGGCACTCATTTAACTATGAATCTTTCCTTAAAGCCACGCACATTTGGCACCAAGCCAACTTTTAATCTGACTCAGAACTTTGAGATTCAAGGAAGCTCGAGAAATCACTCGTTGTGTCATCATCAATAAAGCTTGACTCATATTCATCATTTGAGCATAAGCTATCAGAATCGTAGGAATCTTCATCCCCAATTGTTTCTCCATCACTATCATGACTTGTGAGATCTTCAGACCATGAATCTAAAAAATCTTCTAAATCGTAATTACTCATATTTATAGGGCTATAATTCATAGTCTGATTCTTCAGAGTCAGATGGTAGAGGTGAATTTGGATGAAGACGTGTATATGTTTCTAGCGAACCACTTTTAATTATATATTTTTTTAAAATTCTTTTAGAGTTTTCTTCTTCCAAATAATCTTGATAATCATCATAAGCCGTTTGTCTTTTTTCTTCTTTGGGATATGGTTGAACTGGTTGATCTGAATACAAGCGTATAAATTTGTCTAAATTAAACATTAAAGTAAAATTTCTTTCCTTATGATCTATTTCAATTTTTGATAGATGCATGATGCCTTCAAAATTACAATAAACCATCTCACCAATAAGATGGTCAACATAATCTTTTAAATAATAACCGCCGCAAGTATCTTTAACTTTATTCATAAATGTGAATCCAAAAGACCCTCCCATAGTTTTATCATAAAATGTTTTTTGTTTAAGGGTTAGCAAATTGAAAGCTTTTTTAATTTGATCAATAATTATTGTATCAACACTAATAAATTTTTTATTACACATCTGAAAATGAATCTCTCCAACAGACCATTTTAAATCAGATATATTTTTAATTGAGCTTCTTTCCAAATATCTTGGAGGAGAGTGGCTCAATAACGTATCAGTTTTTTCAAGAGGATCTCTGAGAATTCCGCTGAAGAAATCAATTGTGTTTTGAATTGTGTGCCCCATTTATATATGAAAACTTTACTTAAACTAAATTACATTTCCATCGAGCCCAATAATTTTTCTTTCAATATCCTTTTGGATAATAATATTTTTTACATTAAAAGTTATCTTCAAATAATCTTTAATTATAATTGACCTAAATGTCATCTCCCCGGTTATGATTTTATTATTAACATCAATATCTGTTTTATTAAAAAATATACATACATCTCCTTTACTTGAGTTGATGGTCTTATCATTAAGTTCCAAAGAAGTGGCGTCCAATTTTTCACCAATCTTTTCATAAATAGCCATTAGAAGGGGGGAGACATGATCCAAATAGACTTTTATCGATTTTTTAACTGGAATAGAAAATCCGCGGCCTTTAAACATAATTGATGGACTAATATTATCATTTAATTCGGGATAAACCCAAAAATTACCATATTTATCTTTGTTCAACTTTACATCTTTGACACAATCAATAGAACCTTCGGTAATAGATTGAAATTGGTCTTTTGTGTTGTGAAACATTGTATTTATTAATGAATAAACTTGCGTTTAGTTTAAGTAAAAATTTACTATATAAATATGATAAGTTCTGAAGGATATTTAGAATTTCCAGACTCTCCATATGATAAATTAGAGAATTGTCCGGCTTGTGATAGAATAGGGCTTAATAATGAGGGTTTATATAAACAATGTATTTTCTGTGATTTAATTTTAATTAATGATAATAAAAAATAAAAAAATATATATAACTCTTTTAAACTAGAACCAAAAATGAATTACTTTACAAGATTAATAAGAGAGATGAATGTTAAGTATTGTGATGATAATACACCATTTCTTTCAAGGGAAGAGACTAATTGTATTGAGGAAATGTATAAGGGTTTAATGATATTTATTATTCAAAATAATTTTAATGGAAATGTTAATACAAGATACTATATAAATAAAATAATGAATTATTTTGAAATTAAACCCGAACTCAGGATAAAATATAGAGTTTCTCAAATAGCTCAAAAAAAGTTGGATAACTTGTTTTCCAAATATATAAATGAATGATTTTTTACCCGTTTGGGAAAATAAGATAAAATTTAATAACCATAAAAACATTCCAAATTCATTGAGATGTCTAATAGTTGGTTCAAGCGGATGTGGGAAAACCTGTTTACTTTTAAAGATGCTCCTTGGTCCTAATTTTTTAGATTATGATAATTTAATAATTTTTACAAAGTCAAGTTTTCAACCCGAGTATCAACTACTCTCACAGGGTTTTAATGCGGGTCTTAAAAAGGAAGACATTATCGGTTTATTTAAACTTCAAAACAAACTAAATGATTATAATATTGATGATATAATACAATTATTTTGTGATACACAGAAATCAAAATCGAAACCCATAACTTGTATTCTCAGTGATAATACGGATGATATACCTTCACCTCAAGATTTAGATAAATCAAAAAAGAACCTCGTCATCTTTGATGATTGTGTTAATGAGAGAAACCAAACAGTAATGGATAGCTACTATACAAGAGGGAGACATTCTTCTTGTAATTGTATATATCTTAGTCAATCATATTTTCAACTCCCTCGACGCTCAATAAGAAACAATGCCAATACTTTTATTTTATTTAAGTTAAATTCAATAGATGTAAATAATTTTTGGAGAGATAATTGCTCTACGTTATGTAGTAAAAAAGAATTTGAAAATTATATGAAACACACGATTGGAAAATATAAATATATTGTTGTGAAACAAGATGAGATACTAAATGATATTTTTCAATACTAAATGAATACCGAAGAAAGAGAAAGAAAGTTTAAGGAACATCAACAATTAGTTTCAAAAGTTGTTAAACAACAGGAAGAGATAAAGAAGAAACGGAAACAGAAACTAACTGGTGAAGAAGCCTTTGAAAGAAAACAAGAGAAATTCTTTAAACCACTTTTGAAAACTCAACACCCTACAGTTCCCACGGTAGAATTTACTCCGAAAAAACTTCAAATGCTCAAAGATTTTAGTCAGATAACAAAACAAGAACTTGGTGAATTAGAATATGATGACGAGGGATTATTTCGGAAACTTGAGCAGGTAAATCAACCCCCTAATTATGTTGTGGAAGCTCTTCAAAACAATGAATATTCGGCGGGTTCAAAAACCAGAGCAGGTCTCATTCCAACAGAAGAACCAGCAGTGTTTCATCTTGTGGAAGAAAAGGTATTGATATTTAATGATGAATTGATGTTCTTGAGTTCTACTCAACCAAATGTTAAATTAACTCCAAGATTAATGTTTCTTCTAACAAACCCTGGATTCAGCGGTTCAAAATATTTTGAGGAACCACTTGATATGGAAAGAGAGGAAGATAGGGTATATATTGAGTTGTTAAATGCACTTG
Source organism: Myxine glutinosa (assembly GCF_964187855.1). Classification (NCBI taxonomy): domain Eukaryota; kingdom Metazoa; phylum Chordata; class Myxini; order Myxiniformes; family Myxinidae; genus Myxine; species Myxine glutinosa. Next base: position 103,713,577 of record NC_136266.1, read on the forward strand.
ATTATGGAGTTTCTGTTGCTGGTAAAAGTAAGAAGAACGAGAAGGAGAAACATATTATTGATGCTTTAAGTAAGCTTGGTTCGGGTGTTAGTTTTCTTCCAAATGACCCATCACAATTAGTTAATAGGCTATTATTGTTATTAGGTAGTAAGAAGGCTGGAAACAACAATTGTTTTAATGAATCCTCAGCCATTTTAGATCAGTTGATGAACATGAAAATAATTAATAAATGTCAATACAAAGATATTTTATTAGATATTAAATAAGATGAGAAGCACAATTCTTAGTTTTAATTTCACAACGAGCGATTACACAGCTTCATTCCCTTACCCACTACAACTTAACCCCCTTACCTCATATGAGGCATCTTTATTGTCGATGGAAACTTATAATACCTTGTTTAATATCACAGAGAAAAACAACAAGTTTAGTTATAATCCAGGCACTGCCTACAAAACTATAACCGTTTCACCCGGAGCTTACGAGATTTCTCAAATATCTTCAGAACTCTCTCGCCTTATGAAAGAAAAAGGTGATGAACCAAAAAATATTGTAATAGATATTCAAACACACACTTCAAAATCAACTATTAAACTTAAAAATAATTATAAAGTTGATTTCACGATTGAAAATTCGTTCAGAGAGCTATTGGGTTTCTCTTCAAAAAAGATTGAAAATAACGGGACGTTTTACAGTGATAATGTTATCCAAATATCCTCCGGTATAAATTCAGTATTAATTCATTGTGATTTGATTGATGGTGCTTATAACGATGGAATAAGAACAAATACAATATTTTCATTCAGTGCATACTCAACCCCGATTGGTTATAAATTTAATATGGAACCAAAAAATCTTGTCTATTTACCTGTGTCAGGAAAAACCATATACAGAGTAAATTTTAGGATAACCGACCAAGATAATCGTATGATATCCTTTAATGATGAAATTATATCCATCAGAATTCACCTACGTGAAGTTTTTCAATAAATAAATAATGGTTATTGTAAGAAAACACGAGTTGGGAAAATATAAAATAATTACAGGGGAGGGCATGTTCCTTTCACCAGACTATACAAGGTATGTGGGTAAAGGATACTATAAACCTAAGAGACAACGGGGTGTGGGTCATCAATTTCGAAATAAAGGAGATGGGATAATTGATACTCTAATGGGTATTGGTTCAACCATCCTTAAACATAAAGACCTAATTGGTTCAACTGCTTCTCTCATGGGAAATGTAGCGGGTGTTGTAAAGAGTATAAAAGATGCTCAAAAGGAGTCTCATAAATTACAAGCAATCAAAGAAATTAAAAAAGGTAAAACTCAACTATCTTCACAAGAACGACAAAAAATCATTAAAATACTTGGGTCAGGGTTTCAACAATTTTAATGCTATATAAATACAAGTATGGAAGCGATTGATAGTATCTATGATTTGGATGATACGATTATCATTTCAAACTCCACTAAAAAGGAAGACTATTTTAAGGTAAATGCTATAACAGGAACAGACTGGAATTCAAACGGAACAAAAAGTTTTGAAATAAATAATCAACAAACTTACTTGAATATAGCTGATAGTTTCTTGCTGTGTAAATTTAAATTCACTAAGGCTGCGAATAATACTAATGCTACACTCGTAAATGATTTCTTCTGGAAAATGTTTGACAGTGTCCGCCTGTATATTGGAACACAAGAGGTTGAAGCGGTTGATTATGTCTCTGCTACATCTGAAATGATGAAATTTACACTATATTCGTTTAGTGATAGAATGGGTAAGGGAGCTGTTGAAGGTTTTATTCCTGATATGTCAACGGGAACAAATGCTGACCCCGGTTATAGTCAAAGGAAGTGAATGTATAATGATGAAACAAAAGCTGAGAATAGTTTTACCGTAGCAGTACCTCTGAAAGGTATATTTGGATATTGTGATTATGATAAAGTTTTGTATGGTCTTAAAATTAGATTTCAACTACAAAGGAATGATAATGTAAATAGGTTGCTTTTTGGGGATGAAAATGCTTTTGGAGACAACAATAAATTTGTTATTAATGATTTGTGTTGGTATATCAGTGAATATACTCCTAATCTTAAAACGGAAGAGATGTTAAATAGAAGACTTAACTCAAAGAAACCGCTAAATGTATCATACCTTAAAAGAAGATGTCAACACGTTAAACTGGAACACACTACCTACACTTGGAATTTGGGTGTTCTTCAAGGAAAGCCACGATACCTATGGCTCATTTTTAAAAAACCAGATGGAGAGGAGGGTACTAATAAGAATAATGCGCTGAGTGATAATGCTAAGGTGAAACAACTTCGGGTTTCTCTTGATGGCACATTTTATCCGCGAGATAGATTGGAAATTGATTGGGAAAAAAATGATTATGCGGAAGCCTACAAGTCCTACCAAAAGGTGTGTGAAAGTAATGGTAATAATGATCCTATTTTGGATATGGTTGCATTTAAAGGTTTATATACAATCTACGCAATTGACCTGAGTTCTCAAAAGGAAACTATAAAGTCTAATCGAGTGGATACTTCTCTATACATTGAAAGAGGGGAGAATGAAGAAGTTGATGCTTATTGTTTGCTTTTGGAGGAAACAGAATTACAGATTAATACAGATAATGGTGTTATGATTAATATAACATAGGTTTTTTCTCATAAATAAATGGTTGGGGTATATGTTAATCAAATCAATCTTAATAAATTAACATCTTGTATTCAAAATCAAAAGCCTTGTATTATTAATGTTAATACAATTCAAAGAAAAGGAGCTGTAAGAATTGATGTTTTACTCACTCACACACAAGCAAAAACACTAAATGATGTTGGATCACTTAAAATTAAAATGACGAAACCTATGTTAAAGAAATATTCAATAGACGAGTCAAGAGGAGGATTTCTCCCGTTTCTAATTCCTTTATTTGCTGGTTTAAGTGCGGCGGGAGCATTGACTGGTGGTATTTCAGCAGCGGTAAAAACTGCTAACGAAAGGAAGGCACAACTAAAAGCTCAAAAAGAATTGGAAAGACATAACAAGGAGTTGGAGAAACAAATTGTAGATTTTGCTCACCCACTGCCTGATAAAGCTAGATTGTTGGTTGGAGATATGCTTTCCTCTATCGCTCAAGCGGGTGTTAAACTAACTAAACGGGGTAATGGATTGTATCTTTCTCATAAATAAATGGATAAATGGTTTAAACAATTTGGAAAGAATACAACGTCAAATATAGAACTAACTAAGTATTGTAAAACACTAAAAATTGATAATGTGGTAATCTGTATGAGAGATGAATTAATACATATAAATAAGAATACAAAGAATATTATTATGAATTTAGACACACAGAATGGTTCTCATTGGGTTTGTATTCATAATAGTCAGGATAAATATTATTTTGATAGTTATGGTATGCCACCACCTGTTGAAGTAATACAATTCTTACAGAATGGTGTTTATCAAACATTTCAAGTTCAAGAAATTAATTCTAAATGTTGTGGTCAATTATGTTTATATGTATTATTTCAACTCAACAATAATGAAAATTTTTATGATATCATTTTTAATCTAATATAAATGACTTATGTTGGAAAAGATGGTTCTATCTTTGGAAAATCCTCTCAGGATATTGATTTATCAAATTATTATACAAAGGCACAGGCTGAACGACAAAAATATAGTATAAGTAAAAATATTAATATGAAGAATACTTATAAATTAATCAATTATCCAAACCCTACAGATGCAAATGACTTAATTAGATTTAGTGATTTATCACACTTGTTAAATAAAACAGCACGTTTTGTGAAACAAGTAAAATTTACAACCACAACACCTGGTTATACTGACCATACACCTTTCCTCATTGAATTTAACTACCTGCTTACAATTGAATTTTATAAAGAAGGACATTTAGTTAATATGCGAATTAATAAATGGGGGTATGATATGCCTGATTTAGGGTATAATTGGTCTTTTTCAATAAACTTAGAAGACCTACATGATTTAAATCAGTCTCGTAAAGAAGAATATTATCCACTTGGTGAAGATAAGGATTTATGTGGAAGTACAATTAGTAAACAACAAATACGTGATTTTAAGAAAATAAAAATATATGATAGTATAGCGATGATTCGCATGACAAAGAAGGAAGGTAATGAGATAAGGATAGAAAGCCGAGGAATACAAACCGATTTGGTAGTGGGAAGATGGGGTGGTATTACCTGTCATAATATTAATCTCACATATATTTCTGATACATAAATGGCAGGAAGAAGACTACAAGAGAATTATAATTTTTGTATTCAAGGATACCTACAAGAAAAGGGTGCTCGGTTTTACATACCGTACGAATTGGAACATACACATGGAAATTTTGTCATTAAAAACTGGCCTTATACTGATATTGTTAAACCCACAAATAGAGACTTGATTAAAGTATTAAATAAAAATGAACTTCTCAAAGTTATGAAATATAAAACTCTTTTAGAAATCGTCAACAAATCTTATTGGTATCCTATTATGAGAAAAATAATTATAGATACAAAAATATCTCAAAATCCAGATGAGTATATGTATAATATTATTTGGGGCTCAAGCTCAAGGGTTGTAAGGGCTGAGGAAGGAATTAAAGAAGAGAAGGAGGAGGAGGAGAGGGAGGAGAGGGAGATGGAAATCAGTGAGATTCGTAAAAGATTAAATGTATTACATCAAATAAATCAATCTCAACGCACCGAAGAGGAAAATAAAGAAAGAATGACTCTTGTGAAAAAATTGGTTTTAAAAACGGATGAGATGAGTTCAATTTCAGGGAGGAGATCTAAACGAGAAAGTGGTATTGACTTTAGTTAGTTTTATTTGTAAATAAATGGAGGAGAAAGTGAAGACATTTCTAAGGATTCTTTATTTTTTAAAAATTAAGATAGAAATGTATATGTTAAAAACTAAAAAGGTTTTGATACTCTGTCGGAATTTTTCTGATAAATAAATATGAGTTATTGTCTCAAATGTAAAAAGAAAACTAAATCTAAAAGTGTATTGTATGTTAAAGCTAAAAATAATAGAGTTTATCAAAAAGGAATATGTCAAGTGTGTGGTTCTAAAAAGTGTCAATTCATCTCTCCTAAAAGTGGAGGAGACATACAAAAGTTTCTGTCAGGAAGTAAATTTACAACAACTGGAATTCCTGGGGAACTACATCTACCTGGATATTCTTTCTGTGGCCCAGGAACAAACTTGGATAAAAGATTAGATGAGACTGACAATCCTAAACCTTGGTCCAGACCAAAAAATAGGGTTGATGAAGTGTGTATGAAGCATGATATTGCTTATGGGGATACCACCACATTGGATGAAAAACATGAATCAGACAGAGAAATGTTGTATAATTTGTCTTTGATACGAAATCCAACATTGAGAGAGAAAGTTGATAGGTTTATTGTGAAAAAAATGATAAGTGTTAAATTGAAACTTGGTCTTGGTTATTCACCCTCAAAAAACTATTAGGCTCTAATGATGACATCAAGACTGAGGAGCTTTTGGCCGAAGAATTACACAAACCTATAATCACAAAGTTTAAAAGAAGGAAGGTTTATTTTAAATACACCGACCACATATGGTCCGCTGATTTAATTGAACTAAAAAATGATAAGGGATACAAGTATGCTTTAACCGTTATTGATTTGAGGAGTAGATTTGCTTGGGTTGTTCCTTTGAAAAACAAGAGAGGTTATACTCTGATGTTAGCCTTCCAACAGATATTTAATAAAAGTAAAAGAAAACCAAAGAAACTGTGGACCGATGAGGGAACAGAGTTCTATAACAAAATATTTATGAAATTTCTTAAGGGGGAGGGTATTAAATTATACAGTACCTTTAATGAAGGAAAGGCAGTTGTTATTGAGCGTTTTAATCGTACTTTAAAAGAGAAATTATATAAAAAATTCACACAACTCGGTTCTCAAAAATGGGTCTATTTAATTCAGGATATTGTAGATAATTACAATAATACAGTTCATTCATCAACAAAATCAAAACCATCAGAAACATTTACAAAATTAGAATATGAAAAGGAGATTAATTTGAGAAAGCCCAAGTTTAAAGTTGGTGATATTGTAAGAATATATAGATGGAAAAGCCATTTTGAGAAAGGTTATACACAAAAATGGACTCGTGAATTATTTAAAATCATTGATGTAATGGATACAGTCCCTTGGACTTACAAATTATATGATATGAATGGGGAAGAAATATTGGGTTCATTTTACTCACAAGAATTACAAAAAACAAAACTGGTAAAAAGCTAAAGGGAATAAAGAAGGGGGTTATAAAACAAACTCTCGGATTTGATGATTATAAAAACACGATGGATACAAAGGAGGTTGTGTACAGAAATATTAAAGGAATAAGAAGTTATAAACATAAAATATATTCCGAGAAAGTTCTTAAGAAGGCACTTGGTGCATATGATGATAAACGATATTTAAATAATGATGGGAACACATCGGTTCCTTTTGGATATCATGCCTCTTGCTAAAGGGGGGATGTACAATGGAAGTATAGATAATCTACTAAATCACCTCAATACATGAGTCAATGGGTAATAAACAGAAGGATAATAAACGGGGGATCACAGGTAGGTGGATTTTAGAGCCTCGATACATGAGCAGTGGGATCATAGACAAACAGTGAACCTCGATATAGGAGGATAATAAACGGGGGGATCCCTGGCAGAGGGGGTAATAAACAGAAGGACCAAAGGACCGCAAACAATCAGTGAACCCCGTATTGCCTCACCGTTGGCGAGGCTAGAGAATTACTAACTTGATAACTTTTTTTATATGACGCCGCTCGGCTCCACCTTCGCTTTGTCTTTAAAAAAAGTTATATCATCATCCACAGGATTATACAAGCTGCCCGTCGAAACACGGCGCGTTTCGAGGGTGATGCCTATCGGCATCACCACTCGAAACTAGCAGAGTGTATGGCGGAAAAACGTTCATGATTTCCAAAAAACCCACTTTAAAAAACACACGATTTGGGGCAAAATAACAACGATTTTAGGACTTTTGGGCCATTTTTCAGCGATTTTGTGCCTTTTCACCCCCTTTTCCAGTCAAAAAGCCCCATTTTGGGTGTCCCAGTGGGTTTGGTGCGGGTGTCCCAGTATCAACCTTTTTCCCCTACTCTCCTGCCTCACACCTGGCTCGGCTTCACGCTGTTGAATCCAAAGCTTTCAGAATCATTGGAATCTCCCGCGATGAAGCTATCTCTGAGGGCCTTTCACTCACTCACCGCAGGCAGGTAGGTGGTCTTTCTGTCTTCTACCGACTCCTCTCCGGCCTTGCTCCCCCAGCTCTCTCTGTGCTCTGTCCCCCAAATATTCCTACAGGTCGCACAAGATCTGCCAGCCACCCTCTGATGGTTAAACTGCCGAAATCTCGGCTCTCTGCTCACCTTCACTCTTTCATTCCTCTTTTTTCCCGCCTCTGGAACAAACTCCCACACTCACTTCATTCACACTCCTCCCTCCAGGTCTTCAAAACAGCTGTTCACCACCATCTCTTATCTTCCCCCATCCAAAACCTTGATCTTTTCTACCCCCACTAATTCACCCCAGATCCACCTTGTTTGAAATTCCAACTTCTTTTCCTGGAAGTCTTGGCAGTGTCCATATGTTTTATACCTCTCCCACCCCCCCCCCCCCTTCCCATGCCTCCCCCCCGGGGCCCTCTCCCTCCCACAGTTCTCTCGATGTCTCCATGTCTCTCGGTCCCTGCTCTCAAATGTTGTGTTTGTGTCCTTCCCCCTCTCTCCCCATCTTGTCTGCCGCTCCCGATGTTGTTTGTTTTGTGTGTCTGTTTGTCTTTCTGTGTGATTAATGTTCGCTCTTTCACGAGCCTCGATCTTGTATACAAAAAAAAAAAAAAAATAATAATAATAATAATAAAAAAAATTAAAAAATACCGCCCCTAAGATTGCAAATTTAACCCTAATAACACCCCAAAGATTGCAAATTTAACCCAAAGTACCACCCCAAAGATTGCAAATTTAACCCAAAATACCACCCCAAAGATTGCAAATTTAACCCAAAATACCACCCCTAAGATTGCAAATTTAACCCAAATACCACACCAAAGATTGCAAATTTAACCCAAATACCGCCCCAAAGATTGCAAATTTAACCCAAAATACCACCCCTAAAATTGCAAATTTAACCCAAATACCGCCCCAAAGATTGTAATTTTAACCCAAAATACCGCCCCTAAGATTGCAAATTTAACCCAAAATACCACCCCTAAGTTTGCCAATTGAACCCAAAATACCACCCATAAGATTGCAAATTTAACCCAAAGACCACCCCAAAGATTTCAAATTTAACCCAAAATACCACCCCTAATATTGCCAATTGAACCCAAAATACCGCCCCTAAGATTGCAAATTTAACCCAAATACCGCCCCAAAGATTGCAAATTTAACCCAAAATACCGCCCCTAAGATTGCAAATTTAACCCAAATACCGCCCCAAAGATTGTAATTTTAACCCAAAATACCGCCCCTAAGATTGCAAATTTAACCCAAAATACCGCCCCTAAGATTGCAAATTTAACCCAAATACCACCCCAAAGATTGCAAATTTAATCCAAATATGGCACCGAAGATTGCAAATTTAACCGAAATACCAGCCCTAATATTGCCAATTTAACCCAAAATACCACTCCTCAGATTGCAAATTTAACCCAAAATACCACCCCTAAGCTTGCAAATTTAATCCAAATACCAACCCTAATATTGCAAATTTAACCCAAAATACCACCCCTAAGATTGCAAATTTAACCCAAATACTGCCCCAAACATTGCAAATTTAACCCAAAATACTGCCCCAAAGATTGCCAATTTAATCCAAATATGGCACCGAAGATTGTAAATTTAACCCTAATATCAGCCCTAATATTGCCAATTTTTACTCAAAATACCGCCCCTAAGATTGCAAATTTAACCCTAATAACACCCCAAAGGTTGTAAATTTAACCCAAAATACCACCCCAAAGATTGCAAATTTAATCCAAATACCGCACCAAAGATTGTAAATTTAACCCTAATATCAGCCCTAATATTGCCAATTTAACTCAAAATACCGCCCCTAAGATTGCAAATTTAACCCTAATAACACCCCAAAGATTGCAAATTTAACCCAAAGTACCACCCCAAAGATTTTTTTTATTTCTTTTTTTTGTATACTGAATCGAGGCTCGTGAAAGAGCTAACATTTACTTCACAAACAAATCAACCAGACAAACAAAACACACAAAAAGCGGGAGCGGAAAACAAGATGGGGAGAGAAGGTGAAGCACACAAACACAACATTTGAGAGCAGGGAGATGTGTGGAAGGGAGAGGGCTTGGGGGGAGGAGGCATGGGAAGGGGGGTGGGGGGGTGGAGGGAGAAGTATAAAACACATTGCAAATTTAACCCAAAATACAACCCCAAAGATTGCAAATTTAACCCAAAATACCACCCCTAAGATTGCAAATTTAACCCAAATACCACACCAAAGATTGCAAATTTAACCCAAATACCGCCCCAAAGATTGCAAATGTAACCCAAAATACCACCCCTAAGATTGCAAATTTAACCCAAATACCGCCCCAAATATTGTAATTTTAACCCAAAATACTGCCCCTAAGATTGCAAATTTAACCCCAAATACCACCCTTAAGATTGCAAATTTAACCCAAATACAACCCCAAAGATTGCAAATTTAATCCAAATACCACCCCAAAGATTGCAAATTTAATCCAAATACCGCACCGAAGATTGCAAATTTAACCGAAATACCAGCCCTAATATTGCCAATTTAACCCAAAATACCACTCCTCAGATTGCAAATTTAACCTAAAATACCACCCCTAAGCTTGCAAATTTAATCCAAATACCAACCCTAATATTGCCAATTTAACCCAAAATACCACCCCTAAGATTGCAAATTTAACCCAAATACTGCCCCAAACATTGCAAATTTAACCCAAAATACTGCCCCAAAGATTGCCAATTTAATCCAAATATGGCACCGAAGATTGTAAATTTAACCCTAATATCAGCCCTAATATTGCCAATTTTTACTCAAAATACCGCCCCTAAGATTGCAAATTTAACCCTAATAACACCCCAAAGATTGCAAATTTAACCCAAAATACCACCCCAAAGATTGCAAATTTAATCCAAATACCGCACCAAAGATTGTAAATTTAACCCTAATATCAGCCCTAATATTGCCAATTTAACTCAAAATACCGCCCCTAAGATTGCAAATTTAACCCTAATAACACCCCAAAGATTGCAAATTTAACCCAAAGTACCACCCCAAAGATTGCAAATTTAACCCAAAATACCACCCCAAAGATTGCAAATTTAACCCAAAATACCACCCCTAAGATTGCAAATTAAACCCAAATACCACACCAAAGATTGCAAATTTAACCCAAATACCGCCCCAAAGATTGCAAATGTAACCCAAAATACCACCCCTAAGATTGCAAATTTAACCCAAATACCGCCCCAAATATTGTAATTTTAACCCAAAATACTGCCCCTAAGATTGCAAATTTAACCCAAAATACCACCCCTAAGATTGCAAATTTAACCCAAATACCACCCCAAAGATTGCAAATTTAATCCAAATACCGCACCGAAGATTGCAAATTTAACCGAAATACCAGCCCTAATATTGCCAATTTAACCCAAAATACCACCCCTCAGATTGCAAATTTAACCCAAAATACCACCCCTAAGCTTGCAAATTTAATCCAAATACCAACCCTAATATTGCCAATTTAACCCAAAATACCACCCCTAAGATTGCAAATTTAACCCAAAATGCCACCCCTAAGCTTGCAAATTTAATCGTTATCCTAATACTAATAGTAATACCGCACCGAAGATTACCTTTAGAATTACCCTTTCGGATCCATTAGAATTACCCTTCTGAATTAGCCTTTAGAATTACCCTTTACAATCACCCATTAGAATTACCTTTTACAATTACCCTTTAGAATTACCCTTTAGTATTACCCTTTAGAATTACCCTTTCGAATGACCTTTTAGAACCTTTTCGAATTACCCTTTATAATTACCCTTCTGAATTGTCCTTTAGGATTAGGTTCTCTTTATAATTACCCTTCTGAATTAGCCTTAAGGATTAGTTACCCTTTAGATTTACCCTTTAGAATTACCCTTCTGAATTAGCCTTTCGGATTAGCCTTTAGGATTAGGTAGAGTCCCTGTATAAAGAGAGTTGTGTCAACTCAAATTTGGACGCCATTTTGTGTCTAAGTGTGTCGGATTAGATATACATGTACATTCGCGATATGGGGTGATATATTCTAAACCTGCTAAAAAAAAATTTACTACACATATTTAGTCTTATTATTACATAGAGGTGATATTTGTTTTGTCAAAAACTCAGCTATTGCCGTGAAAAAGAGCTGTGTGGTGGGTGATATTAAAAGTGGTATGGCAATGCATATTACAAGCCAACACTGCATATAAGAGCTAACATTATAAGTAAGACAAACCAATGCTGTCGTTCTCTGAATTTTAATAACTTTTAGAAAGGAGTGTGGGCATTTTGCCCACACTCCTTTCTAAAAGTGTGGGCATAACATAAGAGTGTGGAGTGTGGGCAAAATCCCAAAATCCAATCTAATCCTCTCCATAAGAAAGGAGTGTGGGCATAACCAACACAGTGTAATTTGAATGAGCTGTCATGTACTAGTACTTCCACAACAGAAAATCACATGGACAATCTTCCGGAAGATGGCCAGACAAATCGCTAGCTCTATCGACCACATGTATATTGATATCAAACAGGGATAACAGCTTTTGAAAGTTGAGCCAGTTTTAAATGTGGGTACACAAATACACCTGTTTTACTGCATTAATCACCTAGAAATATTGTATGTTTTGGGAACGATAGCTGTCACCAGGTTAAATATATAGGGATTGTCCAATGTGCAAAATCTTCCATCACTACAATTTGGCCATAAATCCCGGGGTGGGAAATATTTGAGCAAATATGCCACAAGACGCATGAGCACTGTACAAAGCAAACAATAACTCGTCAAATTTTGGACGTATGGATGGCTGCACAACCCGCAAAAAAATTGAGCAGGTCCCCCCCTAAAATTGCTTTTATGATTGCCAATTAGGCTAAAGATTTTAAACCAAAAAAATAACTTGCCTCGGAATAAGTTTTGAATGGACGGACAGACAACTGAAAACAAAACGGACCATGGGTTTCCCACCCCTATAAAATCAAAATTAATTCCCTCTGAAAAAGTACAGTGACATTGCCCGCAGACTACCCAACCGCAGACCAGGCAATGTCACTGTACCGGGACATTTCATCAATCAATGACAATATGCGGTCCGCTAGGACTACCCGAAAAAGATTGAGCAGGGTTCTTCCCACGGAAATGCAGTTTTGGTCAGCTCCTTGAAGATTATAAACAAACACAAATCACTTCCCTTTAAAAGGGTTTTCAACGGACAGACAACCAAAAAAAAACCGAGCAGATAGAATTGCTTTTGAACATCGATCATCAAGCGGCGTGGCAGAGTCTCGAGGAGTCGATCGCTTTCCAGCTCTTTCGTCTGACTTTCGCTTCCCAAATTTGTCTTCTGACTTTATCACTTGGAAATCTATACATCTTATATTTCCCAGATTGGTTTGAACAACCAAAAGCAGAACAACCAGTCATTTTGTTTGGCAATAAACAACATTCCCGTACCAAGCTGACGTTCACGCACGGTGAAGTTAGACACAAAATGGCGCCACGAAATCACGTGACCAGAAATCTCGGGTCAGCGCATGGCGCAACTCTCTTTATACAGGGACTCTATGATTAGGTACCCTTTAGAATTACCCTTTAGAATTAACCTTCTGAATTCGCCTTTGCTTTAGGATTAGGTACCCTTTAGAATTATCCTTCTGAATTAGCCTTTAGGATTAGGTACCTTTCTCGAATGACCCTTTCGATCCCTTGAGAATTACCGTTTAAAATTTAACACGGTGGATTAGAAAGGTTCTTCATTTTTGGACGGACGGATGGAATTGGAAGTGCAGGCCAAATGTTGAACTTAAAGCGGCTTCACCTGTTAAAACGCAGCTAAACAGCGGGTTCACACCAAAACATCGCCAATGAAACCACACAATTTACACCAAAACACCGCCAATGAAACCACACAATTTACCCCAAAACACCGCCAGAGAAATGACCTGTGAAAACTCTGATTGATCATGATGTGCTCCCTCAGGTCTCGAATGGTAAAGCATGTCTCTGGTTTGTGCGATGCGCTGAACCAGTGGGCATTCAGTAATTACTTCGGAACGATTGGCCAAAACCAATAGAAGAGGCGGTTACTGCAGGACTTCCGGTGTGAGGAGCCAATGGGATACGTTGTTACGGCTCGGAGTAGACGGCGGTATTATGGCCGCCGAGGTGAATGTTTTGCGTGTTAGCGCTGGTGAGTTACGTCGCTTCGCCGCTTCTCTTGGTCCTCAAGCCCCCGGAGAATCAACCCACGGTGAGATGTGGGGGTAATCGTGGGGACGAGAGGGTTTTGGGTTTTCATTGGGATACCATGACGAGTCGGGCCTGCTTGTTCGCACCGTGACGCCGGGTTTTGTGTTTTGTGCAGAAAGTTTGGTCGTTTTGAGAAATGCTTTCCTTCATGGTTATAAGACCTGTAATTGCTTTTGAGACAAATTTATTTGAAAAACATTTCCTGAAACGCTATTCTTGGCGTGCACCCTTCCCACCCCAGAATCGACAATATGAGCAGAGTTAAATAGATTCGAATAAGATCTAAACAATTATCTATAGTTGGGTTGTATTTAATTAAGGATGCTTCATCAAAAACTCCGAATCGGTGGGGGAATTATTTAAATAAATTTAGGTATGGATAAAAATAATGAAAATAGAGATCCCATGATACAAGAGCCAATTTTTGAAGGTGTCACAGAAGGATCTAGGATCTGGGTATTAGATACTGGGGCAGCAGACAGGATATTTCCAGGCAGCTATAGGTAAAACAAACTGGGTTTTAGGTAGTATTCGTTGGGGATTTTTTTTGTATTCAAGATCGAGGCTCGTGTAAGAGCTAACATTAATCACAAAAATACAAACTGACACATAAAACATAAGATAAAGGGAGCGAGAGACAAGATGGGGAGAGAGAGGGAAGCACACAAGTACAACATTTGAGAGCAGGGACATCGGGAGATCTGTGGGAGGGAGAGGGCTTGGGGGGACGAGGCATGGGAAGGGGGGGTCGGGGGTCGGAGAGGTATAAAACACACGGACAATCAATTATAAATCAAACGAGGTAGTTTTAACAATTGTAAAGGAATTTAGCGAGGGCCCAATCTTGAATATTATGTGCACCTGTGGTCACCACAACTCAGGAAGGACGTACCTGTCATGGAGAGGATTCACCGCAGGGCTACTGGATTTATTCCGGGCCAAGCTTGACTTGGCTATGAGGAGCGGCTGAAGGAAACGAGGCTTCATCTATCTATAATTCCAGCAATCTCTGTGTGTCTGTCTGTGTGTCTGTGTGTCTGTGTGTCTGTGTGTCTGTGTGTTTGTCTGTGACCGCTGTTTCTCGACAACCACGGGTCCGATATACTTGAAACTTGCCAGGTATATTGCTGGGGACCCGAGGATGTGCCTTTTCAAGGTTTGAAATTAATCGGACAAGTACCTACCGAGCTATGTCCAAAAAACGCTTCAACCAATCAGAGAGCAGCGAGCTATCACGTGTGCCGAACCGTTAATGCAATGCAAGCGTTAATGCGTTAATGCAAGGCTTTTCTTTTTTTCCCTCTTCTCTTTCTACTTTTCCTTGCGATTAAATTGCAAACAGCCAAAATACGTTGGCGCTAATTGAATAATTGGCCATTAACACTAAAATAATCGTAACTGCGATATGCCAACTTCCGGACAGTGCAGCCTTCCCTGTTGTTGTTGTTTGCAGCAGCTGTTTGCAGCAAGGCAAGGCTTTTCTTTTTTTCCCTCTTCTCTTTCTACTTTGCCTTGCGATTAAATTGCAAACAGCCAAAATACGTTGGCGCTAATTGAATAATTGGGCATTATGTTTTACAACTAATAAAAACGAATTTGCGATTCATTCGCTTTCCTGCGCGTTTGTGTACGCGATGGCGATTTCTTTACCAAACTCCGGAAGCCGTTCGCTTTGGACCGAACCATTGCATGTAAATAGAGGGGGGGGATTGTCACCACTCGCAAGCCGTTCGCTTTGGACCAAACCATTTCATGTAAATAGGGGGGGGGGATATAATTTTAGATATATATATAGTACGGGCATGCCCTAGTACATTATAAAGGAGGCAGTTACGTTGGGATATGATAGAGATGTTTAAGATCATGAAGGGTATCGACAAAATAAGTGCAGAATAATTACTCTGCAGAATAGACAATGGACAATCTGCCTGTAAAAAGGAGAGTTGAGATTGTCATTACGTAGGCAACCGTCGGAGGCGTTACCTCCACCACCAAAGGTGGGCAGAGTTTATGTTTTCACCTCTGTCTTTTTGTCTGCAAACAGAATATCTCAAAAGTTGTAGACAGATTCTGATGAAACAGGTTGTGTGTGGGACAATGACAAGTTGGTTACATTTTGGTGAAGATCTGAATCCGGATACGGGATGTTTTTTTTAAATTCTTCAAGTGATTCTTCACCATTCAGAGATTGGGCTAAAAACTATAAATAACATGACATCTCAAAAAGTTGTGGACGAATTCGGCTGAAACTTGGTAT
This sequence comes from Myxine glutinosa, assembly GCF_964187855.1. Lineage (NCBI taxonomy): Eukaryota > Metazoa > Chordata > Myxini > Myxiniformes > Myxinidae > Myxine > Myxine glutinosa. The sequence goes on from NC_136266.1 coordinate 103,729,430, forward strand.
ATTAGTTGGGCAGGTGAAGAAGAACAAGTCGATTAGATTTTGGAAGTCTGGATCCAGATTCGGTCTTCCATTGGGATACAAAACGTAAACTGTTTCATGTTCCTCGTTTCAAAACGTAAACTGTTTCACGTAAACGTTTCTTCATTTAGTCAACAACCTTCCTTATCCCTTATCACCACCCCCAACTCCCCATACTCGTTGTGTGAGACACTCTAGTGTTGTACTGTATCTGCACAGGCCAGATAAAATAGGAGCAAATGGATGGATGCAGGTGAGCGGTGAGCCTGGATATTGGGAGTTTAACAAGAAGAGTGTTACTCGCAGACCGTATTTCCCCCAGCAAAAACCTGAGAGGGACAGAGACAAGAGAGGGCAGAGGGTGCAAGACCAAAAATGAGACTTTAGAATACGGAGAGACCATCAATCTGTCTGTGATACCAAAGTAACAGGCCTATACACCCACTCGGTTTTCTCGTGGGAGATCCCAATGATTTTAAGGGCCTTGTTTTCCTTGGCATCAAGAATGTCAATGTGAGAGACAGGAGCGCCAGCCCAAAGGTGGGAGCAGTACTACATAAAGCTGCAAGTGAAGGCTTTGTAGGTTGCCAAAAATTGATTGGCCAATGAAAGATTTGCATGACAAAGAATGCCCAGTGCCTGGCTTTGGAGACAATCTTTGAAATATGGTCTGCTCAAGAAAGGTAAAGGCTGATGGTGAGGCCCAAAAGTTTTAGTGCCAACCTCCAAGTGGATTGTTTCCTCCACCACCAAAGGTGGATGGAGGTTATGTTTTCACCCCTGTCTTTATCTGTTTGTCTGTCCGTTTGTGAACAAAATATCTCAAAGTTGTGGACAGATTTGGATGAAATTTGGTGCAGAGGTAGGGTTTTTTTTTTTTTTTTTTTTTTGTTGTTGTTGTTGTTGTTGTTGTTATACTGAATCGAGGCTCGTGAAAGAGCTAACATTTATTTCACAAACAAATCAACCAGACAAACAAAATATACAAAAAGAGGAAGCGGAAGACAAGATGGGGAGAGAAGGGGAAGCACACAACCACAACATTTGAGAGCAGGGAGAAGTGTGGGAGGGAGAGCTTTGGGGGCAGGAGGCGTGGGAGGGGGAGGGGGGGGGGGGGGAGAGGTATAAAACACAAGGGGACCGAAATTAGCGGGGGTAGAAAAGATCAAGGTTTTGGATGGGGGAGGATAAGAGATGGTGGTGAACAGCTGTTTTAAAGACCTGGAGGGTGGAGTGGGATTGAAGAGAGTGAGGGAGTTTGTTCCAGAGGTGGGAGAAAAGAGGAATGAAGGAGTGAAGGTGAGCAGAAAGTCTTGATTTTGGCAGTTTAACCATAAGAGGGTTGCAGGCAGATCTTGTGCGACCTGTAGGAATATTTGGGGGACAGAGCCCAGAGAGGGCTGGGGGGGCAAGGCCAGAGAGGAGTCGGTAGAAGACGGAAAGACCACCAACCTGCCTGGGTGTAGGGTATGTTACAAGAATGACATTATTAGATTTTGGTGAAGATCCGAATTCGGATCCAGCTACTAGATTTTTTAAAAGTGAATCTTCACCATTGGGAGATTGGGCCAAAAACGATACATAGCAGGATATCTCAAAAGTTATGGATGGATTTGGACGAAACTTGTTGGACAGGTTGTGTGTGTGACAAGGAAGAATCGATTCAATTTTGGTGAAGATCTGTATCCGGATCTAGCTCGTATAATTTTTAAAGTGATTCTTCACCATTGAGTGATGTGGCCAACCAGCCGGCGGTATGCTCTCTACTGAGTGCCGTTCCAGTTTAGGAAATAGATGAGAGGGTTTGCCAGACAGTCCTTTGAGAGAGACAGTCATTTGAGAGAGACAGACAGTCCTTTGAGAGAGAGAGAGAGTGTGAGTGTGAGGGATTTGTTGATGCAAAGCATATCAAGGTGTTGGACCAGCTCCTATTTCTATCAAGGTCTGCAGAGGCAGAAGAGGATGCTGTGTGCCTGTTTGAAATACGAGAAAATGATTTGGAGGGTGTAATCATCACCAATTACCCTGCGCATCGTAAGAGCGTGACCAAGGGTTGGCGTCAGGAAGGGCATCCGGCCATAAAAACATTGCCTCAAACAGGGAACCATGGTTGACATGGGGCCCGCAAGGCTAACCCCCGCTCTAGCGGGGAAAATGGCCTTAAAACGATCATTCATTCATTCATTCAATCATCACCAATTAGATAAGCAAAATTTTCCAGGGAATCGGGAAGATAATTATTGATGAAGATTAGGAACAAGACACTGCCTAGGGGCACTCCAGCCTTGACAGGGAGAGGAAATGAGGTGAGAGGATCAGGGGATCCTGTTCAGAGTTCCATGTTAACTATACGAGTGGAAGAAGTCATTGATCCATGAGAGAAGGTGCCATTGGATGCCATAAGCTGAGAGTTGGGAGAACAAGGCGGTGTGCCAGACTCTAAAATGTTCAAGATACGTCCAGAGAGACGTCCCTCATCATATATGTGAGGTCCTAGTGGAGTTACCAGTTCTGAAAACAAACTGATTATCTGAGATTAGGCTGTTGGTGAAAAGGTAGGATTTCATGTCCACTGCAATGATAGATTACTTGACCTTGCTCATAATTGGAAACATGCTAAGAAGATCTGTTTTTGCACCATGCTTGTGTATTGCAGTGATGTTTGCTAACTTTCTGGCAGACAGAAACTGACCAAGAGAGAATGATCGGGTTAACAGAGCAGAAAGAGGATGAGCAAGAGCAGGTGTCGAGGCTCGTGAAAGAGCTAGTACACTGAACGGATCAGTATGTAACGGGCCAAAGGAACAGTGGGGAGGTGGAAGGGGAGGGAAACACCAACAATGCAGTTTAAGGACAGGATAGAGAGACACTTGGACACACACGGGTTAACAAAGGTAGAAAAGATCATGGGTTTGGATTGGGGATGATCTGAGACGTTTGGGAACAGCTATTTTGAAGACCTGGAGGAAAGATTGAGATTGAAGATAATGTGAAAGTTTGTTCCACAGGTGGGGAGAAAAAGAGGAATGAATGAGTGGACAGACTTAAGGTGCTACCAGGTTTTGGATGAGTGACACAAGATTGAAAGTTCATTCTTGAGGTCGTGTATCTTGGAACAGTTGGGTACGAGAGGTTGGTTCGGTCTCGGGAGTGAGGGTTTGAGTACACCAGCTTTGGAAGAAAACACAGAATTTTTAGGCATTTGTCCTTCTCATGAGCAGAGTCAGCTGTGGTGCCATTTGAAGTGAGAAGGGATAGAGGGGGCAGTATACATACACCAAAGACAGACTTGACAAGGCACCACCAGGTATTTAAAGGACAGGTTTGAGGTTGGCCAGATGGTTTCCGTCTCCTGCGAGCAGAGCCACACTTGTTCCAGGCTGTGTGGAATGATCGGAGGTTGCTTTCAGTCGGATTTTCCTTCCAGGAAGAGAAGACTAGTTGTTTGAAGGCAATTTCCTCACCAAAGGATTTTTGTGTTCCAGGGGTGAAAGGATGGGTATGATAACTGCAGATGAGATGGTATAAATATTGACATATGGGAAAACAAGCTTGTGTGGAAGAATTCCCAGGCTGTATTTGTATAATATCAAGAGAGATGGAAATTAACGACCAGTCTTGCAGGTACTGACGCTTGTCTTTGAGCTGTGTAGTCTTGGATTGATTCCCAACCTGACTGTAAACTTTTGGATTGGTGCTTCACAGGCATGGAGGGCGATTTGTCACAGTGCGCCATCTCACGGATATGTGTCCCATCTGCTAGCGTTAGTTGGTGGATATTGAAGATCCCACGGTATGTTTCCTCGAGAGAATCTGAGTCGTAACTCAAATAATCTTTAGTTGAATGTCAGCCTGTCTGTCCATCGAGTTCCTGAAAGACTGAGCAGAAAACCTTCCCTGGGCGCTTGCACAAGTTGGGCTTATTTGTGGCCATTAAACAACTGTAAACACAGACATCTGCTTTGTACGGTTACTGGGAAATATGATCCTGCACAGGAAGAAAGCAGGATGAATCAATTAACCACGCCCAGTTGTGCTTTCAGTACATTGGTGAAGAGCCAGTTTTGACTTTGGACCATAATAATGTTGACTTTATCGAGCAATTTCTCATAAACCATTAGCCAGCATATTTTGCATTGAATTGTGAATATCTTATTGATGTAGACAAGGTATATGTCTGAGATGCTTAAAAGGTGAGGTCATAGTTCTTGTTTGTTGTCGGTATCTGTAGTTTGTCTGCGTGGTGGTTCATGGTCATAGTCATTTGCAGTCTTTGATGAAACTGCTCTCGTTGGCAGCCACACTGCTTCACTTCACTCTTCTAAACTGATCTGCTTTGCTCTTACCATGTCCCCCTCTCCTTCCTTCGCTCTCTTCCCCATTTTTTTCACTTGGTGTAAATACTCAGTTATTGCATCACTTTTAAGAACTTTATCTTGCATATCAACAACAAAAAACCCTTTAAATAAGTTTTGTTAACAATTAATTCTTTATATCAATAATCTATCAATAAATACACGACTTTCAAAAGTGTGTGTGCGTGTGTGTGTACACACGGGCTCGTTAGACCTGCCATTGCTGGGAGGAAACTTGTGATTCAAATAGTCTTTTCACCCTCTGAGAAGATACTCGTCCAATTTTATTATTACATTGGTTTGGCTAACTTTTACATTTTTGTATTGAAATTCAAAAGTATGCATGACACAAAATCCAAGTTTTTCTAAACAAAAGCAACAAAAAAGAAAAACTGCAATCTCACTCGATAGAGCGCATACCTCTGCCAGGTTCAACCTTTTAATTTTTTTATTTTTTATTTTTGATAACAGTCGAGGCTCGTGAAAGAGCGAGTATACCAAATGAATCAGAATGTAACAGGACAAAGGAACAGTAGAGAGAGGGAGTTAGGGAACATCAACAGTGGAGTTGAAGGACAGGATAGAGACACTTGGACAACTTGGTTTCATGAAGGTGGGAAAGATCGTGGTTTTGAATTTGGGATTATCTGAGGTGGTGGACAGCTATCTTGAACACCTGGAGGGAAGAGTGAGATTGAAGAGAATGTGAAAGTTTATTCTGCAGGGGGGTGGGGGGGGGAGAAGGGAGGGAGTGGGTGGGGGTGGAAGAGGAATGAATGAGTGGAGGTAAGCAGTGATCCTGGATTCATGTAGTTTCCCATAAGGGGCTTGATGGTGGACCATGTGTGTCCTGCAAAAGCCTTTGGGGAGATAAAGCACAGAAATAGCAGAGGGTGCAAGACCCGAAATTAGGTGGTAGAAGACAGAGTCTGCTCTGATGCTATTTGAAGATGGGGAAGAGATGGAAGGGGAGCATTCTCCAAAGACAGACTTGAGAAGGTGCCATCGGATGAGTGACACAAGTTTGAAAATTTATTCTTGAGGTTGGACAGATGTTGTTTCCTGTGTCTCCTGATAGTGGACACACCTGTGGAGATTTTGGAATGCACCAAAGCTGCTTTCGGTAGGATTTGCTTTCCAGGAAGAGAAGGCAAGTTTTCAGAGCAATTACCTCACGACAGGATTCTGTGTACCATGGGTGGGAAGAAGGGTAGGATAATTGAAGACAAGATGGGATGAATTTGTGCATTTTGTGCATTAGAGTAGGTTTCTGTTGGAGAATTTCCAGGCTGAGTTGATACGAGTGGCAGTAGATATGGGAGACCTCTCGTGGAGCACACACGCTCACACACCCATCTTTCAATCCAAATTATTTATTGAACACGTATCAATCTTGCCACCCAGCTCAGCTTGGCCAACATCCATGCTTTCCAACGTCTGCGCTAGCGCAGCCATTATTCCCTGGTAATTGTGGTTTTGGTGTTGCTGTGGTAATACTGCCCTGCTACTTTCCTGTGCTGGGTCGTTTGGGGTCACTGGGATAGCTCGGGGAGAAAATCATGGTTTAGTCATAAAGGTCACAAAAAGAGGCACGGATAACTAATTTAATGTGTTAAATAAGGTGGTGTAAAAGACGGTGCATAGTCGGCGGGGAACTTCTTTTTCTACAGCCTTTTAAGTCTTTATTTTATTTCAATTGAATTATATACTTCAACATCAGAACACAAATTGCCTTGTTGGCACTTCCAAAAACCTCCAGTTTAGCTGTTCTTCGACAAAATATTGTGCCATTTACGGCATTTTGACCAATCAAATTTTCAACTCGCATTGTGTCTGTGTCTGCCTGTCTGAGTCATAATGTTTTTACTGTTTGAGCCTTCGTTATCAAATTTTCAACAAAGCTTTATTGTGAGAATATGGAGACGACTAATTAATAATTTTCATCAAAGGGTCAACGTCAAATAAAATCGTCAATTTTCATCCAATTGACATGAAATTTTGAGAATTTGCATATTAGCTAGAAGCTGATTGTTTTATATTTTTTATTTTTTTAAGATCAAAAGGTCAAGGTTGCATAAAATATCAGTCACATCAATATGTCAGTGACTTAATATGACCCAATTTAAGTTTAGCCAGTATTCTGTTAAGGTCAAGGTCAAAATCATCAATTTCCATCTGAATTACTTGACATTTGAACAACGTTTGCATATTGGGTCACTGAAGCCTATTGCTTTTGAGGTCAAACGGTCAAGGTCACCTAAAATCTTCAATCTTTTTGTATTTTTATGCCTCTGCCAACGAAGTCGCCGGAGGCATTATGGGTTCAGGTTGTCCGTCCGTCTGTCTGTCCGTCCATGATAGGTTTTTGTTAATGCGATAGCTTGAGAATGGCTAAAGGGATCTTAGTCAAACTTGGTGCAGGTATGTATAATAAGGTAAAGATGAACTGATTCAATTTTGGGATCACGAGGTCAAATGTCAGAGGTAATGTTAAGTAAAAATTATGTTGCCATGCCAACTCTTGAACCTGTGATGGGATTCTGAACAAATTTGGAATAGGTATATATATGATGCAAAGATAAACTTATTGGATTATGGCATCGAGGTCAAAGGTCAGAGGTAATTTAAGTAAAAATTATGTTGCCGTACCAATTTGTGAACCAGTGATGGGATTTTTAACAAACTTGGTATAAGTATCTGTGTTGCAAAGATGAACTTATTGGATTATGGCATCGAGGTCAAAGGTCAGAGGTCATGTCAGGTAAAAATGTAATACTTGAGAACAGCTGAATGGATTTAAATCAAACTTGGTACAAGTATTATAATGCTGTAGTAATGTGGGTGGATGCATATTGGTCGATGTCGTGATGTCGAAGAGTGTCGTTCTAGTTGTATTTTATTTTATTTTATTTTCGTCATGTTGAGCATACGGAAGAAGAAGAAGAAATCTGAATACAAAGTGGACGGGGACCAGCTTTGCATTTTCACATGCTTTCTAGTTTTGCTTTGTATTCCAAAAAATCCAATAATGCATCATAAGCTGTAATGATTTTATTTTTTTGATAATTCATTTGTGAATTACAAATGTAGTTCCCACAATGTTGGATTGTCCAAGTGTTGTTGACTTGGTGAATTGTGTCAGCAAAAGAAGGGCCTGCAGAACTTTAGTTCCTGCAACATATTGAAGGTTATTAGGTCAGCCGAGGCTGTGCAGGTCAGTGTGAATATGCCTGCAATTAGGCGCAACTTGTGATTGCTATCTCTCAACAATCGAACAAGACAATACATATTAAACACAAGGTCAAGATTGTGTCTCGACAATAACATTGTCGTTTGTGCGGCCCAATACAAAGCCATGTGCATACCAATGCTCCACCCCAAACATAACATAATGCTGATTGGCCAGTTTAGAAACTGTTCTCGCCCAAATGCAACGGTAATGCTCCTTAGCAGGATGTTCCTACAAAGATGGTAAAACAAGATTTCGATCCCTCTTGGGTTGTAAGTTATTTCACGATTATGGAAAAAAAAAAAAACCTATTAACTTTCAGCAAATGCTCATGCATATAAATGATCCTCTAAACACAGAGCATAAGACATTAATACTGACTGGAGACTCAACAGAAGACCACTGTAAAAATGCTATGCCTTCAAATGTGAATGCAGTCGGAGGATAATGGGGAGTGGCAGGGAAAATTAACAGCCAGGGGAATAACGGGGAAAAATCTATTTGGTTGGTGAGATTATTCATAATTCGGTCGGGTCTGCTTCAGTGCATACAACCGCTGCAGACCCCTGGTCCAGGGCTCTGTGTGCAATCATTGCATTGGCACTCTTCCTAATCTGACCGGACCCTCAACGGGCTGGGTGGAGGTGAGTGGGGCTCAGGAAACAGTCACAACTCCACTCAACTTTCACTCTAGCTGCCATGCTAATTATGGTGCCCCTCTCCCCCTCTTCCCCACTGCCCTCAAAGGCCAGCTGAATGTTCCCCCAGGGCTTGTAGCACTCGGTGTACACTGGGGTGGCGTTGTGGCCAGCAGTGTGACGTGGAACTGTGTGGAGTGTTGATAAAATAGTAATACATGGGAGAGGGGGGCAGGGAGAAGTGAGAAGTGGAGAAGAAGAAACTAGGTTCATCGGGCATATGACCTCCCCCTATGCTAAATTAACCCTTTCGTTGCATTTCTTCTATGAATATGCATTCACAACATATACTGAAACGCAAAAGAAACTTACCACCTTTGAAACCTTTAAATATCAACAATAACACTGCGTGTAGTAAATGTGTGAACTTATTTGTGGACAATAGTGTCCTCACTGTCAGACAAAACGGTCACGGATGGTCACTTGAACCTTCAATGGTCACTTCATAGCACAGCTGTTGAACAGCCATTTTGACTGTCAGTGATTAGCCAAGGGGTAAGGGATGATTTTAATGAGCTGCACGTGATGTCTTGATATTGGCTTTAAAAAGGCCAGTGCAAAATGGGCATTTCAATCAACATGCCATGATTGTCAAGGGATCAACGGCAGCGTGCCCTGGGCATGCTGCAAGGTGGACTGAGCTACCGTGAGGTGGCACGTCGCCTTGGCTGTTCACACCAGACGATATCGGCCCTGGTGGACAGAGACACCCTCCACAACTCTGCAGATGACAGACCTCGATCAGGGAGGCCAAGAGTCACCACTGCAAGGCAGGACAGGCAGATGGTCTGAAGTCACCTGCGGGATCGATTCCATCCAGCATCCCACACTGCGGCAGAAACACCGGGGCGTGCAAACCCACGGATCTCCAATGATACTGCACGAAGACGACTGTATGACTATGGTCTGACTGCCAGAAGACCATACAGAGGCCCCGTGATGACGGCTGCCCATCGCCGCAACCGACAGAGATGGTGCCAGCAGCATCAGCGGTGGACCTTGGCGCAGTGGAACGAGGTCGCTTTCAGCGATGAGTCAAGGTTCTGTGTGGACGCTCGCCAGTAATTGCTCGCCACTTCTTCTCCAGACACGCTCACGCCCATCAGGACTGTCCACACAGAACCTTGACTCATCGCTGAAAGCGACCTCGTTCCACTGCGCCAAGGTCCACCGCTGATGCTGCTGGCACCATCTCTGTCGGTTGCGGCGATGGGCAGCCGTCATCACGGGGCCTCTGTATGGTCTTCTGGCAGTCAGACCATAGTCATGCAGTCGTCTTCATGCAGTATCATTGGAGATCCGTGGGTTTGCACGCCCCGGAGTTTCTGCCGCAGTGCGGGATGCTGGACGGAATCGATCCCGCAGGTGACTTCGGACCATCTGCCTGTCCTGCCTTGCAGTGGTGACTCTTGGCCTCCCTGATCGAGGTCTGTCATCTGCAGAGTTGTGGAGGGTGTCTCTGTCCACCAGGGCCGATATCGTCTGGTGTGAACAGCCAAGGCGACGTGCCACCTCACGGTAGCTCAGTCCGCCTTGCAGCATGCCAAGGGCACGCTGCCGTTGATCCCTTGACAATCGTGGCATGTTGATTGAAATGCCCATTTTACACTGGCCTTTTTAAAGCCAATATCAAGACATCACGTGCAGCTCATTAAAATCATCCCGTACCCCTTGGCTAATCACTGACAGTCAAAACGGCTGTTCAACAGCTGTGCTATGAAGTGACCATTGAAGGTTCAAGTGACCATCCGTGACCGTTTTGTCTGACAGTGAGGACACTATTGTCCACAAATAAGTTCACACATTTACTACACGCAGTGTTATTGTTGATATTTAAAGGTTTCAAAGGTGGTAAGTTTCTTTTGCGTTTCAGTATATGTATGTAAACGTAGTAGAGTATTGTATGCAGGAACAAATATACGAGATTTACCATTTCGTTCGCAACACGTTCCAATATCTCAGGCATTCAGCTCTGTTCGGCACTTCGCTCTGACTGTCAAACTCTGACTGCGGCATCCAAGGGCCACCTTCTTTCCTGGTGTGCTGCCTTCTTCATCTCATTTACCCCGTGCCTAACTTGCAATGGATTGCTGTCATCTCTTCTCGCAGTAGAAGCGGGAGTTCTCCAAAGTAGCACTTTGGGCCTAGTATTGTTCCTTGTATTCTGAAATGAACCCACTTTTCCTCCTTGCAGATTACTCCACTTTATACCATAAGATATCCCCATCCATCCAACAGGCGGGCAGCAGCTGCTGATGTGGAAATAATCAGATTATATTCTGACAAATGGAATATGTCGATCAATACGGGCAATTCTCATACGATCATCCTGTCTCTCATCTGAATAGTCTCGTAAACCCACCATTACGTTTCCATAATCCATCACTCTAAGGGGTTTAACTTCTTCAACCTTTGGGCCTTGTTATCAGTCATAACCTCTCGAGCAGGCCATGTGTATGATTTGTCAGCAGGCCATATATCTTCAAGGCCAGTCACAGACTTTACAGTGGAAAATGCTCCGTCTTTGGTCAATCTGACCATCTTGCGATTTAAAAGGTCTTCACTCATTGAAAAATGAAATATTGCTATCCTCTATGGACTGATTGCTGTTTCTCACCTCTGAATGTTGTATAATTCTAAGTTATCCTTACTATAAGTCATGGGCCAGTGTTTGGTCGTTTGTTGATCCGGTCCTCCTACAGGTCTGGCCCAAATACAACCAGACTTGCTACATATGACCCCAATTAGTGAGTGTATAGGGGTATTTTTATCTTTGCTGGCGGTCTTCGGGTGAGGGGGGAGGGCAGGAATGCAAATTCTCTGTGTAAATGTGTATTGTGTAGCATCGCCTACAGGTGGGAGAGGGTACTACATCTTCCAACCTTTACAGTACATTATTCCTGGCCCCACATTTACCAGGGCAGCGAGGTGTTTTGAATGATAAGCAGTATGTTTGTATGCTTATGCATGTTTTTGCTTCATGTACATAACATGGGTAATTTTTATTTTATTGAGGGGGCTGTTAGTTGCCTATGCACCACCCAAATAAAGGTGTGTCAGAAGAATGTGTTGCATGCTTAGAACAAGGATGTCTTTCGGGCTGGTACTCTGCTTGTCATCATAATTATTGGCATAATAGATCACAGACAGTGCACGCCCACTATTCCCTCCAGCATTTCAACTAGGCAGTGTAACGCCATATGTCATGCTTCATCTCTGCCAATGATCCTGTCTACCCCTATTACCTCCCTTCCTTCCCAATCTCTTTATCACAGGTTACTTTGTCCTCCCCTTGTCTCCAGTCTCATCATTCGCTTTCTTGCTTATGTCCACCTATGCTGCCATTATCTGCACATTGCCTTTCTTATATCGTGTTCCCTTTCTGTTTTTCCATGAACCGAGACTTTGTAAATGGGGAAAAAATCTTTTTTTAGCTCCTCCAGAAAAGAATTGCTTTACGCTTTGTTTTCATCCAACCAGCGTAACACTACAGGCCTTCGTACTATGCCCAGTAATAGTACAGTGAATCCTGTAGCATCTTATGGGATGGAAATGCAAATACAGTGTACCAAGCATGTAGAAATCAATCACTTGATTGGTTAAGGCTATTCGATGCAATATCATTTCCTTTACTAATACCGTACAGTATATGAATCTCTGAATAAGTGCATGTATGCAGTGTTTGCTTGAAGCTATGTTCTAATGGAATGTAGCGAGTCTGCACTTGGTAACGTCGATCACTAGAAATTGCTCTTCCTGCCAACAAATGATAAATGTGCCGATTATAGTACAGTAGGACCCCGCTATTCGCGGGTTCTGCGTATTCACAGTTGATAAAATTCGACCTGTTTCTCTATTCGCGGAAAAGTGTCCGGCAAATTCGCGATTTTTCTTTTCCTATTCGCAGCATGTTCCGTGAATTCGCGGTTTTTCAGGGGCGCAAATATATATATTTTTTCACGAGCTGCTAGCTTGACACATTTATAAAACCCATCTTTTACCAGCCATGCATAAAGCAGCTGGACATATGCAAAAAAAACATCTACAAGCCGCGAGCATGACCTGCTTATACATTCACTGCTGTGTGCTTTGCGTTTTCATGGCTTTCGCGGCTGCGAATTTTAGCCGCAATATAATTGAGAGCTTCGGGGGGATGTTCCACCATTTGCGTAAACAAGTCAACCCCATAATTTATAGAATGAAAACGCTTCATTAAATCTATTATTGAAATTAGCAGATAGGCTGAATGTGGCATCATCTGATAACATCCCCCACAAACAATGTGCAGAGTATTCACCTCTCCCGCAGCTACTCACAATGCCTGCATTCCTTCAATAGCTTGGAAATGGTAGCTGGTGTTGTCATTAAAAAAAAAATTTGTAAGCATTTTTTATGAAACTGTAATCGTGTGCATTTGCGGTCAAACACATTTTAAACTTTAAAAATTTTCCTCCATGAATCAGGAACCACCGGGAACCTATAACGTATCCCCCTTTTCCCCATTGAAACAATGCCACGGCAAACATTCGCGGGATTTTCATCGACCTTCATGGATTATCGCCGACATGCGCAGGTTTTGTCTCGCCATTTCCGGGACTTTCATCGACCTTCACGGATTATTGTCGTTTTCTCGGGATTTGCCTCGCCATTCGCGGTTTGTTCCTCTCTAGTCGCGGTTTTTCGCGACTCGGGAACATTTCCCCCCTTTTTCCAGTGAAACAATACCCCGCCATTCGCGGTTTCGCAATTAGCGCCATTTTCAAGGAACGTATCCCCCGTGAATAGTGGGTGTGGTTCGATGGTATATATTTGGTGTAGATGTACAAAACAAAAATCCCATGTTCATCGAGGCTGAAATTGCACAGCTTGCAACATGCTGTCAATTACAACACTGTATTAGATGATGCCCTGTTTTTTTCATAATTTCTTAATTCTGTTCTTGCACTCTTTTTTGAATGTATTTTTGTTTACTGCAGTGAAGTGCGGTGAGAAGCAGAAGAAGAAGAATCGTCGGCCGGATATTGCTCTCTACCGACCTGGAATCTCCCGATTGCGCGGTGGCAAACCTAGACAGGCGTTGGCAGGGGAAAAGGGGGAGCAGGAGGATGAAGCAGGAAAAATGGAGAAAATTGGGGAGGTGGATGAAGATGACCAATATAATGACACTAACACTGAAGTTGTGCCGAGTTCTAGCCCAAGGATGCCACATGTAGTGGAAGGTGGCCAACAAGAATTGGATTTTAGACATAGATTATCTAAAGAGGCGCCATGTAAAGACAGACAGGATGCAAAGCAGGAAAGGGGTGCTTTAAAAATAACAGAGCATGAAGCTATCATTGATTTCGACAGTGATGGCACCACCACTATGACAGGTCAATTCCTTGAGTCTGATGAAACGTGTTTCAAGGGGCAGCACTGCCGGAAACCAGAACGCCAAATCTATCGACAGCTGAAACGTGGAGTGCTACCTGCACGAAGTCAGCAGCTTGGAAATGGTACTGTGCCAGAGGTTACTGCGGAGCTCGCTCGTACCTCTCTTGGGTGCAAGGCATCAAAGACCAGAGGTACGAACACTCGGTCTGATGCTGTCCAAGGTTTGGATAGTTCCAGAACAAGAGAGGGTATAGTTGATAACATGAACACAAAAAACAATATTCCAGTAGTCAAAATTGGTGTTTCTGAAAACAAAATTTGTCAAGTGGCTGAGCAATCTAATGCCATAGTGCCTGGCCTTTCAGGAAACAGTCCTGCAAACAATAAGAAAGGAAAGCGAGAACGCAGAAGGCAGAAATTTGCAAATGATAAGACTGATTTTTGTTTTGATGATTTGGAGAACAAGAGACTTGAAGCAAAGAGCGGTGGAGAAAAGAGACCAAAAAGGACTGAGAGGAATAGTCGATATATGAGGAACGGCCAACAACAAAATGTGGCTGCTAAGGACCATGATCAGGGGGGAAGGCAAACAGATTTTATAAAGAAGAATGGCGAGGTAATCAAACTGCCAAAGAGGTGGCTTCATGACGCAATGGAAATTGGTTGCTCCACGGGTATGCAGGAAGAGTCTTTTACCTGTTGTCAAGGCAGTGATGGGAAGGCAACAGAAATTTATGGCCGACGTGTTGGCATTTCATCTGGCTCGGCGGATGAGGATCCTGATTATGATGATGATGGTGGTGTTAGGCGTCAGCCAAGCTTTGGCAGTGATTCATCCACTGGTTTACAAGTCTGTGCTCCTCATCAAGTGAAGGAAGCAATTTCAGGAGTAGCAGAAACAGAAAGGTCCCTGCACACACAAGGGGACAATGAACGACTTGGTAAAAGCGGGGGCATTCTCTTTGTTTCTTCAGCTTCTTTGCAGCATGGAGTAGTAAAACAGGTACCAGAAGCGACCATTATACCTTGTAAAGCTGTTGCACCACGGCGAAGAGGACATGGAGGCTCTCGACGCCTTTGGGAGCCTGGGGAGATTGCAAAGATGTCGAGTGCGGAGCAGCTTTCTACTCAACCCTTGCAGTTTCATGACAGTGAGGAAGAGGAAGCAGAAGATGGTGTGGGGAATGATGAAGAAGGGAGTGGCACTGCATCTTCACAGTCTCCCGCAAGATCGCCAGCAGAAGTAGCCCAAGCTTCTGCTCTTGCAACTGGTATTGGCTCATACCGCTTCCATGCTTACCAGCACCCTTACTTTGCCTACCACAATATTGGTGCATTTCCCATTGGACAGAGCAATGGTTCCAATGCCTTCTTCCCATTTCCTAGACAGGCACCGACTCAGGAATTTTTCTCTATGATGCCTGGTACGTGGATCCTTTTGAACGGTTTATTAGTTTTTATTTTTTGGTCTAATTTTTGTTTCTTAAATGTAAGCTGCTCCCCCTGTCCTGACTTTTCTTGTTTTCATCTCCCCCCCCCCCCTTTTTTTTTTCTTTCTCAAATTCAACATTTTAAAACGTTATTATTGCTGTCCTCTTAGCACCCTCCACTTTTCCCACTGTTTAAAAGAAAAACAAAAAAGGTTTTAAATTTTTTTGTATTCTATTTTTAACGTCTTCTTTTGTACTTTTTCGATTGGTACAGGTGCATTTTATGGTGGCTATGCTATGCCTGGACCTGCTTGCTTGCCTTCTTATCCTGAAGATTCTCAAAGTCTCGTTCGTGCAATTGCCTCTTTGGAGGCTCAGCTTGCCAATCTGTTTTCTTGTGGTCTCTCGACACCAGAAGCAGCCCGGAGAGTGGACCATATTCGGTAGGCAAATTGAAATGCCCCTTGTCTGTTGTTTCTTCAATGCAAGCACGTGAAAGATCGAATGGTGTCTGTCGTAAAACATCATCGAGCTGACACTATGACCATAAAGTTTAAAATAGATTAAATAAAATGGGATATGGAAGTTGTAAAAAAGAAAAGAATAAAGGATGTCTGAGAGAAAGGGGAGGGGTATGACACATTCAAGATGGAAGTGGAGAGTGCTCACGTGAATTTAATAATCTTTGTGTATTTAATATGCAGAATACTTTTTATCACATGCTTTCTTCGTTCTATCTCCGCCCGGACATTATTCAGCCGGGAACTACTTTTGGTGACAGAGAGAGTGCTGCTCTTATCGGTGGCACAGTGCGAGCGGGATGGCCTTGAGCAAGGTCTCTGGAAAGCTGTTTTCCACCAGCTGATTGAGCGTGGCCGCCAGCAGCTAAGAGATTCCACTGTACCGACCGAGGCACAGGCCATCCAGGCTTGGCTCCTTACTATCCTTGACGAGGTCCTACATTCTTTAACAGTTTTATTCTGCCTTGTTTTTAATTTGCCTTTATAAATGTCAGTATCAATAATCCCTTTGAAGGAGCCCTTGTTTTTTCCCTCCCCATGAATGTGGTCATCCAGCTTTCCTTTTTGTTTCAGGGTAAAGCGTTCTATGAGGGACTCTTGTGCAAACTACAAGAAGTTTACAACTTTAGTGTGGAGGAGGAAACTGATGGCACAGCTATTAAACCAAAAAGCAAAACGGTGTGCGGAGTTTTTATTATTATCATTATTATTATTATTATTATTATTATTACCACAACCACAATGTCACATAGAGGTCTCTCTTTTTTTTCTTTCTTTTTTTTTTGTATACTGAATCGAGGCTCGTGAAAGAGCTAAAATTGAGGTTTTGTTGAGACCTTCAATCCTCTTCCTAATGATTTTTTTCCCATGCAGGTGAAATATGCCCTTATCAGTGCTCAGCGTTGCATGATCTGTCTTGGTGACATCGCTCGTTACTGTGAGCAGGCTAATGACACTGCCAATTTTGGCAAAGCTCGGAGGTGAGACTTTTAAAGTAGAGCTGGAAGTTGTTGTTTTGGTCGCAGTAACAGAGCTGGACGTTGTTGTTTAACAGAAAGAATTGGCTCAATTGATAGCTTATTGTATCCTGTTGTACTCCATGCCTTTTGTGTATAAAACAAGCCATTGAGGTTATCATCACCATTTCTTTACTTTGCTGTATGGCCAGCTTTGACCCTAATGAATACCGTTGCTCCTGCTCTATCTACTACTACATTGGCCTGTACAATCTCAGTCCGCCTTGGTCTAGAAGCACCTCAGTGGACCTTGAATACCTTGGCTCGGTTCATAACCACACTGTGTGGTGTAACAATTTCTCATCAGATTAATTTTTATATCATAGATTTGAAGCACTGGTGAAAGCAAGGTGGTGGGCTTTTGGTCATCATTCTAGCTAGCTCTGATCAAAGAGCTTTAGTACCTCTGCCACCGAAGGTGGACGGAGACTATATTTTCAGCCTTGTCTGCCTGTCTGTGAGCAAGGATATCTCAAAAATAGTCTAGTAGGAAGACTAGGTCCCCCTGCACCCCCCGGAGATATACTTCTAATCAGTGTTTCTAGATTGGAAAAAATGTGTAGAAAATGACTAGCTATGGCCCCAAGCTGAAAAAATGTCCCACATACCATTTTTATGCAAATTACTGCTGCCATTATCAAAAAAACGATTTTTGACATATCTCAGCCAATATTGCAGATAATTGAAAAATGAAGGTGTCTCGACCCATGTTTTGAAGGGCATAGATCATGATAGAACTATTCATAACATGATTACATGTGTCTATGGTATACTAGTATGCTAATTAGTGCTTTATTTACAAAATAATCACAGTTTTACGAAATAATAGACTCATATTAAGGTCCGTCTACACAGACGTTAACACAAAGTTTTATTTTTCTAAATATTACAACTGTCAAAATAGTCCTAGCACTCAATGTGACCACTCTTCTCTTGCTTGTTTTAGATAAACATCATTAGCATTAGTGATTCTACACTGAGTCAGTCATCATCATTTTCATCGAAATCGTCAGAGTCAAACTCTTCTTCTCCTTCCTCTTCCTCCTCCTCTTCGTGCTCTCCTGTGTTCAGAAGATCCACCAGTGAGGTTGGTAGGATGGGACCACTGGACCACATTGGTTTCAACAGTCCTTCATCAGTCCTTATCCATCCTTGCTCCTCATAAGGTTTTGGCTTTTCGATGATAGGTTGATCGGCTCTTTTGTACAATGCTACGCGGTGGTTCACACGCTGGATGTGCGGCTTCAGGGCAGACTGGCATGGAGGAAGGCGAGCCAGATCAACCTTGGACTTGGATGTGAGGGTCTTGTCCTCTCCCACCATTTTTCGTAGCAGCTTGGCACGGACAATGTCCACTGATGACTCGCGACTCTGGCCGTACATCACACAGGTGAATTTTTCTAACTGCCTCTCCACCTCAGGGTTGGCATCCCAGTTGTCACCCAGTTCACCGAATGCCCTGTGAAACCTGGGATTCTTCTCCAGCTTTTTCAAGGGCCCGACTTTTCCCTTCCCTTTGAAGGCACTGGTGCAGTCTTCTCCGCTGAACACATAGTACCCCAGGAGAGTGGCACAGTAGTCCTCTCCCAGGGATTCTGCCAGCTCAGAGACGTTGACAAGTTGGCGATGCTTCCCTGACCCTGTATCCAGGTACACCGTCAGCTTGATGTTGTGGGCATGGTGGAGCAGGATCAGGAGGATGTCTGTGTCCGGTGTTCTGACTACAGCGTTCTTGTATCCGATGGTAGCAGCATGATGGAGGTACAGAACCACCCTGGTATCAGTCTCTTCCTGGTTGCTGTAGATCGTGGGGAGTTCACGTACCTCGACCTGAAACACAAAAAGGCACCGCATTTCAATCACCAGTCACTGCCAGTTTCAGATCTAGACAAACATCACAGGTAATCACCTTTTTTTCAGGAAAAATTACAAATTGAATCGCCATTCACGAAGGGCTTTCAATTTTACCTTGCCATTCGTTGAGGCAAGTTGGTGGGCCTTCCCCTCCACGATCAGCACAGCCATCTCTGTTCTCTCCAGCCTGGTAGCTGCCTCTTGTCCACTCCACACTTTCAGAAGAAGCTGGCACATCTGCTTTTTGTTGTCGTCATTTGCAAGGAACATTTTGAAGTCATATGGCTTCCTGGTTGCTGGTCCAGCCAGAATGATCTTCTCTGAGCTGCCCCGCCTCAGCCTTTCCTGCGCTTTGATTGACTCAGGATGGTAACTGTCAGTGGAGAACAGAAAGTGCTGCTTGGCCACCATCTGATCAAGCACCTGCAAGCATATCTCACCACATGTTGGGGGAAGGTTGGCAAGGGTATGCAGCAGCGCCATTCCATCCTGGATGAACAGGGCATCCTTGGGGTATTGCAGATCTTGTGGTGTGGTGTCCTCTAAAAGGTAGTGCAGAATGGAGGCTTTGTTGGTTTTGCAGAAGAACCCATCTGGTGTCCCAAGGCTAGGAGGCACTGGCATCAGGCAGTACTTCATGAGTTCTCCCAGGTCTAATGGCTCATCTTGACTCTGAGACTTGACAAGGAGCAGGAATGCAAGGTTGCTTTGCTCCTGATACTGGATGACCTGGAATGATAAATGGTGATTGGTTGATATGTACTACAGGAAGGACTACAGGTGAAAATTATTCATGTGCTATAAATTGGCATATTTACAATCTTTACATTGTTCATTGATGTGCACTGTCTTTAATAAACAAATTTGGAGTTCAATCTTGTATCTCAATATAGCATGTACAGGACGCCATTTAAAAATACAACATAAAATACAAAAGCACTTGGGTATTGGATTACATCCTTACCTTGCCCTGTGAGGATGTTAGTGTGATCTTCTTGTTACTAGCCTCCATGGTCTTGAGTTTCTTTCTCTTGATTGGGTTGAAGAAGCTCTCAGGTTCTCCGCTTTCCAGGCGCCTGATGAAGTCAGCTTTCGCAGCTTTCCCCACAGCTTCTGCTTGTAACACATCCATCTCAACATCCATGGGGACGGGAGCACCAGAGGCCAGGCAGTAGAGTTTGTCCTTATCAATGATGGTGAACGGATTGGTGAAGTTCTTGATAGTAGTTAGGGTTCGCTGAACGGCCTCCTCGCCTTTTCTGATCTCTGCCTTCTCTAGTTCACGATGTCTCCCTGCTCTTGGGCAGTCTGGGTCATCGATGAGATCCACCATCTCAAGGGTCTTTTCATAGAACTGTGCCCGTGCTGTGGTTGTTCGGCACCATCTCTGGTATGCCCCAAACTGACTGTACAGGCCAGCAAAGCCACCTGAAAAGTGAACATATTTTAATTGCATAACCCAATCATTAAAAGGGAAATGTTTTGTAAGAGCAGTTTACATCATATAAAGCTGGTTTCTACAGTTTCAAATGTATAATGTACTGAAAGAAAATGATGTACCTGATGATTTAGCAAAGCGCATGAACGTTTCTTCCATTGTCTTGTCGACAGCACTGAGTGCCCCTGGTATCATCGAGCGAGCCACTGCGATTGCACCCATAGTAAGCAGGTCCTTGGCCCCTGGGTGCGTGCTTTCCAGATTTGTCAGGTGGACTTCCAGCCAAGTCAGATATCTGTAAAGTACAGAGAGGGAAATACTGTAGACATTTATTGGAATAGCTCCTCTCATAATACATGAACCCAAGTATCAATTAAAATCTACTCAGTGATGGTTATACATTTTACCATGTATGCTACACAAACCTGGAGTAGTTGTGTCCGTCAAAGGCGAAGAAGATATCTGCCATCTCTCCGTTACACTTGTGAAACAGCTGGAGGTTGTTGGTCTTCACAGAGTGGAGGAGCATGAAGACAAGATGGCAGTGGGTAATGAACGACATCCAGAAGGCAGCTGTCTTCCCCAGGTGGCCCTTGCGCACCTTTTCCTCAAAGGCATGGTACTTTTTGATGAGGAGTAGAGTTGAGGGGTCTTTGAGGGCTTCATCGAGGTGCTCTCGGTTGCAAGACTGGGTCATTCTGAGAAGCACAGCAGGGTCAGAGATCATGATGTTCTCCTCCTCAGTGAATCTCTCCATCAACAGCCTCTCCATTGCCTCACACACTGTTTTGAGGCAAAAGAGGGACTTTGCGTAGGCCTTTCCACTGAGAACACCTTTGAGAGATCCACTTGTTACTAGTTGTGCCTCAAAGAGAATCTCTGCATATCCAGAACCACGCATCTTGTGTCCAGTGAGCATCCCGATGTAGTTCATGGATGTGTGGAAGGGTCCAATCGTTACTACATGACTAGCAAATTCATTTGGCCAGCGCCAGATGATGGGAAGGGCTTTCATGCAGACACCCAGATCAAATGTATTCAGGACCCATCTCTGACCCACCTCAGCAGTTGCTGCCTCGGAACGCTTCAGTAGCTCACGAACAACTGCGTTGTCTGTGATCGGTTGGTGGATAGGCGTGCAGTAGTCGACTGTTGATTTGCTGGGTGGGGGAGAACCAGTTGCAGAGGTGAAACCCCCTAGCCCAGGCACAGGCTGCAGGCCACAGCTTCCGATGTATCTGATGAAGAGCCAGATGTAGTACTCTTGCATCGTAGTGGCAATACAAAGTCAATGGTGGGAAGAAAAGTTGAGTGGTACCAATGTTACTGCCAATGTCCCGCCCCTATGCAAGACTCAGGAGCATCTTGTTGACATTTAACCTTGAAAATACCTGGGTTTAGACCCCTTATGTACCATGTTAAGTTATCTGCAGTATTAACGTATCCTTATCATTTGTAAAACTGATTATTTTGTAATTACAGCATTAATATGCATACTAGTATACCATAGACACATGTAATCATGTTATGAATAGTTCTATCATGATCTATGCCCTTCAAAACATGGGTCTAGACACCTTCATTTTTCAATTATCTGCAATATTGGCTGAGATATGTCAAAAATCGTTTTTTTGATAATGGCAGCAGTAATTTGCATAAAAATGGTATGTGGGACATTTTTTCAGCTTGGGGCCATAGCTAGTCATTTTCTACACATTTTTTCCAATCTAGAAACACTGATTAGAAGTATATCTCCGGGGGGTGCAGGGGGACCTAGTCTTCCTACTAGACTAAAAGTTATGTATGGATTCGGATGAAACTTGGTGGGTAGGTTGGGTGTGTGACATGGACGAATTTATTGCATTTTGGTGAAGATCCGGATAGAGAACTTGGTGATTCTCACCCTTGAGAGATAGTGCCAAAACGATATATAGCACGATATCTGAAAAGGTTAGAGACTTAAAAAGAGGTTGTAAAAAGTAAAAAAAAATGTTAGACGGATTATGACAAAACTTGGTGGTTGAGTTGGTTAGGTGACAAGAACAAGCCGATTAGAGTTTGTTTGAGGTCCGGATGCAGGTCTGGTCTATCAGTGGGATACAAAATGTAAACTGTTCAGCCTGGCGGAGTTACGCTCTCTACCAAGTGTCGTTCTGGTTGAGTGAATAAATTGTCACTGATAAATAAAATAAAAAAACTTTTAAAAAAGTCTTTAATAAAATCTGCCGTTTTGCAAAGGAAACTTTCTCTTTTCTGTTCAATTTGACTATGTCCTTTTTGAACTCATGATGGGACATTGTAGTTCGCACGAAGATGGACTGAGGTGGGCTGAAATGGTCTGGCTCTGTTATGGCTCGGCCAAAGGTGATTGTAAGCCAAAACAAAATTTGACTCAAACTTGATGCTCCCTGACATTGGAGGCAAGGTGTAGCTTTTACATACAGTATATGTTTTTATTTGAACATCTTTGTTGTCTGATTGTTGAAGCTGGTACCTGAAAGCACAGAAGTTAGCACCGAAGAACGGACGCCCATACAACCAGTTGGCTCTTCTCGCCATCTACACTGTGAGTGTCCTGGTAAAACAGTACTTCCTACTAGTTGCTGTTTCTTTTGTTTCAAATATACTCGTATATTTAAATTGTGTACTGTATACTTCATCTCTTGAAATGATCCTTTAATTGTTTTATTTATTTTTTGCACGTTGTCTTCCTACAATCGTAATCAATTTTCATTCTCTCTCTCTCCACCCAGCGCCGGAAGATGGATGCTGTATACTATTATATGCGCAGTTTGGCTGCAAGCAATCCGATTCTGTCTGCACGTGAAAGCCTGTTAAGTCTGTTTGAGGAAACAAAGCGGAAGGTGAGATGGTGGAGGAATGGTGGTCAAGTTCTTCAACTCATGTTTGTCATACAATGCTCGTTAGCGCAATTCACAGTAATTCTTAAAATCTATTTATTTATTTTTCAACCGATTTGCTTTTAGCCAGTTTTATCCAAAAGCATTTCTATCTGACACTGCATTGTGTGTCGAAACCGAAATGAAGAACTAGACCCACCTGACACACAGCTGAAATCATTTCCAAAATCGGACTAGAAAATCAGTCGATCTTTACAAATAGGTTTTACAAAAATAGGCTTTACAAATAGGTCTAAAGGTGGTTTTTTTACAAATAGGTAAAGTTCGTACTTTAGGTGTACAACTATTTCAAAGTTTAATATTAAAACAATACAATAGATTTGGTACCATCTATAGCAGCATTTGAATGTTAATTCAATGCATTAGGAGTAGCTGGTAATTTGTGTTCATGTGGTACGGAATTTAAAAGGTGGAAAAACGCTCTGGGTTGGCCTGTTGGTTTCACCTGAACCCCTTGCTCATTTTTGGGGAACCCAAGTTCCTTCCTTCAATATGACTTACCAAGTTCAAATACCATATGTTTGTCCATTGTCTACAAATGTCCTTGTCATTCATGTAAGAGTCAACTAATGGGACTTCAGGTTTCCGGTGTTGGATTTGGCGCACCTTGCGGCGAAACCCGACAAGTGCTTATTTTTAGTTCCTTTGCGGACTTGTTATCATGATTATGTGTTGCGTGTATTAGATGTCATTTAAGGTTGCAATAGTTTTAAAAACGCTCTAGGTTGGCCTGTTAGTGGTCACCTGCACCCCTTGCTCATTTTTGGGGAACCCCAGTTTTTTCCTTCAATATGACTTTCCAAGTTAAAATACCATATGTTTGTCCATTGTCTACAAATGTTCTTGTCATTCATGTAAGAGTCAACTAATGGGACTTCAGGTTTCCGGTGTTGGATTTGGCGCACCTTGCGGCGAAACCCGACAAGTGCTTATTTTTAGTTCCTTTGCGGATTTGTTATCATGATTATGTGTTGCGTGTATTAGATGTCATTTGTTGCGTGTATTAGATGTCATTTAAGGTTGCAATAGTGTTGGTAGCAGATTACTGGATAATTACATTGTTTTATTTTGAAGCACGTCTTTTAGTGGCTAGTCAAGTGTTTTTTCTTCTTCTTTCTGCTGGGATTGGTTTGGAGTGACAGGTCAGGGCATGGGGGAGCGAGCGAGCAGAGGTGGTGATGGGGGAGGAAGGAGGGGAGAGGAGGGACAGGGTGGAGAGACTGCAGGTGGTTGTGGTGGTGTTGGGGGGCGATGTGGATGGAGTGAGTGTAGGAGTGGTTGGTGTGGTGGCGTTGTGGGAAGCGGGAGGAGCGACCACAGGTTGGGGGTTGGGGATGGTGGAGCAAGTGTTGTCAGGAGTGAGGGATGGAGCAGAGATGAAACAATTTAAATATAGTATGTCAACATAGATGTGTGGGTTGTTTCAAAGCTATGGGAATAAAGCATATTGCAGGAAGGTTAAATGACTTTGTCAGGTGATGGCAAAAATAAACTTGCTGTCGTACATGAAGGAGCAAATGATTATCATGAAAGTTTACTTTGAAGTGTTGGAAAAATACAGACAGGATATTGGGTTGCTGACCAAAAGCAAAGGGCTGTCAGATCATGTTTTCTAATATCCTTCCAAGAATAGGAAAGGGCAATGAATTCATGATTAGAGTTGAAGTTGTCAACCCATGGTTGGAATATTGGTGTAGGCAGCAAGTTTTTGTTTGAAAGCAATGGGAATCTCTTTGGCAATGGGAGTGTTTCAAGAATTATTATAATTTTCTAAACAAAGGGGGCAGAAAGGTTTGCAGTGAAATTGAGGAGGGAATTAAGGATTTTTTTTAGGCTAGAGAAAGGGTTGACAGTGAGGTGCAGAGGCTGTAAATGAATGAAATGGTCCTGATCATAAATATTGACAGGCAGGGAAAAGTTAAGAAAACGTTCTGCACCAACTTCAGGAGTTTAGATAAGATGGAAGAGCTTGAAGCTAAAGTAGATAGCGAGGAGTGCAATATCGGTGCAGTAGGTGTGAGTTGGTTAAATGAGAGAAATGGAGGACAGGACTTGAAGGCTGCATGATGCGTACTTGCGATGGGATGGTGTGTAACAATCTGGGTAAAAAGACAGCATTGTATTGAGGGAATTGATGTAGATTTTAGAGGATCATGTGTGGATTGAGATTTGGGATTGGAAGAACAGTAAGATACTTGTCGGATGCGTTTACAGAGCTCCTGATATTAAGGAAGAACAGGAAAGCAGCAATCGTGAATAATTCAAAGTCATGAGGTTATGGAAGTGTTGATGACAGAGGATGTTCATTTGCTGGGGAAAGATTCGTTCCATGAACATGGAAAGGGCATGGGGGTCGGGGGGCAATCAGCAGCAGAGCAATGGGAAACCTTGAAGGAGCAAATGTGCAGTATACAGAATAAGTATATTCCAGTGAAGTGAAATTCAGAGGCAGAAAGAGAAGAAAGTGGTTGAGCAGGGAGGAAAGAGTGCTATTAAGAACTAGCAGAAAGAGTTTTAGGTATAAAGTGAGGTAAATAACAGTTTAAGACCAGTGGGGGTGCATTGAGGAATAGTACAGGGAGATTGGTTGGTGTTGAAAGTGAGACTATGGGTTCAGGTATTTTGCTCAATATTTCAGGGGCATTACCTATGGCTGAGAGAATGGTGGGAGTGGAGGAAATTTAAAAACAGTTAGTAAAGCGAAGAGATAAAGCTCCAGAGATGATGTATGCATCCGAGAGTATTGAGGGAGGTGGCAGTGCATGTGAGTGTCAAGTTGAAGGAGCACTCTGGGCATTTTTGAAAGGTTTTAATTTGACCATTCATGTTTCAAAAGCTACATCTGTGAATATGTGCAACTTGTAAAAACAAGTCAATCGATATAAGGAAAAATTTGGGTATTTCTCGGGCGGTCGCTGCTTTGATAATTTGATAACTTTGCTAATTTCATGATCGGGCGTCGCTTTGACATCCGCCCTATGCGTAGTAGAAGCCCGCCGTATTTGTTAGCAATACACATCAGTGGCCTATTTGGTGTCCATTGTATTCAAGTGATATTCTGCACTGCATTGCCTTTGACTGTTATGATTAGACAAGGAACACAACGGAAACCTTAGTTTCTATTCTTTCCACTTAAACAGCCGGATCAGTGGAATAAATGGTTGCAGAATCTGAAACTCGCTCGATTTCCTGAGACTTGAAACGAGACGTCTTTGCTCGGAGCATTTTGAGCCCAATTACTTTGAAAGAGACTTTAAAAAACGAGTTGAAGAATTGCATGCATTTATACAGGTGTAAAGTACAGATGTACATTGATCAGAAATCATTGTCATACAGAATAACGTTTTGGTTTGAAACGTCTTTGTTAATCCAATATATTGATTATCTGGCTCCAGATAGGTTTTCCTCACCATCTTCATGACACATGCTGGAATTACTATTCGGATCTTTTTCTCGAGCATGATGTTAATATCTTTATATTGAGCTCAATGGAGCCGGGACAGGTACCAGATGATCGGAGAGTAGCAAATATAACTTATTTAGGAGAGGTTCCAGAGAGAAATTTGGGAACTATAGGCCAGTTAGTTTAACTTCAGTTGTCGAATTTAAAAAGCCTCACCCACCACTTCCCCTTTTGCCTGCTCCACTATGAAGCTAGAATTATCCATCCCTGAAGCACCTTGTCTCTCTTGTAGGCAGAGCAAGTGGCAAAGCAGGAAGCTGGGGAAGCGGACAAGGAGCAGAGGGGGCATCGGCGATCTGGTCAGAGGAACATGCCGGGGCGCTTTCCAAATGATACCATGCGTACTGAAGTTTGGATCCACCCTGGATCGAGAAAGTCTGCAGATCAAGCAAACAGCCAAGATGATGACCTGGGAGAACTTAGCCCAAGTGATGTACGTTGGCTGTTAGTGGTTTGGTGATTTCTTTTTAATAATAATAATATCAATAATAATAATAATGCTGTTGATAAAATAGAGGTTTTCTGATTGGTAGAACACTATTCTCAATTCCATGAGTTTACAGATGCTGCAGTAACAACTGCAGTGAACAAAAATTACAACATAAAATAATATGTAAAAATAAAATTACAAATAATATGTATGTTAATATCTTTGAACATGTGTGTACTTTTGTGTGGCTCTTCAGTTAATTTCGTATCTATTTATCTTCAATGTATTATTTCGACTTGTCTTCAGAGGGCAATGTTCTGCAGCAGTCTTGGAAATGCACTTTATAATTTTTGTCGTTTTAAAAATAAATTTTATTGATCAAAACATATTTTATTGATCACAATACAACATATTAATTTTTTTTTATTGATCACAACGAAATAAAATTTATATTGGTGACACTGATGGCCGCTTATTTCCCAGGGAGTCAAATAAATGTTAAGTTGTCAAGGATAGCACCGTGATCAATATCGTAATCACCAGGATGAGTCACAAGGTGAGCAAAAGGTGATAAAGATGCCGCACCATAATCACCAATATTGTAATCACTGTTGTGCGTGGTGGGGTAGCACGAGGTGAGGAAATCGTATGATAAAGACGCCGCACCATAATCACCAATATTGTAACCACTGCTATGCATGGTGAGGTAACACGTGCTGAGGAAAGCGTGTGATAAAGATACTGCACTGTAATCACCGCTGAGAGGTGAGGTAACAAGGTGAGAAAGTGTGTGATTTTCCTCACCATTGTAATCACTGCTGTGAGGTGAAGAAACACGAGGTGAGGAAAGTGTGATTTGTCGCACCACGTCGATGGACCGTTGTTTGCTGATGCGGATAGATGTGATAACGATGCTGGGGAAAAACAGTTACACCCAATTGGTCAGTGCCGTGCCCAATCGACAAGTGACTATTGACGACTTAGTTGCAGCCACACAATCTCTATTTATTAAAGTAGATTCTTGCAGTGAACTTGATCCAAATTGACATTCACAGTCCTTTATTCTAAACTTCATCATAACCATTTAACACATCACCAATAGTCATATAAATTTCTTGTAAAACATTTTGTGGTTGCAGCAGTTTTTTTTTTACATTTGCCCAGGCCGCATCCATGCAATGTGGTGTCATGGTTGCTTTGTACATTTGTCAGTTGTTGATCTAAGCACCCCTCCTACATCACCCTCACTTCTTATTCTCTTCTGCCGACCCCCTCTGCACAATTTCGTTTTTCAAATATGAGTTTGATTCCCATGACAGTCTGGCCACAGGTGTTCACGAGCAAGGAGATGACCAAACAGGAAAAGAGAAGTTGAGGAAGCACAAGAAAGTTGGGTTAGGTATAGCCATATTCGGTTAATGTGGGTGGAAAACATTGTGGATACTATTGCCAATGGGGATGACAGTAGATGGTGTCGCATCGTTTGCTTGAGACATTGGAATTGGGATGGAACAGCCTCAATAAGATCATTCCACAAATTGTTTAAAAGAGGAACATTGGTTTCACGAGGTTATTGAAACGTTTAAAAAAAAAAATTGAAAAGATTTGCAGAATTTTTTTATTTGTTTAAATGCTATAAATCAAAACTGACTGCAAACATTTGTGCAATTTTAATTACAGGGAAACATAAAATGTGATTATGTGAGAGAAATTTGGAAACGCTTTATGTACATATCGTTAGTTAACCGTTTTCTTTACGGCCCCAAAATAGGTATTTTTTTTGTTTGTTTGTTTCAAGTCTTATGATTATGTTAGTATGATTCGACATGCTGTCCTGTCTTCTAGCAATCATTGAAATTGGTTTAAAATACCTTTAGTCAGTGTAGTATGCTGTTTATTCTACCAGGTGAGCGCCAGGGGTATTTGCCCCTATGTTTATAATTGGAGTAGAGTTTTGGGTGAGCAATGCTTTTGTGTGTATATTTTAAAATGAATCCTTCATTCTCAGATCTGTAATGTATGTATCATCTTGAGGCTCTGCTTTATTAAATACTTGTTCTTTGTTTTGGCTTACTCGTGAAGAACCCATCTTTACTCTGTGTATGCGAAGTGAAAAGCTAGGTTAAGCAATTAATGTCCATCTGTCTTATCAGTTTATGATAGTTAGTTTATCATCGAGGAACAGCTTATTTAAATCGAATGTTATATTTTGAACACGAATCGGAACATGATTAGGAAGATAGGTTTTCCATTTTACTGTACTTTTTCTCTGAATTCGTCCCAATCGCACATGCGCAGAAAGGAGCGAGATTTTTTTTCTTGTTTCTGTCTCTGCCTGCCTGACAGTGAAACAACATTGAAAATCATTCCAAACAGGAAACTTCCTGTTTTTAAGGACACCATAAAGGTGTCCTTATTCAAACGTGTAATTAAAAATACCTCTCACTGTGTAATTAAAAACACCTCACTACATTGGAAAACGTGAGGACACAATACTGCAATACTGTAATACTGAAAATACTGAAAAAAGCAATACGGAAAAAGGCGGTGTTACATGATACACATTTACCATCGACAATTTGCATCCTCCCCGCCTTCCCCCTCCCACCTCCAAGACCACTGGCAAAGATAAGAACACACTTGTACACTAATTGGGGTCATGCTGATCCTGTGCAGCAAGTCTGGATGTAATTGGACCACAACTGTAAGAGTAGCACGACAAACAAACACACACCAGTCCCTGAATTGTAGTACAGTTTGCCTAAAACCCTCTCGTGCACACTGAGTGCAACCCTGCTTTCAATTCATTCTGGCCAGCAGTGCAGGGGTACATACATACAAGTCTAACAGATATGAGGACTGAGAGACACACACACAGGCACATACACCTACTTCTCAACTTATTTTATGATTATGTAGTTTATCATTTTTCTGTTTCTGCAGTCTTTGATATTATTGGAAAGTGAGCAAGTCTGACCCTCTGCCTTTTTTTTGTGCAGCTCAACAAGAGATTTGTGCACACGTTCCTGCATGCTCACGGGAAACTTTTCACCAGAGTTGGGTACGTCTCACACTTTCTTCAACTGCCTTTGCTCATTGTTAATGTTTACGGAAGCCTATCCTTTCTCTTTCTCTTCTTACGCCCTTTCATATTTTTGTTGTCGAATCATAATTATCATGTTGAAATGATCTGTGTGGAAAAAGTTTCACCTGCATTTGCTCTCCTTTTTATTTAATGTTTTTTTTGATTGATTGCAATCCTCTTTCTCACCTGTTTTATATTTTTCCTTGCATGTTCTGTTCCTTACTTGCCATGTTTTCCCAGGAAGTTTATTTAGCTGTTCTTTTGCTTTTCTCTCCTTTGTCAGTTTTTCTTTACTCATTTTTTTCCATGCATCTCTTCACCTTCCTCTTCCTCACCTGTTTGAATACTTTCCTCTTTCTCACCGTCACAAAACCCAAAGGTTCTTTACTTGATCAATCTGCACTGGTAAGAGAATGAACTTCAAACTTGAGTTCATTCCAAAGTGAAAGAAAAATTTGTAAACTCAAACCTTGGTGTGGCGTGGTACGCAACAAAGCAACTCTGAACTGACTTTCTTCACTCTTCTCTTCCATTCTGCTTTCCCTTTATATATATATCCACAGAGAGGATATTCACTGAAGTCTCCACCCTCTGCAAGCTATGCATATTTGCTAAATTATTCTACAGTCACGTGAAAAAGTAAGTACACCCCATGTAAAGTTTTGACTTTTTCAACATATTTCAACATACAGCTATTTGATCTTCATTTAAACAATATTGACAGATAAAGGTGATACAATATAACAAATATCATGAAACATTTACATTTTGTAGTCCATTGTATAATTTAAATAAACATAAATGCAAATTTCGCATGTGGAAAAAGTAAGTACACCCTTTGTTCTAATAAGTGGTATTGCCCCCTTTGGCAGAAACGACCAAGTAGGCATTTCTTATAACTGTCTACCAGTCTCTGACATCGACTGAGAGAAATTTTTGCCCACTCCTCCATGCAGAATTCTTTCAGCTGTGCGATGTTTGAGGGGTTTCTTGCATGCACAGCTCGTTTCAAATCCCCCCCACAACATCTCGATGGGATTTAGATCCGGGCTTTGACTTGGTCATTCCAGAACCCTCCTGTAAGGTATCTCGACAAACTACGATCGATTGTAGTACACGTTTATTCACTCTGCCGATACAGGCCCGATTCACCTCAGCGCCATCCGAGCTGGGGCGTAGGGATACAATGCGGTCACGGTGTAGGTATACAACGGTGAATATTTGCACTTCATACATGACACCTCCATTTCTTTCTTTTCAGCCATTCCTTGGTGGATTTACTGGTATGTTTAGGGTCATTGTCATGTTGCAAGGTCCACCTTCGGTTGAGCTTCAACTTTCCGACAGATGGCCTCGCATTATCCTCAAGCACCCTCTGGTACAATGAAGAATTCATAGTGGATTCTATGATGGTGAGCTGCCCAGGCCCTGATGCAGCAAAGCTGCCACAAACCATAATATTTCCACCACCATGCTTTACAGTTGGTATCAGGTTCTTGTGGTCAAATGCTGTCTTTGGTTTTTGACAAACATGTCTTCTGGTACTGTGGCCAAATAGCTCCACCTTTGACTCATCTGTCCAGAGCACATTGTTCCAGAAGTGCTGGTCTTTGCCTAGGTGTTCATTGGCAAACTTTAGTCTTGCCCTGATGTTCTTTCTGGACAGCAAAGGTTTCCTCCTGGCACACCTCCCATGTAGATCAAATTTGTGCAGCCTCTTTCTAATGGTAGACTCGTGCACTTTGACATCAACAGTGGCAAGAGCTACTTGTAGGTCCCGTGATGACATTCTGGGGTTCTTAGAGACTTATTTCAGCATCTTGTGGTCTGCTCTCAGGTTGAACTTGCTGGGGCAGCCTGGCCTGAACAAGTTGGCAGTTGTTTGGAATCTTCTCCACTTGTAGATGATCTTCCGGACAGTCGAATGATTGATTTCAAATTGTTTGGAGATCTTTTAAAATCCCTTCCCAGACTCATAGGCATCCATAACCTTCTTTCTGAAGGCCTCAGAGAGCTCTTTTGATCGAGGCATGGTGATGCCACACACCAACAAAAAAGAGCAAACCAAACTAAATGTCAGGTTTAAATAAGGCAGGTTCCTCCAAGCTCCTCTCCAACGATGTTCTAATCATTTGCACCTGAGCTGGTGCACCTGATTCTAATTTTAGGTATTTGAAGTAGTGATAAATATCGGGGTGTATGTAGGGCAAAATGGAGAACATTGTCATGGGGACCGCAAGGCTAACCCCCGCTCTTGCAGGGAAAATGGCCTAAAAATGCCTGTTGTCGTGTTGTTGATAAATATTGGGGTGTACTTACTTTTTCCACATGCGAAATTTGCATTTATGTTTATTTAAATTATACAATGGACTACAAAATGTAAATGTTTCATGATATTTGTTATATTATATCACCTTTATCTATCAATATTGTTGAAATGAAGATCAAACAGCTGTACGTTGAAATATGTTGAAAAAGTCATAACTTTACCTGGGGTGTACTTGCTTTTTCACGTGACTGTATATCTGGAAGTAAATGGAAAATTTTCAAATCCTGGTGATCTTTCTACATAGGTTAAAGGCTAACAACAGCATTATAGCTTCTTACCATTTTGCACAATTCAGTTTGCAGCATAAACATTTTGCATCATTTTGCAACAGTACTAAAATATGCAATTTGGTGTCTATCTGTCTGTCTGACGATTTTTGACCGCGATACATTCAGTCGTTACTTATCCAATCTCAACCAAACTTGACGGGGAAACTAAGGGTCACACGATGGAGGTTGTAGCGATTTGACTTCCCCCTCACCCCAAGGGGTGTTTTCCCCACAAAGGGGGTTACGTGTTGAGGTGTATATCCATGTTGAGATGGCTTTATCGTGGTGTTTTTCCACAGTCACTTCTAAAAACAAACGTAACAACAACACTAAATATATTAGCATAATATTAATTTATTACAAAACGATGTTAATACGAACAAGAAGAAAAATACATAAAATGTCATGGCCCCCAACGTGGTTTTAGTAATTTTCCTGTATGGAGTTAAAGGCTGTCGGTCGGCCATCTTTGTCCAGATGACAAAACAAAATCTTCTGCCGATGTATACTCATGTATTGTCTTTGTGCCAAGTTTGAAGAAAATCGGTCGATGCATGTCCGAGAAATGGATGGGGACACATTTAAGTAACTTAATGCGTATCGAGTATTCTGCGGCCTAGTACTCGTAGGCTTGGCTACCGTACCGTCTCCGACCTTGTGGTTTTGTTTTTCTCTCAGCGATTCGTCGAATGCGCTGAAATTATTTTCGTTCTCTGTTTCGTCCCAGTCGTTCACCCCATACCTCCTTGTTTAATATCTCTACTCACAAAAAAAAAAAAAAAACCCAAAAAATATTTCCTTCCCAGGTCTTATTCGTTTATTTGTTGTTCTTTTTGTTCGTTCGCGATCACGCGATCACAAATGTATAATCTCTCCCCTGAACAACTATTTTCTCTCATATATTATAACACCCTTTTCTTCTTTTCCTACAAAAGGATGCTTTCGTCTTGCTCACCAAATCTATTCATTCCAAAAAATATATATAATACCATCTCTTACAGTTCCTCCTTTCTACATTCCCTAAACTATCCAGAACTCCACCCCTCCTCCAGTGTCCTCAAACGTATTTTTGACTCGAAGGTCTCAAACTCATTTTGCAAAAAATGTTCGTTTCCCATGAATCGTACACTTTTCAAAATCCAATCTCACCCCTCCCCTCCAAATCCTCCCCATCACCCATCCCTTTCAAATCTCCCCCCTTGCCCCTTCCCTCCCCTCCCTCCTAAACTCCCCCCACACCCCTCCCCTCCGAGACTCTCCCTCGCTCCTCCCCTCCTAGACTCCCCTCTCACCCCTCCTCCTCAAAGCATCCTCCCTGCTTCTTCCCCCTTCCAACTTTCACCTTCATCTTCCCCAACCTTCTGCCTCGCTCTTCCCCCTCCTCAAATAACACCTCACTGTGCCTCACCCAATCTCCATCAAACCTTTTGTCCGCCCCATTCTTCCCTTTCTCCAAGCTATTCTGAAATCTCTGAAATCTCTGACACACCTTCAACAGCTCTCCCTACCTCTTCCTCCTCTTCCACATCTTACCCTACCCCTCCCCCCCCTGTTCTGGACCCGATGCTCCCCCTTCCTCTTCATTAACGGTATGGACCTCAAACATCCGGGGCCTTCGCTCAAACTTGACTGACCTCTCCATACAGGTTGCTTCTGACAAACCAGATGTGATCTGCTTAACAGAAACTTTCCTCCTTCATGATGTCTCTGATGCCTTGGTATCTCTCCCAGGTTACTCCCTCCTCCGGTATGATAGACCTGAGCCTCGTCCTGGAGGTGGGGTTGCTATCTTCATAAAAAACTCTCTTCCTCACTCGCCCTCCACTGCCCTCTCTCCACCTCACCCCCAGGAATACCTTTGGCTACGGCTTCCCCTTCGCTCCCACCTTTTGTTCATATGTGTGTTGTACCGTCCACCAAACAGCGATGACTCCATCTGCATCTCACTGTCTGATAATATGGACCAACTTCTATCTACCCATCCCAACTCTCTCTTCCTCATATGTGGTGATTTCAATTGTCACCATGCCAGTTGGCTGGGTGTGGGTACCTCTCTCACCAGCCATGGCTCTTCAGCGAAGGACTTCTGCGACTCACTGGGACTGACACAATCTGTCAATTTCCCGACCCAGATCTCAGTCAACGGAGCATCTTCTCTTCTGGATTTAGTTATGACAAACTTCCCTGAAAATGTCTGCTTCTCTTCTTCTGCTCCAATCGGCTCATCTGATCATGTGCTTGTCAAAGTGGACATCTCTCTGACCATTCTCAGAGAGCCTCCTCAGCATCGACGAGTCTGGCATTTCACTCAGGCCAACTGGCACGGTCTTCAAGCAGCCATTAATCATCTGGACTGGTCTCCCATCTCTACCGCCTCTGACATCAACTCATCCTGGGAATTCTTTCAAAGTAAATTGCTCTCCCTCATGCACAGATTTATCCCATCTCGTCTTCAGTTGTCATACCCTTCCTCCCATCCATGGTACACGGAATCTTGTGGTGAGGCTGTTGCCCTGAAACAACTTGCTTTCGTCTCCTGGAAAGCAAATCCAACGGAAGGAAATCTCATTTCCTTTCACAAAGCCCGAAACAAGTGTGTGTCCACCCGCAGGAGAGCCAGGAAACAATATCTCACCGTTCTCAAGACCGAACTCTCTTATCTGTCTCCCTCTTCCAAATCCTGGTGGCGTCTGGTCAAATCTGTTTCTGGTGTTTGTTCCCCCTCCATCCCCTCCCTCACCTCAAACGGCTTAACGGCTGACTCCGCACGTGAAAAGGCTGAATGCCTCAACTCTGTGTTTGCCTCTAAATCTTGTGTCCCAAACCCATCCCTCTCTGTACCCACCGTACCCAGTCGTACCTAGCTGCTCCTGGACTCTGTGTCCTTTCCTCCTGACAAGGTGGAAAAGTTTCTGTCAACCCTCGACTTTGATTCTGCAACTGGTCCTGACGGCATCAGCCCACGGGTCCTAAAATCATGTTCTTCTGCTCTTTCACTCCCTCTTTCTGTTCTCTTCACCCTCTCTTTTGCTCAAGGTCATCTGCCATCTGCTTGGAAATCAGCCAACATCACCGCTTTGCACAAAAAGGTGCAAAAACAGATCCCAGCAACTACAGACCAATCAGCCTTCTCCCAATTATCAGCAAAGTCATGGAATCCATCATTGCTTCAGATATGAAATCTTTCCTCTTCTCCAATGGCTTGATCTCTGATCATCAATTTGGTTTCAGACCTGGTCACTCTACTCTGGACATGCTGCTTCTGCTTTCTCAACAATGGATGGAGGTCCTCAACGCCAAACAGGAAATTAGAGCCGTCTCCCTTGACATTTCACGTGCCTTCGATACGGTCTGGCACCCTGCTCTGCTCACCAAACTCTCCTCCTTTGGTATCCATGGAAATCTCCACGCATGGCTGGCGGACTTCCTCTCTGGTCGTAGTCAACGTGTGGCCCTGAATGGGTTTCTCTCATCTCCTCTTCCTGTTTAGGCTGGAGTTCCCCAAGGTAGTGTTCTGGGCCCTGTGCTTTTTCTGGTCTTCATCAATGATCTCTCTGACTCTCTTGAAAATCCTCTCTATCTCTTTGCTGACGACTCTACTCTCTGTCGCTCCATTCCTCATCCCTCCGATCGGCAGTCTGCAGCCTCCTCACTCTCTGCAGACCTGGACAAAATCACAGACTGGGCAAACAAATGGAACATGTCTTTCAATCCTGATAAATCTCACACTCTTACGATGTCTCTCCGAAAAGACCGACTGGAAAACCCTCCCATCCACTTTCTGAACAATCCTCTCCAAGAAGTTCTGTCACTCAAGCTTTTGGGTCTCACTATTTGCCATGATCTTTCCTGGGAAAACCACATTTCAAATCTGGCCTCCAAAGCCAGTCGCCGACTGGGCATCCTCCGTCGTGCGAAGTCCTTCCTTGGCACACCTGAGCTCCTCACCACATACAAGGCTTTAATCCGCAGCTCCATGGAATACTGCTCTCCCCTCTGGTCTGGTGCTCCTGCCTCACACCTAGCCCGTCTGCACGCTGTTGAAACCAAAGCGTTCAGAATCATTGGAATCTCCCGCGATGAAGCTAACTCCAAGGGCCTTTCACTCACTCACCGCAGGCAGGTTGGTGGTCTTTCCGTCTTCTACCGACTCCTCTCTGGCCTTGCCCCCCCAGCCCTCTCTGGGCTCTGTCCCCCAAATATTCCTACAGGTCGCACAAGATCTGCCTGCAACCCTCTTATGGTTAAACTGCCAAAATCAAGACTTTCTGCTCACCATCACTCCTTCATTCCTCTTTTCTCCCACCTCTGGAACAAACTCCCTCACTCTCTTCAATCCCACTGTACCCTCCAGGTCTTTAAAACAGCTGTTCACCACCATCTCTTATCCTCCCCCATCCAAAACCTTGATCTTTTCTACCCCCGCTAATTTCGGTCCCCTTGTGTTTTATACCTCCCCCCCCCCGCCCTCCCCCTCCCACGCCTCCTGCCCCCAAGTCCTCTCCCTCCCACACTTCTCTCTGCTCTCAAATGTTGTGGTTGTGTGCTTCCCCTTCTCTCCCCATCTTGTCTTCCGCTCCCTCTTTTTGTGTGTTTTGTTTGTCTGGTTGATTTGTTTGTGAAATAAATGTTAGCTCTTTCACGAGCCTCGATTCAGTATACAAAACAAAAAAAAACAAAAAAAAACAAAAAAATGCCAATTTGATTTACTGAGATGATGTAAAATGCTTTTTTAAATTTTTGTATTGCTAAACGAAAGGGTTTTGAAAGTGCCAAAAAGGCTATTTGTGTTCTGCAGTGTTCAAGTATATAATTTGATTTATAATAAATGAAGATTTTAAAGGTTGTACAAAAAACTGGTTTTGGAAGTATATATACCGCCTTTGATGCAGCGGCTTTTACATCACCTTAACATGTTACATTAGACAGTTATTTGTACCTGTTTGTGTCCTTTATGATGCTGCTAAAAACAGCAAGTTTCCCATTTGGATTTATTTAAAATTTTGTTTGACTGTCAGACTGTCAGACAGGCAGACAGACTTAGAATTATCGCACTCTTCTCTGTGTATGTTTGTGTGGTCAGGACAAATTCAGAGCCGAAGTGCTGCTAAACTACAGATATTTTTTTTCCCAATTCATATTCTGATTCATGTTCAAAATATAACATTCAATTGTGTTACGGATCCGTCACTTCCGCCTTTGTTGTTATTATATACTTGTAGGATTTTTAGTTTCAGGTAATATTGTTAAGATTTTTGTATGAAATAGAGATGTCTTTAGTAAAAGGTGAAAATAAGTGTTTGAAGGAAAAAGGAAGATGCGGCAAAGAGGCCAGAAGAGGAGAGGAGGAGCTTGAGAGAGGAGGAGGAGACAGCCGTGAGAGAGATACAGCCGTGAATCGCATCGAGGCTGCGAGCGGACTTTTTGATATTGGTCGCAAATGAGTTGAGGCTTCCTGGGAAAGGGATTGTCCACGACATCGTCACATATTGCGAGTACAATTAAACCTGCGTCAGGTTTTATCACCAAGAGTGAGTTATTGTTGGAGGGAGCAAGAGCCTCCAATTAGGGTGCATGCACACGGTGCCCCTTTAAAAATTTTTTTTTATAGAATCAATCTGTCCCTGGTCTCATTGTATTCCTATACCAAAATAAGAAAGCCAGGCAAACTTTCAAGAAGATTGGAAACTATTTATGTGTCCCACCACTGCTTTGAATATTCACTGGCAAAAACAAATAAACGGCAATAAACGCTTTCAGAAATAGGTGGTATACATACAAAGGACACATGTAGGGATTTATTTTGTTAGCAAACATCGACAGAAAATATTAATGCATGACAGACATCGTTCAGATATTGATATAAAGTGCATTTTATATTCCTTCACAAGTTCACACATGTATTCAACAATGTATTAATTGAACATAATGGCCAATTTGGCTAACATACACAAAACAGAAAGGCAACAAACTCATGAATAAGCTGCTTATGACTTTTGGTCCAACAATGTCTTTATTGTCCCTGACTTTTATCATCTGGTTCAGTTGTCCTTTTTCTCAGATTGGGCCTCATCTTTCTGTTCTCTTCAACAACTTGGAGAACATTCTGATAGTGCTCTTCACCGCGAGCAGCTGCCAAGAAGTCGGAGCTCAGCTTCACGCCTCGTTCTGCTGAATCATTCACTACATTGATTGCTCCAACATTGATCAAGGCATTCTTGTCGAATTCTGATTCAGGCCACTTGGAAACATCCGGGGACAGGAACTCTGCTTCCAGCTTCAGAACATGGAAGAAAAACCATGAATCTTCGGTGACAAAGTCAGCAAGTTTTGAGCCGAGATTGACTTCTGTTGGGAACCTTGGTTTGCCGAAGCCTGTTCCGAAACGATTCTCAGGAAGCTGGCGTGGTGTGTCAGGTCTTTTTTGG
This sequence comes from Myxine glutinosa, assembly GCF_964187855.1. Taxonomy (NCBI): domain Eukaryota; kingdom Metazoa; phylum Chordata; class Myxini; order Myxiniformes; family Myxinidae; genus Myxine; species Myxine glutinosa. The sequence goes on from NC_136266.1 coordinate 103,768,287, forward strand.
AGCAGTTGGTCTGCAAGTAGGCGACACTCATGAGCTGGGGTGTTATTGCTGAATAGTGGCAGTGGTATTAGCTCTCCGGTAAGGTACCGCAGGTGTCGACTGAACGCCCTCAGTGCGCTACTGGCCACTATGGTGTTGAGTTCCTGATACCGTAGCAGCTTCTTGTACAGGAGGAGGTCATTCCAGGGCGCATCTACACTGATGGAGCATTGCATCCACCAAGTTGAATAGATGAGTGTTGCAAAGGTGACGAATTCTGTGAGCTTCTTTCCCTGGTGCTTGGCTGTTATTGTTCCAGATGGGAGATCCTGGATTTGTGTCTCAGAGGCAGATTTTCAAACAGTAGATCAATTTCGCCATCCACCTAGCTTCGTGTAAGGCACCAGGATGCTGAAATGTTGTAGTAGGGTAGTCAGGATCGAGATAGACTGCACAGTGCACACAGCTGTAGAAATTCTTTGTAGTCCCGTTTCTGGTCAACTTGTGATGTCACGAGTTGCAAGGTTTCTGCATGCCATTCATCAATTAGATCTTTACCTTCCTCGGGAAATGACGCTAACTGTATTCGGTGCAGTGGCTGATCGCTCTCATGGGGAACCAAGTTCCAATTTTTCCTGAGACGAGTGAACAGCATGACATCTGGAGACTTGGATGTCTCGATCTTGGGATCCTCAAACACGTGTGTAAGAATGACTTCTCCTACGTGATGCCGACAACCAGACCACAAAAGTGGACGTTCTAGGGTTTCCTGTATCTGAATGCATGCTGCGGACACATGCCTTGTGTTGCTAGCGGTCATATCAAACACCATGTTGCAAATGGAGTCTGTGCAGTTCCAACTGCACAGCAAATCAAATGTGAGCTTTGAAATGATTTCTCCAGATTTTTTATCAGTTCCAGGTTTGTAAGCAGGCACACCAAGAACCTTGATGTCTGTCACATCTCCAACCGCCACAGTCAGCCGCTCCTCATTTTCATATTTATTTGTGAGTGAGGGAAGCAGCTTGCCATCCCAGTGAAGAGAAGCAAACTGTGGAACATCCCACTTCTCCTGGTAACTTTCAGCTATTTGCTTTCCGATTTCTCGTCTGGATTTATCAGCCACAGCATACGATGTATATACTTTGGACACATCCCCTCCAGCTTCCTGGACGAATGCCTCAGTGAAAGCAGCCTGTTGTGATGGAGTCATCTTCATTCTGGTAGCAAGTGCAACCATTTTGGGGGATTTCATGATGTTATGAGGTATGAAAGCCTCTGTCCCAGATGTATCACTCGTCTGTGCTTTCTTCTCGGATGTGTATCCATAGAGGTTCCTGGCAAGAGATCCACTCCATCCTCGGTGTCACCAGGATCAGTATCAGAACTGCTCTCAAATGTTGCTGTAGCAGTTAACTCCGCCATCTCAGCTTCTGCCTTTTCTTGCCTTCGTCTGTCCAAAAGCTTGCGTTGTTCTGATCTCTGTTTCTGTTTCGCGAGGGAAGCGTCAAAACCTCCAAAGCTAGCAATACGATCTGTCTTCATGGACTGCAGGAATTTGATGTCGTCAGGAGTTTTCATTTTCTCTTCAGCATCAAGTGGCCAGAGTGGAAATGTTTTGGAAAGATCCTGCTCATGTTCATGGACTTTGCTTAAAACAGTTGGCATGTCATGGCGACTTTTGGGGATTTGTCTTAGTTTGGAGTTCTCATCGTGCAGCTTCAAGATCTTTTCACATGCTTTGCGATCACATATCAAAGGAACGTTTGCTTTCTCATAAAAAGGCTGAATCTTTGCAAGCACCAGCTTGGAACAATCCCACTTGGTTTTGTTGGTAGAATATCCATCCTGTATATGGAATATCAGACACCGAAGGACCTGTAGTGCTGTAGGCAAGCGAGATCCAGTTATTTCTGAATCAACGTCCGTGATCGATTAACCTAGTGCAAATATCTCAGAAGAGTTTCTTGTTTTCATTCTACTAGATCCTGCTGCAGTTGCTGGCGAGCCTGGCGTAGATTCATGCTGGAGTTCATCAGTTGAGCAGATATCAAGAACACCAGCATCTTGTGATGATTTATCCTCCATAATATTTCCTCTCTGCTAGTAATTCTGGCAGCGCACACAAACGTATCACAAATGTGTGTCAATATCTACAACTGGGTAATAGCATCTGTGTCATGACAGGCCAAAGGCAAACATGTCAGCTACATCAGGATCAGTTCCTGCATAATGCATATACTTGCTACAGAGCAGGTCAGTCAATCAGCTCATATTGTGACTGCATTGTTATGTCTAGACAATGTCTAGACTGTGCATGTCTAAAAATAGCCCAAATCTAGCAGCAGTTTCCATGGCAACTGTCTGGACATTTCATCCCTGGCATTTCTATTTACAACTTTAAACAGGTAAATCAATTCACATTGAACTCTCAAGAAAAAAAAAACAACAAATAATGATACTAGTGCTGGAATTAAAGACAGCCTATTTACCATAATATTGTTATAATGGTGGCTTATGGCCATTTTTGTGGAAATATTCAAGTGAATGGTGGGACACATAAATAGAGTCCAATTTTCATAAAAATTGACGGACTATTATTTTAATGATTGGAACAAAATAAAAACAGGGACAGGGCAATATGCTCATATCGGGGCACCGTGTGCACCCTCGCCTCCATTACAGGCCTATATACCATTTTGTCCTCGAAGAGACTGTCCGCTTGGTGCATCTTGTTTTGTCACTTGGTGCATCTTGTTTTGTCATTGGGATTCCCATATCAACATCATTGTGTTAATTGCCGTTGGTTTCCATATCGGCTCAATTCCCATATCGACCTCTCACCTCGTAATTCCTAGTCCGCTGCCGTGCCGATACCTGCCTGACCTTGTCGTTCGGCACGACGTCCACCTTCACCCCGCGTGGGGATTTGTGCACGGACTGTGGGGAATGTTGCATTCCACTCACGTTTGTCGTATCATGAGTTTACTGCTTTGGAAGTTTTGGGGGAATGATGGTACCATCATGTGTATTCATTTGATGCAAGTGACATTTTCATTGTACATTCCTTAATAGTGTTATTATTGTGTATGTGAGAGTTATTAATACAATTATTTGTTTTGTTTTACAATTGCATTGGTATGTTACCGTGGTTTATTAGAACACTCAAGATAACAAATCTTTTCTGCCATGTTCCCTCTCAAGACTCTGAGGTGTACCATAACCGGGGTTTGGGGAGGTAATGCGTAACAATTGAAATAAAGTTGTTTTTCTCATAAACTGATGTTTACAGACAGGTAGACAGATGATGTGAACCAATTGCTTAACCCCACTTTTCATGTTGTGCACATGGGTGCAAAAGCCGATTGCAAAATCGATTTCCCAAAAAATAAAAATAAAGTGAAAAAGGGGCAAAAACCGATTCCCTGAACTAGATATATTAGCTCACTACCAATCATCAGCAAGGTCTTGGAATAAATAATCGCATTTGATCTGAAATCCTTCCTTTTCTTCAATGGCCTCATCTTGGATCACCTATCCAGATTCAGACCAGGTCACTCCACATGCTGCTCAGACTCTCCCAACAATAGATGGAGGCCCTCCATGTTAGACATTAGATCAGGACTGTCTCTAGACATGTCGAGCTTTTGAAGCAATTAGGCATTCGGCCTTGCTTGTCAAACTCTCTGCCTGATTTCATGATCTTTCATGGGCAGGCCACATTTCTAAGTTTCCGACTGAGCATCCTCCAATGTACAAAGTCCTTCCTTGGCACACCTGAACTATTATCCACCTACAAGGCCTTCATCAACAGCTTCATGGAGAACTGCTCTCCACTCTGGGCTGGCTCCCCTGCCTCACACATTGCTCATCTTGACGCCATGGAAACCAAGATCTTCCAGATTATTGGAATCTCTCACGATGAAGCTGTCTATGGGTCGACCACTTCACTATTGCAGACAGGTCGGTGGTCTCTCTGCCTTCTACCGCCTCCTTTATGGTCTTGCACCCTCTGCCTTTTCCTTTTTTTTTTGGTTTTACAGTTTTTGTTGCTGTCTGTTTCTCACCCCTCTGCTATCGCTCTTCCACAAGCCTCGATGTCTGGAAAACCACAATAAAGACTAGACTCTAATCACAAAACCACAATGATAGTTGTCTGAGGTATGCTAGTCTGCATATGCTGACTTAACTTAGATGGTATGAGACAATAAAGCACTGCTGAAAGGTTTATGTTGCACAGCTGCATGCGACCACCAGGTAGCGATGTTGACTAATTCTCGCCAAGACAAAACATGTACAGGCCACTGCCACAGGTTTCCTATCATAAGGTTATTGTTCAGTTTCTTTCATTATATCCTTTGCATTTTGTTTTTATTTGGATGAAAAATTGCTCGGCCTTTGACCTCTATACATATATAGTGATGGCCGGGGGGGGGGGGGGGGGGGGTGGTGGTGGTGGTGGTGGTGGTGGTGGTGGTGGTGTGAGGTTTTGAAAGGTTTGTTGTATTTCATTTTTCTTATCAGCGATACAAAAAGCACTGTATTACAGCAATCTGTATGAGTATTACGAAGATTCAGCAATTATCTTGATGTGTTGAACTTTTATTTTGATGCCTTTTGAGTGTCTCCTGCAAATTGTCTGCTTGCATTTAACTGTCTGCACGCACCTTTCTTTTACGGTTCCATGAAATGGACGGGTGGTGTTTATATGAAACGGGACACCGGGCGGAGACAAAAAGAATTCCGGCATGTGCTCATGCTTTCACGTGCTATGAAGGGCTCTGTTTAAGACTACTACCCATTTTCCACACGGCGTGGCTTGGCACAGCTGTCTCCATCTCAATTTGGATTTAATTTGCTCTAATTACAATTTTCTTTTTTGCAGTCGTACAATGATAAATCTACTTTATCTTCTGTAAAACGTCGTGAGTCTCTCAAGTTTGGCCAAATTGCACCGCGATGCAATGACATTTTTTTTTGGTCTGTCGCCAAATATTCACTGCTGGTTTTTCTTCTTCTTCTTCTCCTTCCTCTTCTTCTTCCTTCTTCTTCCTCTTCTTCACACCAAATCTTCACATCACAAACCACGTCTGCACATCTTCACACACCTTTGCTTGTGGTGTCACCACATACATGCGCATCTTTCTTTGCCAGGCCTGTTAGCTTTCAGGCTTGGTTACGACCTCAGCCAGCTCCTCACTGCCCTTGCTGAAATACCTGGGTTCTTTTGGTGTGGGATAATTTGATGGCCTTTGAATATAAGGATGAAGTTTGAAAACTATTCTGTTTCCGTAACTCTGATGAATTGTTTTGAAAGATTCCGAGCCGAAACACTTCGAAAATGATTGTAGAGAAATTAATTTCAACAAATAGTTTTCTCTTCCCCTCAAGTTGCATATTTCCCATATAATTCGAACAGCCCTACCTCCTTTGTTCTGTACTCTCATATTTTCCCATCCATTTTGGAGTGCACACCCCTGAATGCACTTGTGTTATTGTTTATTGCATTGTTTTCCATATTCGAGCTAAGCTTTGGTTAGTATACTTAATTTTTTGGATTTCTGCATTTACTTTGTGTAGTTTCTGCATAATTGTGTAGTTTGCATCTGGCAGCAGTGCTGTACATTTCATTGTTGTTTTGTTCAAACCCGAACGATTTTTCTTTTCTAGAAGAGTTTTTTTTTTAATGTGGATGTTTTTTTTTGTTTTCTTTTACTCTTTCTCATTGTAGACCTGGTTGGCTTTGCCCAAAAGTCAATTGAAAGCTTGCCCTTTGCCTAGCCACCCTTTGATACATTATTCCCACTCATAACTTTTTCTCGAGGCACCCTGTAATGAACTGTTTACTTCACGTCTGTTTATTGATGAGATTGGATCCCATATTTCGCAACTGTCTGCAGTGTTCCAATCTGCTTCTCTGCCAGGAGTCTTGTAGTGGTGATTTCATTTTTGTTCTGTTGTCTGAGCCAGTGGAGTTTGTGGAAATGATCACATCTTTCTTGTATTTAACTGTCTTTGTTGGTGGTGACTCACTCCAAATGCTTCCGTCTGTACCACAGTTGGTTAGATGGCAAAGCCTGTAATTAGTTTCCTGTAATCTACAGGGCGCATACCTAGGCCTGGCAGGATAATTTAGAGGTATGTGCACTTGCCTTTTAGCCGTCTAGCCTGGTTTTGAATCTCAATCCAACTATAAACACTCACCTTGGTGTTTGACATGCAGGGTGGGGCAACATTCTGTGCACAGTCCCTTGGATGCACCTTATGCCGGAGGACCCATCTGCTAGCACTGGAGGTGTTTGTGGACGTTTAAGATTCCATGGTGCATTTCACGAAAAGTCGGCAAGTTGTTGCACCGGCACCCTGCTTAAACTGCAAATTCCTGTCAGTCGATCGTCTGGTCTGGTCAGCCGGTTCATGAACAGCCCGGGTCAGAACTGGGAGGCATTGGGGCTGTGAAGTAAGAAGAAATATCCAGGTCGCGCATACCTCAATTCTTGTAGGCTGCACTTCAACCTGAAAATTGTGCCATTACTGGGGCACACACCGTACCGTAATCGTACAGGGCCACAACTATACTTGTCTTTATCCCAAATTGTGGTATTGTGCAGTCCGATTCACGAGACTACAAGTACATTATCTATGATTTGTGTGACATGTGAAGTGGTTATGCTGTAGTGACACTATGATCATGTTTAAAACAAGTATAATTTTTTTTTTTTTTTTTTTTTGTTTAATTAAATCTTTATCCTGTGGATGCTCTGAAAGATTGTGTTTGTATTCAATCCCAAATCCTATTTTTGAACTGACAGGAAGAACTTTATTTTGTTTCTGCAAAATACAAGACTACAAGTGATACTTAAAAAATTTTTTTTACCCTAATACAGTGCCAACTTCACTTTGTGATATTCGTTGCTGTAGAAAAACGAAGGTTTTTGAGATCCTTTATCATCTTTGATAGCAATCTGAATCATATGCACAAATAACTTTGTCTTCTTTTAACTTGAGTGAAATGGAAATCGATTTCTTGTCGAGCTTTTCATAACTTCAATTTTTATTTTTAATCTAGCAGAAATGTCATTGCTATGATAGTCAAATGGCCGATTATCATCAGGACAGAATCCACCGTTAAAAACACTCCTTTAGGAATCTCATCTTGTCATGACTAACGGAAATTAGCCAGACAACTCGCACCCATTGGCAAATACACCTCGACAGAAGAATTCAATGTAATTCTTATGAATTTATTCATGGGAAGGATTGACAGGCCAAAGTGCTTGAGTTTCATTCAGTGAATTTTTACTTCTGCCATCTACGGTGGGCGGAGGTTATGTTTTCACCGCTGTCTGTTGCTTTCACCGTTGGCCGCTGTCTTTGTCTGTGAGCAGGTTAACTTGAAAAGTTATGGACCGATTCGGCCAAAACTTAGGTGGTGGACAGGTTGGGTGTGTGACAAGGATGAATTCATTAGATTTTGGTGAAGATCCAGATCTGGCCTATCAGTGGGATACAAAATGTAAACTGTTCAGCCTGGTGGAAGTACACGCTCTACCGAGTGCCGTTATATTTTTGATTGTAATTGGTCCATTGCTGATTTTTGATTCGGCATACCAAAAAATGAAAAACCCAATTGTAGAGTCAAAAATAGGATGGGATACGCACAATTTACCTCGCACTTAGTCGCAGCTTACGATGCCTAGGATGCACAGATGGAAATTTATGAAGGATGCAAAGTTGTTCCACTTTGTGTGAAAATGTTCTCGTTTGCCTTCCCACAGCTTGGAGACCTTTGGTGGTGTTGCGGCACAAACTATCCAGGAATTTAGAGCCCTGCTTGCACTCAGTCCTCTGCCCCTCACAGCTCCCCGCCTCCTTCAATTCATCACCATTAACATGTTTGCCGTGCACAACAGCCAGTTACGAGGTACGTTTGGCCATACAGTACAATTATTTTCATTATTTAAGTTTAAAAAGGGTCCTTTTGCTCAGAGTTTGCATTTTAATGCAAATTGAAGCAGACGAGTGGAGAACCTGTCTGTACAAACATAATTAGACTGGTTAATTCCTCTAGAATTGGAGCATTTTAGTATGACTTGTAATATCACCTTCCACTAGGTTCGGCGCTATGCCATACATAATTTACATCGAGAGAATTGGTGAATTTCTCCAACACTAAACTCTCAGGACTATATAACATTTTTATTGACTAAAACCTGCAATGTACATGCGAGTACAACCACCAGTTTTCAACGCATTCAGTCCAGTGGTTCAGGAGTGCATGGAAGTGAAACAAACAAACAGCCCACGGGTCCTAAAATCCTGCTCTGCCGCTCTATCTCACCCTCTCTCTGTTCTTTTCACCCTATCTTTTGCTCAAGGTCATCTGCCAGCATCCTGGAAATCAGCTAACATTACCGCTTTACACAAAAAAGGTGCAAAAACAGATCCTTGCAACTCGGTCATTCCATGTCAAATCATCAAAGAATCTGCTGTCATCTCTCAGATTTTTGTAAAACTTTGGGAACGAATTGGGACCCATGAAAAACGGCAAGAACTCAAATATTTTTGCTAACAGCCTCTTAATTAGTGAGATACAGACTAACGAACTTTGGACTAATTAGCGCGACGTCGCGAATTCAAATGGCCATATCTCTAAAAGTATAACACCTAGAGAGCTGGTTTTGGTGTCATTTTAAAGGTATTTTCATGCCCTATGAATTTGTCTGGGCAACATTTTCCTACCTCCAACCACAAAAAAGTTATCACAAAATATAAACTTCAATTGTGAATCCCCAAAAAATGTATCCTTCAAATTTCCTCAAATTCATCCCAGAGGTACCTTATGATGTCATGAAGCTTCCACATAAATTTTGTGATGGGCACTCTAATAGTTTCTGAGATATGAGCAATAATGTACATGTACGTATGGCATATAGGTTCGAAAATCAGCATTTGTAATGTATTATACAATCAATAAGTGAGTTCAAGTACACAGTGTTCACTAACCTGACTTAGGCTTTCAATTTCCTCTTCAATGCAGCAACAGCAGCACTTGTTTCTTTCTTGGAAATACAATATGTCCTTCCAGTTGCAGTGGTTGGTTCAACAGTAGTAAGCACATCCTGGTAGTCAATAGTGAGAGGGTCTGCTGGTTCCGGAAATGTATATGATGGGGATGGTCCATGTGGATGGAGGAACTTAACATCCACCTCATGCCTCTCTGGGGTATGTTCCATGACACATGCAACCCACCAGTGACCATCATAATCCACTGTAACATAACCAGTTATGGCTGAGACATTGTGATCGATCATCCCAGGTGTAAGTTTCACATGTTCCTTTCGTTCTTCGGCTGAGAACGAAAAGGCTCGAACTGTGACTTTTTCCTTAGACACAGGAACAAAGCAATGTAGCTTTAGTGTACCTGGGATTGTGCGCGTCTCTTCGAATCTTGCTTTGAGTAGTTTTGATTCTTGTTCATACTGTTCTGCTGTTGCAAACTGGCAGTTGACATTTGCAATCTCTGAATCAGCAAATTCAAAAAGTTGGCGAGGAGTGATGATCTGTTGATCATATGGTCGTTGGAGACTGGCTTTCGCTGCTAACCGCTTAATTGTCCCGCCAACTCCATCAGATGGTCCCTTCCCATGCGACGTAGCAAAAAAGCGCCATTCAGCTGGGACACCGAAATCCTCTTCATGGAGGCATAAATTGCTGAAGTTCTTCCGATTCTTGTACTGGGCTGCACATCCGTCGGAGAAGTAGCAAACCTTTTTAGGGCGCTGTCCAAATTTGGTGGTTAGGAATTGAAGGAACAGTTTTTGGAACAGATGAACTGCCACGGTATCATGAATGTTACATTCTGATATGATGGCAAAATTTATGTGTTGAGGAGTTTTATCTTGCATGCTTTGCCGATAGTAGCACACAAACGGGTGGATTGTGGCCTGCAGGTTGTTCCAATGGAATGACTGAGATGCATCCTGAACTACAAAACTATAGTCCTCAGTACTGCTGATTTTCGAACCTATATGCCATACGTACATGTACATTATTGCTCATATCTCAGAAACTATTGGAGTGCCCATCACAAAACTTATGTGGAAGCTTCTTGACATCATAAGGTACATCTGGGATGAATTTGAGGAAATTTGAAGGATACATTTTTTTTGGATTCACGATTGAAGTTTATATTTTGTGATAACTTTTTTGTGATTGGAGGTAGGAACATGTTGCCCAGACAAATTTATAGGGCATGAAAATACCTTTAAAATGACACCAAAACCAGCTCTCTAGGTGTTATACTTTTAGAGATATGGCCATTTGAATTCGCGACATCGCGCTAATTAGTCCAAAGTTCGTTAACCTGTATCTCACTAATTAAGAGGCTGTTAGCAAAAATATTTGAGTTCTAGCTGTTTTTCATGGGTCCCAATTGGTTCCCAAAGTTTTACAAAAATCTGAGAGATGACGGCAGATTCTTTGATGATTTGACATGGAATGACCCAACTACAGACCAATCAGCCTGCTCCCAATTATCAGCAAAGTCATGGAATCCATCATTGCTTCGGATATGAAATCTTTCCTCTTCTCCAATGGCTTGATCTCTGATCATCAATTTGGTTTCAGACCAGGTCACTCTACTCTGGACATGCTGCTTCTGCTGTCTCAACAATGGATCGAGGTCCTCAATGCCAAACAGGAAATCAGAGCTGTCTCCCTTGACATATCACGGGCCTTTGATACGGTCTGGCACCCAGCTCTGCTCACCAAACTCTCCTCCTATGGTATCCATGGAAATCTCCATGCATGGCTTGCGGACTTCCTCTCTGGTCGTAGTCAACGTGTGGCCCTGAATGGATTTCTCTCATCTCCCCTTCCTGTTCAGGCTGGAGTTTCCCAAGGAAGTGTGCTGGGCCCTGTGCTTTTTCTGGTCTTTATCAATGATCTCTCCGACTCTCTGGAAAATCCTCTCTATCTCTTTGCTGATGACTCCACTCTCTGCCGCTCCATTCCTCTTCCCTCAGATCGGCAGTCTGCAGCCTCCTCACTCTCTGAAGACCTGGACAAAATCACAGACTGGTCAAACAAGTGGAACATGTCTTTCAATCCTGACAAATCTCACTCTCTTACTATGTCTCTCCGAAAAGATCGACTGGACAACCCTCCCATCTACTTTCTCAAAAATCCTCTCCAAGAAGTTCTGTCACTCAAGCTTTTGGGTCTCACTATCTGCCATGATCTTTCTTGGGAATACCACATTTCCAAGCTGGCCTCCAAAGCCAGTCGCCGACTGGGCATCCTCCGTCGTGCGAAGTCCTTCCTCGGCACACCTGAGCTCCTCACCACATACAAGGCTTTCATCCGCAGCTCAATGGAATACTGTTCTCCCCTATGGGCTGGTGCTCCTGCCTCACACCTGGCTCGGCTTCACGCTGTTGAATCCAAAGCTTTCAAAATCATTGGAATCTCCCGCGATGAAGCTATCTCTGAGGGCCTTTCACTCACTCACCGCAGGCAGGTAGGTGGCCTTTCTGTCTTCTACCGACTCCTCTCCGGCCTTGCTCCCCCAGCTCTCTCTGTGCTCTGTCCCCCAAATATTCCTACAGGTCGCACAAGATCTGCCTGCAACCCTCTGATGGTTAAACTGCCGAAATCTCGGCTCTCTGCTCACCTTCACTCTTTCATTCCTCTTTTCTCCCGCCTGTGGAACAAACTCCCACACTCCCTTCAATCCCTCTCCTCCCTCCAGGTCTTTAAAACAGCTGTTCACCTCCATCTCTTATCTTCCCCCATCCATAACCTTGATCTTTTCTACCCCCACTAATTCACCCCAGATCCACCTTGTTTGAAATTCCAACTTCTTTCCTGGAAATCCTGGCAGTGTCCATATGTTTATACCTCTCCCACCCCCCACCCCCTTCACATGCCTCCCCCCCAAAGCCCTCTCCCTCCCACAGATCTCTCGATGTCTCCATGTCTCTCGGTCCCTGCTCTCAAATGTTGTGTTTGTGTCCTTCCCCCTCTCTCCCCATCTTGTCTACCACTCCCGATGTTATTTGTTTTCTGTGTCTGTTTGTCTTTCTGTGTGATTAATGTTCGCTCTTTCACGAGCCTCGATCTTGTATACAAAAAAAACCAAAAAAAAAACCCCACAAACAGACGCTTCTCCAATTATAGTATGATTAGTTTGCATGTTAAAAGCCAAAACCTCGTTACTGGCATGGCATACTCTATTATTATTATTATTACTTAGGGTGTGTGTGCTGTACGGCTTGCTGCATCTGCCTGACGACTCCCGGGCATGTCTGGTCGCCTTGGCCTTGGGCTGTTTGTGCGTTCCTCCGCCGACCCTTGCCTTATGATCGCACCAAAGAGGCAGTCAGGTGTGCCGTGGGGCATGAGGATGGATGGATGGATGGAGGGAGTGGGTGGAGTGATGGGGAGGCGAATGGGTAGTGATCACATCTTTAAGACAAAGTGAGCCTCGCCTGATGTGTACTGGCAGTACGTCTTGGTGAGCCAGGCTTATGTTTGGCCTGAGGGCACTTTTGAGAAACTTTCCAACGTTTTTTTTAATGGAAGTCTTTATATGAAGCTGCACACTGCAAGCTTGCAATGTTTGCCTTTCACTTTCAATTTACATTTGATTAAATCTACATTTTAACTTCATACAGAGTGTCTCTTAATCTATACATTTGGTGGATGACTCGCCAGTGCAGGCTTTTAACATGCAAACTAAGTGATTACTTGGATATCAATTTTTTTGTCCCTTTTTCGAGGCCCCTAGCTCTTTCAATCCCTACCACAGCCAATGTCCTTGCAAGTCTTTGCTTGCCATATTCTTCTCCCTGGCATTTTGGATGGGTGTGCCTTAGACACGCTCGCCCACTCGTTTGTATTGACATAAAGTTGCCAAAAGCAGAAAACGTGTTTTTGGTGGTTCAGCTAAATGCTGAACTTCCTGTTAACGCATCTGTTCCGACTAAAACAAATTGTGGCTCTGATGGGGATGGTGCTTAATTGTATGGGAGACAACTTGGCCTGTTTATTCCCATGTCACATTCTGTTTTTCTTTCGTTGAGTTCATTCAAAATAGAGATGCCAAGGTATATTTTTGTCATAACATTATTGGTTCCCTTGTATGGATGGCATGCTTATAGCCACATTTCCTGCTGCATGTACCAGAATGCCAATTTGTTGTTTTTAATCTGAGATGATAAAGTAATTTCTCTTGTTTTGCGTTACACTTGCAATCGAATGGTTTCTCCTTTTATTTTTCAACACAACTATTAATCGATATTGTCAGGCACTATGTTCAGTCAATATGCCATATAAAACAATGTAAGCAGTTTGCAGAAATGTGTTCTGGGATACACGGCTGCTTTGATTGATTTATTTGCTCGTCACGGCAGGAAGGGTGGGGGTGAGAAGAAGAAAGGCAGGGAGGGTTTGCAGGAGATGAGTTGGAAGCCTGAAACTGAGACCAGAAGGGTCGCTGGTAAGATGGAGACCAGAGGTACTGAGAGGGCGGGTACCTGGGGTTCGTCGGCGGAGGGCGGGCGCCTGGGGTTCGTCGTCGTCGGCGGAGGGCGGGCGCCCGGGGTTCGTCGTCATCGTCGTCGGCGGAGGGCGGGCGCCCGGGGTTCGTCGTCATCGTCGTCGGTGGAGGGCGGGTGCCCGGGGTTCGTCGTCGGCGGAGGGCGGGCGTCCGGGGTTCGTCGTCGGCGGAGGGCGGGCGTCCGGGGTTCGTCGTCGTCGGCGGAGGGCGGGCGCCCGGGGTTCGTCGGCGGAGGGCGGGCGCCCGGGGTTCGTCGTCGTCGTCGGCGGAGGGCGGGCACCTGGGGTTCGTCGTCGTCGTCGGCGGAGGGCGGGCGCCTGGGGTTCGTCGTCGGCGGAGGGCGGGCGCCTGGGGTTCGTCGTCGGCGGAGGGCGGGCGCCTGGGGTTCGTCGGCGGAGGGCGGGCGCCTGGGGTTCGTCGTCGGCGGAGGGCGGGCGCCTGGGGTTCGTTGTCGTCGTCGGCGGAGGGCGGGCGGGCGCCTGGGGTTCGTCGTCGTCGGCGGAGGGCGGGTGCCTGGGGTTCGTCGTCGTCGTCATCGTCGTCGGAGGGCGGGCGCCTGGGGTTCGTCGTCGTCGGCGGAGGGCGGGCGCCTGGGGTTCGTCGTCGTCGTCGTCGGCGGAGGGCGGGCGACTGGGGGTCGTCGTCGGCGGAGGGCGGGCGCCTGGGGGTCGTCGTCGGCGGAGGGCGGGCGCCTGGGGTTCGTCGTCGTCGGCGGAGGGCGGGCGCCTGGGGTTCGTCGTCGTCGTCGGGCGGGCGCCTGGGGTTCGTCGTCGGCGGAGAGCGGGCGCCTGGGGTTCGTCGTCGTCGGCGGAGGACGGGCGCCTGGGGTTCGTCGTCGGCGGAGGGCGGGCGCCTGGGGTTCGTCGTCGTCGTCTGCGGCGGAGGGCGGGTGCCTGCGGTTCGTCGTCGTCGTCGTCGGCGGAGGGCGGGCGCCTGGGGTTCGTCGTCGTCGTCGGCGGAGGGCGGGCGCCTGGGGTTCGTCGTCGTCGTCGGGCGGGCGCCTGGGGTTCGTCGTCGGCGGAGAGCGGGCGCCTGGGGTTCGTCGTCGTCGGCGGAGGACGGGCGCCTGGGGTTCGTCGTCGGCGGAGGGCGGGCGCCTGGGGTTCCTCGTCGTCGTCGTCGTCGGCGGAGGGCGGGCGCCTGGGGTTCGTCGTCGGCGGAGGGCGGGCGCCTGGGGTTCGTCGTCGGCGGAGGGCGGGCGCCTGGGGTTCGTCGTCGGCGGAGGGCGGGCGCCTGGGGTTCGTCGTCGGCGGAGGGCGGGCGCCTGGGGTTCGTCGTCGTCGGCGGAGGGCGGGCGCCTGGGGTTCGTCGTCGTCGTCGTCGTCGTCGGCGGAGGGCGGGCGCCTGGGGTTCGTCGTCGTCGTCGGCGGAGGGCGGGCGCCTCGGGTTCGTCGGCGGAGGGCGGGACACAGCTGATGGACGTGAATGTGGAAACCGGGTTTTGTTTTTCCTCTCTCAACTGAGGGAGGAACTCAAGTCTATGCTGATGAAGGCCAGTGAGTCAGAAACTCGTCCGTGAATCAATTTGGTTACTATGGGTGGGTTGGCATTGTCAAAAAGGCCACTAAACCTTATTGTCAGTCTGGCAAGATAGCCGAGAGGTATGCATATGCTCCTCTGACCTGTCTAGCCTGGGTTTGAATCTCCGTCAGGCTATAGATTATCACCATGGTGTTTCTCATTCATGTTTAGGGTTTGATGTGTGTACCTTCACCTGGATGAACTTAAAATTGGTCATCCTAGTTGCATGCATTAATGGTTGATGTTGAGGTTCTCAGGGTGCCTTTCGTGATGAGTAGGCGACCTATCCAGGATTTTAACCCTAAGCCATTGAAACTGCCTTGGCCTTCTGCTCCTCACAGAGTGAGGAGGATAAACAAACAAAACCTTATATGTGTTCTGAATAATCCTGCAGAAAGCTATGTAGCATCTCACAACTACTTTGCCATTGGGCGGCTGTGTTTCTCACGTGGCTGTTTGTAATTGCAACTGAATCTGGAAATTCCCTTTGCACTTGCACTCACACTCTCTCACTCACACTCTCTCACTCACACTCTCTCACTCACACTCCTGTTATTTTGCTGTTGAATTTGATGACGCAACCTCCGAAAACAAATACTTCAAAGCCTCCTCGGCATCTTCTGGTCTTGCATGTGGGGATTTGCGAATCCTAAATCTCGACAAAACTACCTCTTGCAGGTTGGACACTGAAGTTAAGTGCTGTTTTGAAACTGATTTCTGGGTTTTTTTTTCGACCAATCAATTTTTGTCTCCATGTCAATTTCTCCATGAATGTTACACTGGCACTCAAGATATTGCATTTGCATTTGTATACTGCTTGCTCTCAGTATTCTGCTAGTAATTTGTTTTTTATCTCTCCACTGGCAAAGTCTCCAGAGGCATTTTGTTTTCGGGTTGTCCATCCGGCTGTCCGTCCATCTGTCCATGCATCCGTCCATGATGGGTTTTCGTTACCGCGATAACTTAAGAACGGCTGAAGAGATCTTTGTCAAACTTGGTACAAGTATGAACAGGGTGCTCCAAAAAGATCTGGCCAACTTTGGTTGTTGATATATTTAGTACCACAAGTGATACAACAATACTCTTTGTTTTATATGATACAGAAACTTGTAGTTTTCTTTATTTTCAGGTCTGGTGGTTTAATGTAAAATAAAATGGTGATGCCACAGGAGAAATATCAGTGCGTTGAATGGTTGATCAAGACGAGATCCAACACACAAGTTCAGTGTAATTTTCGTACAAGGTATGGAAGGAATCTGACATCGTGAGCTAGTATCAGAGAGTGGTACAGTACAAGAGGTTAGCAAAT
The DNA here is from genome assembly GCF_964187855.1 of Myxine glutinosa. Lineage (NCBI taxonomy): Eukaryota > Metazoa > Chordata > Myxini > Myxiniformes > Myxinidae > Myxine > Myxine glutinosa. The sequence goes on from NC_136266.1 coordinate 103,784,657, forward strand.
ACTGGAAGTTGTCAGAAACAGAAAAGTACCGGTCAACCAAGCACAAGTGTAACAAACGTTGAACAAGTGCGTGAATCATTTCAACAAAGTCCTAGAAAATCAATCTGTTGCCATCCAGAGAACCAGGACTACCAACCACCACTGTACACAAGATTTTGCATAAAAGACTGAAGCTTTATGCCTATAAGGTACATATTCTGCAGGAACTCAAACCAAATGGCAGACCCAAACACAAGGCGTTTGCCTTGGAAATGCTCAGTCTCATAGAGGATGAAGAAGATTACTTGAAAAAGGTCATGTTCACAGATGAAGCTTGCTATCATCATTGAGGTTTATTTATTGTGTGCAGAAAACTTTGAGTTTCTGTATTATATAAACCAAAGCATATCGTTATATCATTTGTGGTTTTAAATATATGAACAACCAAAGTTGTCTGGGTCTTTTTGGAACACCATGTATATTGAGGCAAAGATTAACTGATTAGATTATGGGGTCAAGAGGTCAAAGGACAGAGGTCCCATTGAGTAAAAATTATGTTAGCGTGCTAACTTGTGAACCCGTGATGGGATTTTGACCAAACTTAGCATAAGTATATATGATGATGCAAAGATGAACTGATAAAATTTTGGCATCAAAGGTCAAAAGTCATGGCAGGTAAAAATGTGATCCTTGAGAACAGCTGCAGGGATTTAAATCAAACTTGCTGCAAGAATGTATAATGAAGTAATAATGTGGGCGGAGGCATATCGGTTGATGTCAAGGTGTGTGTGTGTGTGTGTGTGTGTGTGTGTGTGTGTGTGTGTGTGTGTGTGTGTGTGTGTGTGTGTGTGTGTGTGTGTGTGTGTGTGCGTGCGTGCGTGCGTGCGTGCGTGCGTGCGCGCGTGACATTTCTTTTGGTGAGGCTTCTCCCGCTGATTTGTCATTATCTTTTGGTGGAAAATCCACTATACTGTTTCTTATATACAGGCTGTCTCAAAATAGATGGAATCCATTAACATGATAATAATTTATTACTCAGACAAGAAACTCCAAAAAAGATTACATTTCTTGGAAGCTGATATGATAACAATTAAAAAACTGAAGATTTGAGGTCTCTAGCTCAAAGGATACATTTATTAGAGCACATGTTCCAAATGACCGCCTTTGCGCCTTAGACACACTTGAAGCCGACGAGCGAAGTTGTCAATCACCCTGACGCACTCTTCCTTCCTGATGGCACGAATCTTCTGGGTGATGGCCACTTTCAGTTCAGAAATGGATTGAGGCCGATTCTCATACATGTGGTCCTTCAAGAACCCCCAGAGATAAAAAATCTGGTGGGTTCAGATCGGGTGAATGCGGAGACCACTCGGGTTCGCGGTGCCTGCTGATCAGCCGATCAGGGAATCAGTGGTCCAGCCACTCCATCGTGATGTTGGCTGTATGTGGAGTTGCCCCATCTTGTTGGAACCATTGCACATCTCGATTCACGCCACGACGTCTCCCAAGTCCCCTCCAGAACTTGTTGAGCACCACAATGTAACGCTCCTTTGTGACAGTGACTGCCTCCTCATCTGCGTCTTCAAACCAAAACAGTCCGATTATGCCATGTTTTGAGATGGCCACCCAGGCCGTGCATTTCACAGAGTGCAAGGGCCTCTGAAGCACCTCGTCTGGGGCTTGTGTGCCCCAGAACACATTGTTCTTGCTATTGACATGCCCACAGAGCAAGAAGTGTGCTTCGTCGCTGAACCAAACATCATCAAGAAAGTCAGGATCCTCTTTCGATCTTGTTCTCGCACCACCGGCATATCACAACACGTTTTGCCATGTCAGCTGGTGTGAGTTTATGCTTGATCTGGATCTTGTATGGGTACAGCTGAAGATCCTTGATCATGATTCTTTGCACTGACGCACGTGAAAGACCCAGCTCTTGGCTACATCTTCGGATGGACTTTTTCGGGCTCCTTCCGACAGAATGTCTCACCGCATTCACATTGTCAGGAGATCTTGCAGTCAGCTTCCTGCCAGAACTGGGTGTTTCTGCCTTCTTGTTGAGGTTGTTTACTGATCCAGTGGCTTGAAATTTGTGTGCCCAACGATAAATGTGGTTTTTCTGGGGATAGTTGTTGAAGTTGAACTTCCTGCGAAATTTTGCTTGCACCGTTTTGAATGATTTCGTCTCCAAATAAGTAGTGACGCAAAATATTTTTTCCTCCTTTGTCCAAGGCATTTTGATTGATAATTATTAGTTGTTATGGTCTCCTCTCTTCAAATCTGAAAAAAAAGAACAAGAACATTAATATTGGCAGAATTATTAGCAGTGACATGGGTTCCATGTATTTTGAGACACCCTGTATTTAAATGTTTCTTCTATGTTGATGTGATTTTAATATGTTTGTTAAACTACATTTTTGTGATATTTTATGTTTGTTCAACTACATTTCAAAGTATGAAAATGATGAAATTACACAAAATGAAAGGTGAAGCAGGGCAGCCCCAGCTGAACTAGCCTCCCTGGGGACTAACCCTCCTCAGAGGATTTGTGTTCCTCGACAAGGTAATGCTGTAGTTAACTCAGATATCCAGGCTGTAGGAGGTGGCCATTCTGGGTTAGCCAATGGGGAACACTTGTCCGAAGTCAAAGTGCGTAAATGTGGGATTTGCAATTGCAAAACTTGTCTTATATTTACCACAAACAATATGATTAATTGTACAGTAACGGCTAGATCTTACAAGTTAAAAGAAACAAAAGAATTAATTACATGTAAAACCTCAAATATAGTTTACCTATTGACTTGTAGTGAATGTGCGATGCAATATGTTGGTGAAACAATGCAGAGATGTAATGTAAGAATGAATGCACACAGGAGCGGCATGAAAAACCCAGATAAAACTACTGGTTGTCCACTACTTACCCATCATTTTACTTCTGGATATTGTAAAAATGCGAGCTTCAGTGTTCAGGTTGTAGAAAAGAGAAGCGGAAATGGCCGAAAAAAGAATGGGATGAAAGATAAAACGATCACACAATTACGTAAGCGTAGAGAACTTTTCTGGATTAAAGAATTAAGAACTGCTTACCCTTATGGATTCGATGAAAGAATTAATGACATATACACAGCAAAATGGACAAAACATAATCGCGTCTGTTTTTAACACCTTACCACGAGACTCTCAGAGACACAGAGTACATAACTATGGACGTAAATGTCCAATTTATAGACACACCATAACAAATTGTATATGAGTGGTTAGATCTTAACAAATCAAATATCTGCACATTACTTAACAGCAGCAGAATTAAGATCAATACCTTAAAAAAACAACAACTGAAAGAAGTTTGGCAAATCGTGAACAGATTAATGGAAGAGGACGATCAAGAGGAACTCCCAATCCAACACATTGAAGCAATTCTGGACATGATTGATCATAAAATGTACAAAGAGAAACCTAAAAAAGTGAATCGAAGAAAAGACAATGATATCATCAAAATTATGTTTGATAACATAGGGGTGGAAATGATAAATATCGAGAAAATACTTCAACATAAGGAAGTGTGGAGTAAACTTCCAGAAACAATACAACAGAGAGCGACCAAGAGTTGTGTACACTTTGGGAAATTCGATTCGGGGAAAGATCTTCAACTACAAGGACACTGTACAATCTATAGATGTAGAGGAATGGTTAAATAACACACATCATTGTAATTGTGAACATTCCGCATTCAAAGATCCACATCATAAACACGTCATCACAGGTGATCTCAGAATAGTGAAAGATAAAAGATTACGTGCATTACTTACAAAAGGACCAAATTATAGAGAAAATAAAAGAATAAACTGGAATAAAGCAATGGAACTTACAATGATGGGACTGGGCGAATGGGTGAAAGAACAAATTGATAAACATAAAGTACCAAACACACAAATGGCTTTATGGTTGAAGGAGGTACAGAAACATGTGAAAAGGAGAGTTGTTGATATGAAAAGAAAAGTTTGAATCAACAATCAAAAGGCAATTTTAAACAATCCAGAGACATGTGATTGCTTAAGGCAGCTTCAAACACAATATTGTTGTGGTTTTGAGAAGTGTACATATAACATCATTAAAGGTTTGCCCCCATAGTTAGTCCACAAGCAACACGTAGGCCCATTTATAACATTAGTTATGTCATAGTATGTGTGAGGATAAGGCCATGTCCCTAGTATCATCTGCGTTGTGTAAAAGAAATAAGATAGGCCCTGTTCATTTTGCCTCCACCCTCCAAATCTACCCCGTTGGGCAGAATCCATCCCGTGCCCCATTTTGGCTATGGCACCTCGCATTAGGATGCTCACTAGTCAAGGGACACGAGGTAGGCCTGAGAGAGGGAGGAGCGCGGCGTCGAGATTGAAGCGGGGGAGCCAGCAGCGGCAAGGGCCACCAGCCAATCAGGGCTCGGGTGACATGGCGTGAGGGGCGTGCCTATATAAGCGCACGCACAAAGCCCTTGAGAAGGACTCATGCAACAGGACTCGTGCAGGAGGACTCGTGCGGAAGAATCGTTGCAACAGGACTGTCAGAGGACTTGCACGATTGCGCTTTGCATGAGGACGTACGCGACAGGACTTCTGCGGGAGCGGCGCTTTGCTGTGAACTTGTATTGGGAGCGCATATAGCGCCGGTTCATCTACAGACTTGGCATTTAATATGGAATATTTTTTTTTCTTGACTTGGGTTTACTTTCTTAACTCAGTATATCAATCTGCTGAGTTTATTTTACACTTTGGTGATTTATTTATTCAAAGAACCATGTCACTGATTGTCTGTCGCAGCAAGAAGTCAACAACAGGATGATATCACAGGTGGCGTGGCAAAATGTACGGACAGGTGCATTTGATGATTGGCTTCACAGTCGGGTATACAAGGGCTGTTGCGTTCTGTATTAGTGGAAAACAACTGCTACACTTCTCCAAAAGTTATTGCCGCTTCCTCTGGAGATGGTCCGTCAACTCGACAATGCTGTTTGTCATGGAGTGGTGGCTTTACGAAAATACGGCATGAAACAGCGTGCTATTTCTCGGCAGTATGGCGTCACTCAAGCTCAGGTGTCAAATATCCTGAAACGAAATGCTCAGAGGGGTGTCCCTACTCCAATACCGAGGCCAGGACGTCCCCGCAGAAACACAAGGATGGATGATCGCCAGCTGCACCGGTTAGTCCGCAATGGCCATACCAAGTCAGTTAATCTGCTTAGGGCTGAGTGGCAGCAACTGACAAATGTGCCTGTATCCAGAAGGCTAGTCAACCAACGACTGGTTCAAGCAGGCTATCGTGCCAGGCGTCCCCTGAGAAAGCCACGCCTGACCAGACAACACCGCCAGCGCCGATTGCAGTGGGCCAGAGAGCACGGTCAATGGCAGCTAGGACACTGGAATCACGTGATCTTCAGTGACGAGTCTGGATTTCTGGTCTATCATCAAGATGGCTGCATCCGAGTGCACAGACAAGTGCATGAAGCCTACAACAAAGATTGTAAAGTGCCAGGAGTCCAAGCTGGAGGTGGTGGGGTGACCGTTTGCACTGCTTTTCATGCAGGGGGCAAAACTGACCTGGTTGTTCTGAATGGAAACCTGAACCAGTTCAAGTACAGGGCCATTCTGGAAGAAACATTGCTTCCATTTGCTCGTGCAGCCTTTCGAGGAAACTTTGTCTTCCAAGATGACAATGCATGGCCTCATCGTGCTCGCATGATCCAACACTTTCTTGCTGACCGTGGTGTTGAGCATATGGAGTGGCTAGCCATGTCCCCGGATATGAATCCGATAGAGAACCTGTGGGCAGAATTAATGCGTCAAATCGACCACTTGGACCAGCAGCCGACCTCTGTGTGTGAATTGCAGCAGACTATTATCACTGCATGGCAAGTGATTCCTGTCCAAACCTTGGCAAATCTCGTGAACAGCATGCCTCAGCGTGTACGTGCTCTCCTGAATGCTCGTGGGGGTTACACGAAGAACTGAACTGTAATTTTACTGTCCGTAATCCCAGTCGTAATTTAACTTTTGTTTTTGTTAAAAAAATTTTTGGCTAATGTGCAAAATAAAGAGATACTTCTGGAAAACGTACAGAAGTTTAACACAGTACTGTCCATGAATTGAGTTCGATATCAGTTTACATCACTTTCAAGGATCAATTTATTTGTTTCGAAATGTCAAATGTGGTTTTTGTTTCTTTTAAAGGTCACATTAACAAAATCTAGAATAATTTCAACATAATTCCAATGAACTTTTGGTTCTAAGACATCTTGAAAAGTAAGTTCACCCCCACAAAAATAAAATTCCATATTAAATGCCAAGTCTGTATTACGTACGCGACCGTGGTCGCGAGTAACCGCCCAGCCAGCCTTACCGTTCGCCCCGTAATTGTCCGATCCGCGCCAACGACACGTGGAGACCTTCTGCCGCCCTAACCATCTTCTTCGCGGTGTGAGTCGGGGACCGGAGCGAACTGCCTGGACATCATCCCTGGACCATCAACCTGACCATCGACAACCCCGTGTGAGTGTGTCCGAGTGTGAAACAGGCCCATGTCCTGGGATAAGTATAAGACTGTATAAGGCTGCACTGTGTGTTCCTCTTCTTCTCATGGTACATAGTGTAATAAACCAACTGTTATTCCTTGTTTCTTCCTGATTCGACCGTATCGGTGATTTCCTCCATTGGGTAAGCGTGGCACGATAGGAACCGCTCGGATCGGGATCTAGTCCTGGATAACGGCTCGGGTCACGGTTCGCTACCGCTCGGCGTTTCCACCTATAACCGTGATTCGGGCTGGGCTTATTTCCTTGCTTCCTAGGCGGCGTTGGTACTTAGGTAATAGGAATTCGGCCTACAACCCTATTTAACGCCGTCCGGAAGGAACGTCTTAGCCCCGGATCCCGTCGGCTAGTCAAAGACAAGGGGACTAACCCCCCCTTGGTAAGGGGAAAGGCCGACCAGGAGATCCGCAACAATTGGTGTCAGGAGATCCGCAACAATATGTTATTGTTCCAATTGACAAAGCAAATAATAATATTGCATTTGTATGTAAAACATTCTACATTCAAACACTTTTGGAAGAATTGGGCTTAGACACGGGAATTTCAAAGACCTACAAAATAAGTAACGATAACAAAACAGACTTGATACAACACCATACAAATCACTCAACGGTGAGAAGACTGCTAGTTCCGGATAAACACCATAAATTACCATTCATTTACTGGATCCCAAAAATGCGCAAACACCCTTGTAAGATGAGGTTCATCATCGCAAGTAGAGAATGTAGTTTGAAACCTTTGTCGGGCAGTATTACAGCGGCAATGAAACTAATCTATAAATGCTTAAAAAACTACCATGAAAAAGTGAAGTTTTATTCTTGTATTAAGAAATTCTGGATCATTGACAATTCCAAACCGGTAATCGACAGTGTCCACAACATTAATAACGAGGGTAAAGCAAAATGTCCTTCAACCTTTGATTTTTCCACATTGTACACAAACATTCCACATGACAAGCTGGTAACTGCATTGGACAGAGCAATAGATAAAGCATTTGCAGGAGGTAATAGAGTATACATTAATGTATATCAAAGCAGAGCACACTGGTCTGTAAAGGATAATCAATATTCATGCAGTTTTTCAAAAAGTAAACAAAGAAAGTATTCGATTTCTGCGAAACAACAGTTTCTTTACATTTGGCAACAAGATACTCCAGCAGACAGTGGGCATACCCATGGGTTCAGATCCGGCCCCTTTCTTTGCAAATTTGTTTCTGCACATGTACGAGTTTGATTGGGTCCAGAACATGTGCAGGACTAAATTAACAACTGCACGAAGATGCGGAAACATCTTCAGGTTCATTGATGATTTGTTGGCAATTAATGATGGATTTATATTTGAGCAGCTTCATGATGATATATATCCAAAAGAACTTGAATTAAAAAAGGAAAACCAATCTTCCACTTCAGTTTCCTTTTTAGAATTACAAATTGACATCCATAATAATAAATTTCACACCAAATTATTTGATAAACGAGATGCATTTCCATTCCACATTGTCCGAATGCCTTTCTTAGACAGCAACATTCCCAAAAAGCTATTTTATGGTATGGTTGCAGGTGAAATAATTAGGACTGTAAGAGCAACCACACACAGCTCTGAACTGGTCAATAAATTACAACAACTAGTCAGACGTATGTTAGCACAGGGAGCTACAGTTGGTAGATTAAAACAAGTTTTGTTTAATATCACAAAAAGGCACCAAATCGAATTAGTAAAATACAATACGAATATTAAAAATATTATTCATGAGATCTTTATGTAAATACAGTACAATATAATAATTAAATATACTACAAATCAATATTGCTAGGAATCAGTGGTTGCTAGGATACGGCAGCATGCAAAAAACCGTTATAAATGACAGTTTGAGCATTCAAAGTGCAGTTTGATAGAAAGGTAGGTGGTGGTGTGGTCATGCTGGTTGGTAGATTGATGTATTTAAGGGTAGGATGTGAATGATTTAATGATATTATCATATTATCGAGTGTGTAAGGAAAGTTATAAATATATGATAATGCATTAAATCCTATTAGGAGTAAAGTTGGAATAAGTGATGTTGCATTGATGGGTTGACTGACTGCCTGTGCGCAACTGAGGTTGTGGATCTACTGATGTGGATCCATGATCGAGGTTGTGGATCCGCCGTTTGGAGAGGTCCTGGGCTGAAAGGATCGAAACCTCGAGGAAGAATGGTACCCAGCTGATGATCCATGCAGTCGGGAAACGAGTCAATTGCTTACAGGTTAAGGTTCTTGCTTTAGGTGGAGAAACGATGTTTGAGGTTTACAATTTAAATAAAGTTGAATATGGGATGTTGTAAAATTAACATCATTTACAACAATCCTTTAAATTATTTATATTTAAGTTCAGGAACAACCGATACTGTACAATTAATTGTGTGTGTGTGTGCGTGCATGCACGCGCACTTCCGGTCAAAAGTTTTAGAACACCTCAATTTTTCCAGTTTTTATTGAAATTTACGCAGTTTAATGTCCCAATGTGCTCTGAAATTAAGCAGAGAACAAATAAACAATTGGAGATAAAAAAAGAAATCATAGAATCATTTTGTTCAACAAACTTTAATTTAAATTTTTGACTCGGCAAAGTAGCCACCTTTTGCAGATATAACCGCCGAACACACTTGTGGCATTCTTTCTACAATGGAAATCAAATATTGTTCGGGAAGTTCTTCCCGACACTGTTGCAGAAGTTCCGACAAATGTGTTGCACTTGTAGGTTGCTTTGCTTTTACCCTTCTGTCCAGTTCATCCCAAAGCAGCTCGATGGGGTTTAAGTCTGGAGACTGTGCTGGCCATTCCATGATTTGAAGCCGACCGCCTTGTTATTTTCCTCGAAGGTAGTTTTGACAGCCTGGAGGTGTGTTTAGGGTCATTATCTTGCTGTAGGATGAACCCCTGACAAACTAGGCGTATACCAGAGCGTATTGCATGGCCTGCAAAATGCTGTGGTAGCCCTTTTGGTTCAGGGTGCCAGTCACTCTGTGCAAGTCGTCGACTCTGGATCCAGCAAAAGAGCCCCAGACCATCACACTTCCTCCTCCATGTTTGACAGTTGGTGTCACTGAGGAACCATCCTTTCGCCTACTCGACGGCGTACAAAATCCCTGCGTGATGAACCAAAGATTTCAAATTTTGATTCCTCGGTCCATAAAACCTTCTTCCAGTCTTCAGTAGTCCACTGGCGGTGCTTCATGGCCCAGGCAAGCCTCTTTTTCTTATTTTGCCATCTTGGCAATGGCTTTCTTACTGCCATTCGACCTGTCAAACCTGCAGCTTGAAGTCTTCTCTTCACAGTTGAAACTGAGACTTGCTTACTTTGACCAGTGTTAAGCTGTGCTTGAAGCTGTTGTCCTGTGAGCCACCTATCACACAAGCTTTTGACTCCTCAGAAACTTGTCTTCTAATTCTGTTATGGCTTTGGGTCTGCCAGACCTTTTCCTGTCAGTTTCCTCCAGTTTCCAAGTGCCTTTTGATGGTGTAGGAAACTGTACTCACTGACACCTTGGCTTTCTTTGCAATTTCTCCAAAGGAAAGACCTACACTTTTAAGGGTTATAATGGTCTGTCTGTCTTCCTTTGTTAATTGCCTTTTTCTCGCCATTATGATAGCAATATGCTACGTCCTGCAGTGCAATATTGTCCAAATAATGCTTCAGAAGGTGTAATAGTCTGTTCCAATACTGCTTTTATACAGACAGAGGGCTTGTAATAAAGTAATCAGCAGAGGTTGGGCCACCTGTCGGAATTGTTTGCATCAACTTCCCGAACAATATTTGATTTCCATTGTAGAAAGAATGCCACGAGTGTGTTCGGCGGTTATATCTGCAAAAGGTGGCTACTTTGCTGAGTCAAAGATATAAATTAAATTTTGTTAAACAAAATGATTCAATGATTTCTTTTTTATCTCCAATTGTTTATTTGTTCTATGCTTAATTTCAGAGTACATTGAGACAATAAACTGCGTAAATTTCAATAAAAACTGGAAAAAGTGAGATGTTCTAAAGCTTTTGACCGGCAGTGTATGTATATCTATATCATGATCTGGTTGTGTCCTGCCTAGATTGGGCGTATTGCGCCCATTGTGGGCGAAGCCACACCCGAAAAAGATGTCTTTTTAGGGGGTAATCAAGTTCAAGCTACATCTTCTCCGAGGGGTTTGGTGGAATCTGACAGGGGTTTCGATATTTGGTTTGGCCAATGTCATGTGTCTAGCCCCATGGAGCTAGAGTTTTCATTTTTCATTTTTTTTCATTTTTTTTTTTCTTCATTTTTTACCGAATTTTCGGTATTGTGTGGCTAACTAACCTCATAACTGATTATTAGACTACGGATTTTTATGTTAAGAAAATAGGCCTTTTATGTTTTGAAAAGCGGAATTTTTTTTTTTTAATGTGAAAAAATCCCGAAATATTTTTTTCCCCCGTTTTATTCATTTTTTATTACCAAGTTTTTCAGAAATCAGTCAAAAAAAGAACAAAAAATGGTAAGCTTTTTCCTGCACAACATTAAGCACTCTGGGCTAGTAAACAGGTAAAAAATGACGTTCAGGTACCTTTATTGCAACCGCATTGTTTGATAAGTAGAGGACTAGAAGAAATTGACAAGACCCTTTTAGGAACGGTTAAAGTAGGTGTTTGAAATCATTATCTTGGTAATGTTCTCCTTGGTGAGGCGGTGTCGGCGGTCGGTGAGGACGTTTCTGTAGACGGAGAAGGACCTTTCCACGTCGACGCTGACGATGGGGCAGTACCTCAAGAGGGGGATGTCAGCAAGCTTGACTCCAGCTGGCACACCAACCTCAGATCCGTGCTGATCTCCATCCAGGATCAAAGCCACTGTCCTCAGCACACCAATGTCGGGATTGCGCTGCAGCACCGCCTTGAACTTGGTGAGCAGGATCTCCTTACGGCAGCCTCGGATCTTTTCGAGCTCCTCCTTGGCCTGATCAAGGAGCTGGAAGGCCTTGGCCAGCTCCATGCCGGCCTCCTCCAGCTGCTTAAGGATCTTCGGGATGAACGACACGTGGGCATTTAAGAAGACCAAACTGAGCTTGATGTCCGCCTTTCCGAACAGGTCCTTGGCACTCCGGATTGCCATCGCGTCGTCATCGTTCAGCTGGTCCACAATGTCCTTGACGGCCTCGAAGTGCTCGGCGTAAAACACCGCGGCGTCGATCCACGTCCCCCACCGAGTCAGAATGGGCTCCGGGGGGAGAGAAAGATTGGGCTGCTGCTCCTTCCAAAAGACAACACGCGACGGGGCTTTGACAAACACCTTCTTCGTCGTGGCAATCAGGTCGTTGACGTCCTTGAACATTTCTCGGACTGTCTCGCAGACACGGTGGAGCGCGTGGGCAACGCAAGTCACATGCAGCAGGTCCGGGAAGAGTTCCTTCAGGGCATGGCCGGCCTTGATTATATAGGCCGCGGCGTCGCTGACGAGGACCTTGAGGCACTCCGGCTTGAAATCAGGCCAAAGATAGTGCAGCGTGTCATTGACAGCACGCACGATCTCCCCGGAGTTGGTCTTCTCCAGAAACATGCACTGGACGAGGTGGGGACGAAAGTACCCCTCCTTGGACAAGCGTCCCGCGATGATGTTGGCCACATATCGACCTGCCGAATCGGTCGTCTCGTCGACGGACAGCCAGATGGGCTGCTGTCCGAGGTCGGCACGGATCCCCGCCAAGGCCTCGCCGTAGCACTTGTCGAGGTAGTGCTTTCGAATCCAGCTTTCATCGGGGATCTGGAGAGTGATGTGCTTCTCCAGGAACGACCGGAGGGCAGGGTTTTCCAATTTCGACCATGGGATGCCAGCGGCCAGCATGGCCTGGCACAGCTCCTGAGCCACGACGTCGCACTTGTGCCTCTTTCCGCCACCAAAGTCCTCCATGGTGGCTTGCGTGACCGTCCTCTTCTTCTTCAAGGCCAAGTTGCTCTTGTGGCGGTCTCCTCGGACATGTTGGGCCAGCTCAGACTTCTGCTTCGCCCGGAAAGTCTTTTCACAAGCTCGATAGAAAGCCGTGTCACTCGACACGTACTTGAAGGTGGCCCCATCGCCGCCAGCGTTGAATTCCTTCAGCCACTTGTCACGAAGAGCAGCACTCATCTTGATAGGAGACTTGTTCACACTTTGTGTACACTCTCTCACTGTAGTACACCGCCTCACTGCTGTACACGCTGGGGACGCAACGCACGCAAGTGGACGCAACGTTTTGTTTTTGAGATCGATCGCAGTTAAAAATTTCGATCGCAGTTACAAATTTCGATCGCAGTTTAAAATTTCGAAAAATTCCCTAATTTTTTTTAGCGTTGCCAGACATTTTCGACCAAAAAGGGCATTTTATTTTATTTTTCCCGAAAAAGGGCGAAATTCTTTTTTTCTCCGAAAATAGCAAAATAATTTTTTTGCGTGCAAAAAAGCCGTTTTATGTGAAAAAATATTTTTTATTTTTTCACATAAAAATCCGATGTGCACTGATTATACATTATTTTCTATCTCATTTCAAGGTCAGTAACCTTCGTTTTGACATTTCCGGGCCTGGCCTGTCTGGGCCTGTTTCGGTGTTAGTCCGTCCTTTGTCATTGAATACCGCTCGCTCGTGAACCATCGTCGTCTCCTGACTTGTCAAAAGAGTGACCACTATATTCGTCATGGGTGTGTGTCTGTGTGTCTGTCTGTCCGCAGCATAACTACCCGATGATATCATCCGATCTTGATGAAACTTGGGTGGGAGGTTCATATCATGATCTAGGTGTGTCCTGCCTAGAGTGGGCGTATTGCGCCCATTGTGGGCGGAGCCACGCCCGAAAAAGATGTCTTTTTCGGGGGTAATTGATTTCAAGCTACATCTTCTCCGAGGGGTTTGGTGGAATCTGACAGGGGTTTCAGTATTTGGTTAGGCCAATGTCATGTGTCTAGCCCCACGGAGCTCAATTTTTCATTTTTGCCCCAAGGTGAAGGTCACAAGGTCACGAAATTTAGAAAAGTCGATTTTTGATGGTTTTATTACATTGTTCGCTTCCTGATAGGGTGAAATGTCGTACATGTTTTTATTTTATCACATACATTATGAAATAAAAGTTTTCCAACAAATTTCAGAATCTTCGACCTTGGACCTTTGAAGGTCACAAACGTCAAATTTTCAAAGTTGTCGGAATCGAACCAAATTTTCGGTATTGTGTAGCTAAGTGACCTCATAACTGATTATACATTATTTTCTATCTCATTTCAAGGTCAGTAACCTTCGTTTTGACATTTAAAGGTCACAAAGGTCAAATTTTTCAAAGGTGTCAGAATCGAACCAAATTTTCGGTATTGTGTAGCTAACTAGTCTCATAACAGATATAATACATTCCTATTTATATATTTTCAATGTCGGTTTTGACCTTTGTCATTGAATACCGCTCGCTCCTGAACCATCGTAGTCTCCTGGCGTGTGTGTGTGTGTGTGTGTGTGTGTGTGTGTGTGTGTGTGTGTGTGTGTGTGTGTGTGTGTGTGTGTGTGTGTGTGTGTGTGTGTGCGCGTGTGTGTGCGTGCGTGTGTGTGTGTGTGTGTGTGTGTGTGTGTGTGTGTGTGTGTGTGTGTGTGTGTGTGTGTGTGTGTGTGTGTGTGTGTGTGTGTGTGTGTGTGTGTGTGTGTGTGTGTGTGTGTGTGTGTGTGTGTGTGTGTGTGTGTGTGTGTGTGTGTGTGTGTGTGTGTGTGTGTGTGTGTGTGCGCGCGCGTGTGTTTTTTTTTTTTTTTCCTCGATTTTTTTTGTGTCTTCATATTATTCATGTTTTTGCCGCCTCTTCATACCATGCATCTTCTTAGATCCTTAATTCTTTCAGGTCCATATGGATTGCATCCTTTCATCGCTTGTGGGGGCCCTTTCTTTGGGCAGGGTTCAGTCAACCAGTTAAACAGGCTGATCTTGAATGTTTGCTTGCCAGGCATTCAGGCCAGATGATCGAGCTACTCTAGTCGATGTTTGGAAACTTCTCTGTCACTGTTTCACTACTCGCCCACTGCTTCCTGACACAGTAAGATGTGTGCTGGGGCCCACTACTGCTGATGTGAGATTCGTCAGATGGTGTGAATGCATCTGTAAAGGAAGGAGTCAATTCCCTTCAAATCCCAACAATCGGACACATTATAACAGGACAGAGAATGCAGGATTGGTAGATTTTTCACTTCTTCTCCACGCTGACGTTGCTGTTGCTAAACTCCAGCTTCCTGTGTGTTCCGAATCCTTTTCCTGCTTGTGCTGTCCTTCGGTCCATGTCGGATTACATCCTCCCAGATGATGATGATGTCACTTGCCCTTCATACGAAAACTGCATAACACTCTATCCAATCGTCACTCATAAGGAATGGAGTCCTGCCATCTGCTGTTGTCTCTCTGCCAGTTACCATCGGTTTTGTCTTGGTCATACTGGCTGACATACCCAAGTCAGCTGCTACCTCAATGTATTTACATGCACGCATGCACCTTTTAACAGCAACAATTGTTCCCATCTTTTTTTTGGTTGACCAAGATTGTTTTCCCAAGCTTTCAAGATCTGTCTGACCAAGTCTGTTATTGGCAGGAATTTGGTCAGTATATCTCTGATAACTGCTTGAAAGGCGCCATGGCATCTTTAACATCCAATAACAATTATGCAGTGGTGGCAAATGGTTCTTCCAGCGTAATGTGTTTCTGATGGAGTGTCCTCATTGTTGCCTCACTCTGCATGCGAAACACCTTGAATACCGGTATAGCGGTATTCAGTTTATAGCCGGATTGAGAATCGAGGTGTGTGTGTGTGTGTGTGTGTGCGTGCGGTTGGCTGTTTGACACTCATCTCAATCTCTTTCTGCTTGAGTCACCGAGTTTTGTTTGGGTTTTTTTCCCTGAGTAACTGAAGATTCCAAGCCTTTGAGTGAGTGGGCCATGCCTCTGGGTTTCTTGTTTCATTGATGGATAAAGCATACTTAATTTCAAAATCCGCTTTATCTGCACAGTGGAAAGCACAGTGTGGGTGAAGTCTCCCTTTGTTTCCAGCAGACCCTCCAAAGGATTGCGGCCGTTCTGTGGTACAGGAACAAGCCACTGCTCTTGCTCTCGCCATGTTTGGGCTGCTCGCTATGCGCTGCACCCATCTGATTGATGCCGGAGCATTTGAAGCTGGTATGCATCAAAATAATCCCTTCATTGTATAGACTGTTTGTGTTACCATTTAAATGAAAAAAAAATGTTTGTGTGGGTTTGGGTTCGGGGAGGGATCAAAGAGGGATAGTGTTAACACTGGTTGGTTCCTTTACATAGGGTTTATACAGGTTTTGAATTGTGGAATTGTCAATAACATTTTCCTAAATCAAAAAGGGGTATGCAGAATTTGTTCATAAAAGCCCAGAAAGGTTTAGAAATTTGTTAGCATTGCTTAAAATAAAATTGCATTACCTACAATTTGGAACCTTTTCCTGTTAAGTGATATATGTGGTGAGCCGTCAGAATATGACACATTTGTGATCATAAAGAAGGCAGATGTTGACTTTTCCACATAAAGATAAATTCAACATGGCCAGCAATACAATTCACATGTGAAGTAGAGCAAGCTGGGCCTCTGCCATTCCTGGATGTACATCTTTCCAGGGACGGAAACGGCAGGTTACACATGCAGGTGTACCGTAAACCTACTAACACCGACAAAGTATTGGATTACTGTAGTAGCCATCCCACCTGCCACAAAAGAAGTTGTGTTCGCAGCTTAGTAGATCCTGCAAAAACGCACTGCAGTGACCATGAACAACGCCGGATGGAAATGCTGCACGTCGCTCAACTACTGCGAGAAAATTACTACCCAAATGCATTTATCAAATCTTGTCGCTGGAAATCCAACTACAGCAACAACAATCCAGCCACACCTCCACACACTGTGGCACTTCCATACATACAACATGCTTCTGAAACCACAATCCGCATACTACGTGAGTACAACATCAACCACAAACTACAAACATCCCTACAAGCACAGCTGTCAAAGCCAAAAGACCACGTGAAGAAATTTGACTGAATGTCATCGACAACATGCAATGTGAATATTGTGAAGCCAATTATGTGGGCCAAACATCCAAACCCAGAACCACAAGGCTAACAACACCAACGTGCTGTAAGATGCCAACACAGGTTGTCATTGGTTGCGGCACACATACACACACAACCAACACACATTCTCATGGAATCAGACCACGATCCTTGGCACAGGATCCGCCACGGCGGCTCCCTTTCGCTAAGAAAAAGGAGACGGAAGAGCAGGTCAGAAAAATGGAAAAAGCCGGATTTATTGAGCCCTCAGTGAGTCCTTGGGTGTCACCCATTGTGGTGGTGAAAAAGAAGGACGGGACCACTCGGTTCTGTGTGTCGCCAGCTCAATTATGTGACACTCAAGGACTTGTATCCCCTGCCAAGGATTGATGACACCCTCGATGCTGTTTCAGGCTCAAATGGTTTTCAACATTGGATTTAAAGAGTGGTTATTGGCAGGTGAAGATGGATAAAGCGGCAATAGAGAAAACAGCGTTCACCACAGGAAAGGGTCTCTGGCAGTTTGTTGTCGTGCCTTTTGGATTGTACAATGCCCCTGCCACGTTTGAGTGTCTGATGGAACGTGTCTTAATTGGCTTACCATGGCAGACTTGCCTTGTCTATTTGGATGATGTATTGGCCCACGCTGCCAGGTTGAAATTGCCCGGTTGAAATTGAACCCGAGCAAGTGCGAAATTTTCAGGAGGGAGGTGACTTAACTGGGTCACGTGATTAACGAGAGCGGCGTGACCACTGTCCCTGCCTGGAAAGGTAAAATCTGTAAGAGAGTGGCCCGTCCCCAAAAATGTAAGAGAAGTCAAGAGTATTTTTGGGCCTCTGCTCTTACGACAGGAGATTTGTGGCAAATTTCGCAGAAATTGCTAGACCCTTGCACAAATTGACAGAGAAAGGAGCCAAATTTATATGGTCAGAGAGCTGCATCGAGGCATTCACTCATCTAAAACAACGTCTGTTGGAGGCCCAGTTTTGGCATACCCGACGGGTGATGGCAATTACATCCTTGATACAGATGCAAGCCAGGAAGGATTGGGAGCGGTGCTGTCACCAATACAATAGAGAGTCGAGAGGGTTATTGCGTATTACAGTCGGGCACTTTTGAGGCCCGAGCAAAATTACTGTGTTACCCGCAAATAACTATTGGCCCGACTGTCTGCAGTTGGACACTTTACCCTTACTTTTATGTGAGGGAGTTTGTGATCCGAGTGGATCATGCCTCCTTGCAATGGCTTCTTTGGTTCAAAGAACCGGAGGGACAAATTGCAAGGTGGCTTGAGAGGCTGCTGCAGTATAATTCCACTGTGCAACATCGGTCCGGCACAGCTCATGCCAATGCAGATGCTCTCTCTCGGCGACCCTGTTGGGAGGCACAGTGTAAATTATGTGACGGGCAAGAAGCCAAGGATTCAATTGGCAGGATCAAATTGATGCATGCCTATATGCAGCAAGGGTGACCCGATGAACTTTGCCACAACCCCCACCTGAATTGGGCGATGTGAATTTGTGAGAGAGTCAAAGGGAGGATCCTGTTTTGGGCCCCCTTTTTCGTTGGCTGGAGGAGGACAAAAGACCTTCTTGGGAAGAAATTGCTCCACACTAAATGAGAATCAACATCTTCCTTCATCTTCTTTATTTCAAAGGGTGAAATCCTTTTCCAACACAAGCAGGTGTACAGCATTTCAAATCACTAAAGCTTAGTCTCTATTACAAATCAAAAGTCAAAATAATAAATGTGAAGGTCCCAACTGGGACAATGTTCAATGTTCTCCTTCCCCCCCTATGACGAAATGCCTGGGAGGCCTGATGGGAGGGTGTGGAAAAGGATGACGGCTACCTGTAACACACGTAAGGATGATCGTTAGTTATCTCCCCCCCCTGGGTATAAGTTTTTGAGGGTACGTAAAAAACTGATTGTCATACAGCTGGAGTGTCAATGTCCATCTGGCACACTGGTTGGGCCACGGTGGCGGGGAGTGCTCGGTGGCTGGCGCTCCTTGGAACCAGCCTGGTTGTGAGGGAAGAGCCGAGCGAGGGCACGTGGTACCCGTGTTTTAGGTCCCGTCGGGCAGGGGGATCGCCGTGGTGGAGGATTCACTAAGGCGGGTGAACTGATGGGGCTGCTCGTGATACGTGGCCCCTGAGATGGGCGAGGGGGTGAAACAGGTGGCTGGGCCATATGAGGCAATGGGGCCTGTGTAGGGGTAGGAACAGGTGGCTGGGCTGTATGAGGCAGTGACAATGGGTCCTGTGTGGGGGTTGAAACAGATGGCTGGGCCATATGAGGCTGTGACAATGGGGCCTGTGTGGGGGTTGGCTCTGGGCAGTCCCACCACCAGGCCAGATTCTGTCCCTGTGCCACACGTGGGAGTGTTGTGGAAGGGAGTGAACTTTTGAAGGTGTTGTCGGTTCCGGATGGTGACTCTGCCCGATCCGTCAACACGAATGACAGACTGGTGGTACTGCCGCACTTCAACCACTGTCCCAGTGCGTTCCCATCTCCCAGGGTGGTTGCCGACCAGGTTCTGCAGGTAGACATGATCGCCCACCTGCAGTGGGGGTAAGAGATGGGTGTGCTCACTCCAGCGTTCACGCTCCCTAGAGTGGCGTCTAGCAAGAGCCATTTCCCGTTGTGACATCGGCTCCGTCCATGTTTCGTGTGGGGAGTATCGGCCCATGGGAATAGGGATGGCATCACGTATGGGTCTTCCAAACAAGATAAGTGCTGGTGAGGCTTTTGTTTCAGGGTCAATGGAGTTCCTGTACACCAGCAGAGCCCGCTGGAACTTGTCAACATCAAGAGACCCTGAGCAGTGACATTGTCCATCAGCATGCGCTTGGCCGTCTTCACAGATCCTGTGTCGGACACCCCAGGCCGTCAGGAATTCCTGTGTTTGGCCTGATTTGAATTGGGGACCCCCGTCAGAGGTCAATTCTTCCGGGATACCGAATGTAACGAATGTCTCATGCAACCGTTTGATGAGGCCCTCTGCACCTGATTCTGACCTGAAGACTATGGGCCAATGCGAGTATCTGTCCACAATCACCACGTAGTCCTTGCCATTGTGGGTGAAGTAGTCACTGCATATCATTTGGAATGGGTAGGCTGGGGGTGTCGACACAGAGGGGGGTTGCATAGGGTTGCTCTTGGCTATCCGGTGGCAGTGTGCACATTGGTCTCTCACTCGGGCAATGTCGATGGAAATATCAGGCCAGTATACCGAATCCATGGCTCGTGCACGCATCGCACTAACACCCTGGTGGGCGGCATGAAGTGCGTGGAGAATGGGTGTGCGGAGCGTGGGTGGTATAACAATCCTCCGGCCCATCAGTACCACGCCATCCATTACACACAGACTGGCAGAGTAGCGGTGAAAGGGGCGCAGGTCAGCGGGGAGCTCTCTGCAGTCAGCTGGGAACCCATTCTCCAGGTGTGTGATGAGGTTTCGAAATGTCATGTCCGAAGCTGTCGCCTCGCGGACCATGTCCCATGTGACGACTTGGATGACAGTTTTAAGGGCGGCGGAAGCAGCTGCGACTGTAGAAGTGTCGTCGGCTAAATCAGTGTTCTCTCCGTGCAGGGGAGAGCTGGCCGTGGGGTTGTGGTGGAGTACTGACATGTTAGCGAGGTGAGATTCAGACGATTCAGATTCAGAATTCGGAATTCAGATTCAGACGAGAATGGACGCGATGAGCGGGGAAATCAAACGTGAGATGGGCGAAGCGATGGGCAAGGAAATGGCGCCTCTTTGGGGGGAGTTGAAGGAGAATCAACATCTTCCTTCATCTTCTTTATTTCAAAGGATGACGGCTACCTGTAACACACGTAAGGATGATAGTTAGTTACACACGGGGGCCAGGTAAAGGCCTATTGGGCACAATGGCAGATGTTGGGTTTGAAGGATGGCCATTTGTACAGGAAGTGGGTGACACCAACGGGCGATGTAGCTTCCTGGTTGATAATTGTACCGGACAAATTGAAGGAGGTGGTTATGGGGCACGTACATGGGACTAGGACAATGGGACATTTGGGTGTGGCCAAAACCTTGTCCAAATTGCGGCAGAGGTTCTACTGGGTGAATTCGGTCGGGCAGAGACATTCAAAATTGGGTGAGTTCCTGCGACCTCTGCCGCGGTAAGAAGGGACCCCTACGTGCGCACAAGGGCCTGCTCCAGGTGTACAACATGGGAGCGCCGCTTGTGCGGGTGGTAGTAGATGTGGTTGGGCCCCTGCCAGCCACCCACCGAGGGAACTGGTACATTATGGTGGTAATGGACTACTTTACAAAGTGGCCGGACGCCTGGCTGGTAGCTCAAGTTTTAGTTGAGGGATTCTTCTCCCGGTTCGGCATACCAAGGGAGCTGCAAGCTTTTCCAAATTAATAAGACCAGGGCGACCCCTCTTAGGCCCCAATGGGATGGGATGGTGGAGAGGTTTAACCGAACATTGTTGACCCAATTGACCTTCACCTCTGAGCACCAGCAGGATTGGGACGAGCATCTCCCCTTTGTATTGATGGCATACCAGACTGCACAGCATGCGACCACTCGGTGCACCCCCGCCTTGTTGATGTTCGGTCAGGAAATGCGAGTCCCCACAGATTTGTTGATGGGACCGTCACCAGAGGAACCGGGTGGAGCATCTGTGGAAAGCTATGCCACCAATTTGAAAAAGAGCATGGAAAAGGCTCGAGTTTGCAAGGAAGCAAATTGGCTTGGCTTCCTCGCATATTAAATTGCGGTATAACACCCAAGCACACTCACCCCTTTTCCTTCCCGGATACCTCATTTGGCTCTACTGCCCCGGAGGAGGAAGCGTGTATGCCCAAAACTCACCTCGCCCTGCAAGGGCCCCGGGGTGGTGCTTCGGCAGGTGACTGATGTGGTTTTCAAAATTCAGATGGGCCCACATGCCCTTCCACAGATAGTCCACGGGGATAGATTGAGCCCCCTACCTGGGTCGAGAGGCTCCTGGGTGGATTGGAAGGGTGCTGGGGAAACTAGGTGTGGTGGATGACACTTTTGGACCTGACCAACCTGCAACTACCTGCACTTGAAGTAAGTGCTTTGAGGTGTACTGTCCCAGGCTTCAGTACTTGCTTATATAAATTGGGGCATGAGTAGTTTTGATTGGGTGTGGGACTGATGTGAGTGATGGCATGGCCAGTGAGGGGATTGGAATGTGTGCCACAAAGTGTCTTGTGGGTAGCGTTTGTTTATGTGTAGAGGCTTTGTGTTTGTGTGTGATCGTGAGGATGGAAATGGAATTGAAATGTGGTTAAAATGTGAATGGGGGTTTCACATGTAAGCAGGCCATGGCAGCAGCATCTTTTTATGACATATTTTCATTGAAATGTGGCTGAGAATTGAATGGCAGCGGGGGAGGAAATGTTATCGTGGAGTGTGTCCGTGTGTGTGTCCGTGTGTGTGTGTGTCCGTGTGTGTCCGTGTCCGCAGGTACGGATCAAGCTCTGGAGGGGGGATGACAGTGCTCCCCCCCGTGGTAATTGCCACTGTCAGCCAGGGGTGTCTGGAAATTGGGAGCCTGTCGGTGGGGAGGTCTGTTTGGGCGCCCTATGGTATGGAGACCCTTGGCGACCCGTGCGAGCCTGAGGCAAAGGAGCATGATGTGGAGACCTCCCCGGCTGGACGACAGCTAAAGGAGCTGTTTGGCTCAGATGGGGCCAAGAGGGGTCAAGAGTTATGGGGCCATGGGGCTTAGAGTTATCGGGAAGGGGGGGGTGTGAAGAAGTCGTAAGTCGGGCGACTTGTTTTTGGTCTGCGGGCACCACAGCCTGAAGCGCCCCCACCATCTTGCTTGTACGGTACCTCCCCGCTGCCTCGTTGAGGATCACACACGTGTGTAATGACATCGATGCCATGGTCTTGCAGGGGGGTGAAATAAGTGTTTTCTTTAATGATTATTGCAATGTGTATGGATGGTTATGGGATTTGTGTGAATGAATGGGAGAAAAAATCCTCCAAAAAATCAAAAATCCCAAAAAAATGTTTGTAGTTTGTGGGTGAGCCGTGTCACTCACCTGTAACACCAGGATTTGGGGCCCGCGGAAATTTGGGTACATTGGGATGGCTCCGCAGGTAATGTTGGGAATTGTGGCATCCACCGGGGGACATGGTCTGTAGGATGGGGTTGTATAAATGTTTTTTTTTTTATCTTGAATTTTTATTAAGGTGTTGTGGTTAAGATAGTTTTTGTGTGTTGCTTACCTTTTTCTTCCTGCCCCAGGAGTTAGGAGCGTGGGACCAAGTTTTGTAAATATTTGAAATGTTGTTTATGGGGTGTAGAATGTTAAGGCCTGTTAGCTCCGGCTCGCTTTCCACAGCCCTCCTAATTAGTTTCATCGGCTAATCAAGTGTGAGTCGGTAAGTGTTAAGGCTAGAACGGTAGAACCTTGCGGGAGCTACTGTTCCAGGGGTGACGTGTTACGTTTGTAGGGGGTAGACAATGATTACCTTGGAGCCAGGTAGAATTGCACCCATGTACATAAGTAGGCTATTCATTTTGACTGGATGTCGTGTAAGTGCGCATCTTCGTTCCTATCAGGAGGGGTGGGGTTATGTTAATTAGTTAGGGATTATGGGTAATTAATCCCCTGAATGTAATGGCCTCTGTTATTTTTCCTCAGTTCCTTATGACAATGCAGCACACACACATGGCAAGAAATCGTGCATTAATGACATTAAATAAATGTGACCCGAACAAGACATTGAACAATACCGCTGCGCTGCCAGGAGCCACATTACCACATCAAGCAGGCAGGGCCGTAAGGCCACGCCCCAGACAGCAGTGCAGTGATTGGTCTGGGACCATGGAGTGAAGGGATGGCGGCAGCTGATTGGGGAGTGCGCGAACGTCATCGGAGGAGTTGGAAGACTGGGGAATAAAAGACTTGAGTCCTGCCATTTTGTCCTCTGGCGCGGTTGGATTTCATAGAAAGTTATCACCGTTCGTGTTGTTTCCTCTTGGCTTCTCTCTCGGTTTTCTGGCTTTGATAGCGAACGGTCGCTGACAAGCTCTCTCTGCTTTGGGATTTCACAATAAACCGTCGAAGTTCATAGTGCTCTTGCGCTGAGAGAAGTGTGCTGGTGAGGCGGACGACGAGGACGAGCGTGGCTGAGTGAACGACGGCACGCTGAGGCCTACTTCCTGCCAGGGCCTGTGCCACGCTCGGGGCCTGGACGATTCCCGACGGGGTTCAGGAGACGCTCAGAGCTAAGTGCCACGAAACAAACACGCATTTATTTTCACCTTTATTTTTTCCCTTTGTGTGTATACGGGTCTGAATGGGGACGTCCCATTTCGGATATTCGTCTATCGTGCATTTTCTTGTTGCTGGCGTTTATTTTCATTAAACCTGCTTATTTGTACATTTTGAATCCGTGTCGGGTTGAATTAATTATCGCAGGTTCGAAGGCATCTGGTGGGCCCGTGCAGGTCAGCGCTCGTGGCTCTTCCCCCTCACCACCCCCCACCCCACGCGTATAAAGAAGGTGCGCCATTGGATTAAATGCCTCGGAGTTGAAGCTCCTTTGGTCATCTGTCGCCCTGAGGTGTTCACTACAGGGTAGACACACGACAATACTGTTGCAGTTTTGGGAATAAAGGCAAGCCCCCCCTTTTTAGTTAGTTGCACCACAATATGTAGCCTCGCTTAGTTCAGTTATTCCTTATTAAATGTTAAAGTATAGTCTCCTTTCCTGTGTTAGTATGCGTTGGCGCAGGCGAGTAAGTGTAGGCTCCGTTGCTCCTTGGGCTGGAATGCCATGTGCTAGGGCCTGGAACCAGTCTGGGAGGCCCGAGGGAGGAGCTGAAGGGGAGTGACCGGTAAGCGGAAAGCAGCCATTGGAAGCTTAAGGGAGTGGCTAACAACGGCAGCCAAGGCAGGGGCTTGGAACATTCTAATGGGACTCTGGGGAGGGGCTATATAAAACCGTGCCCTGGGCCCCCCGAGGAATAGAGGAGAGAAGAGGTGTGGTTGGAACTCTGTCTGTGAAGGAGACTCTCTGTGCACAAACTCTCCCTGCCCTGCGCTCTGCTGCCTGTTAATAGCGCTTGCTAGGACGATCTCTCCCCGGGCCACAGACGCCAATGATCTCCTTGCCTGAGCTCCCTGCACGTGCCGCGAACATCCCAGGGACACGCCGAACGAGCGGACCGAGGCGAACGGCACCAACGGCTGTGCTTTGAGCACGTCCTTCATCCTTTTCCCTGCGTGAGTGAGTGGGCCCTTATCCGGGGATTAAGTAAGGACGTTAAGTTTCTGCTCTGTGTCTCTTTTCCCTGATCATGTGTACATTATAATAAACCTGTGTTCTTTTGCATTCATTTGGCCGTTCACGTCATTTCCCAATATTGGCTTCGCATTGTACGAATATAAACGCTCAATCGGGTTCAATAATAATTAACGGCACGAGTCACGTGACACGCAAACCGCTCGGGCGTCTCAGACCAGCGTGACTCGTGCGAGGTCCAGCACCCGTCTTCGTGGCTGCATGTGTATCAAAGTTACTTGGGGATTCGACCGGATACCCTTCCGCACGCTCGCCACGGGGGTGGCGGCTGTAATTGCTTCGCAATCCGCCCCACGAGTGTAAAGTGGGTCGCGGCCTTGTGGACTCGAAGGCCCGAGGGGGAAAAGGGTTTAACCCCCCTCTGTACGTCGACGGGCTCGAGATCCGCAACAAGTTGGTGTCCGGGAGTGGGATTTTTGGACCTAGAGTGCGTTTCACGTGCTCGAAATTATGAGCGGACGAAATTTAGTTTAAAATCAAATTAAATTCGTACAATGGCTGGCCAAGGCGACCAAATGCCGGTGGGAATATAGACGAAGAACTAATGGCCCAGGACCAGCAGGAAGAGTTGGTAGTGGAGGAAGCTTAAGAGGGTGCCGCAGTTGGTAAAGAAAATGGTGGCGCCTCGCACGTGGCGGCAGAAGCCGAGCCCACTGTGCCAGTGTACATGGGCCTATTTATGGCACAAATGAGGGCATTAATTGTCAAGTGGGGTGAAGATAAACAAAATATTTGATAGGAGGGAGAAGGCGAGATGTGTGAAGAATAAAAAGAGTACTCGGATGGACACAATGTGGGAGGACATTGGGCGTAAGCTGAGCGGGGAGGTCGCGGTGGTACGCAACGGGGTGAAGCGGTGCGAGAAACGCGTGGGGAGTGAGTTAAAGCGGAGCACAGCCAAATTGACTGGGGCTATGGGAGTAGCGACACGGAGTATAGAGGAGCCGACGATCGTCGAATTGGAAAAGAAAATTTTGGGGGCGCCGGCGAAGGCTGAATTGGAAAAGGAAATTTTAGGGGTGCTGACGATCGTAGTGTTAGAAGTAATAATTGGGGGTGAAGAGACTGGAGAGACATGGAATAAATCATTGGGAGGAAGAAATGGAACACGCACAAGGTCTGTGTTTGCACCGTGATGCCATGCTTGCTCACCCCATAAAAAGTTTGCAGGTGCTGGCGGAGAAGCAGGGGAAGGAGAGCCCCGAGGTGAGTGGCGCTAATGGCGGGAATGTGTTTGGCGCGAACGGGTGCTCACAAGCTTGGGAGAGAGGCGAGACCCGGGCGTTCGCGAAGGGTCCATTGTGCGGTATGAGAGGGAGTGCATACCGGAGTGCGAGGAGCGAGAGAGTGGTACGGAGTACGAGAGAGAGTGTGTACCGGAATGCGTGGAAAAAGAGTGTGCGATGGCCGAGTGTGTGAAAGAAGAGTGCACACCGGAGTGTGTGTGGGAAGAGTGTGCACTGGAGTGTGCAGTAGCGAAGTGTGTGTGGGGGGCGCGTGTGCGCCTGGGTGTGCGAGTGTGGAGTGGGTCGCGCGTGGTGAGGACGTGGCCATGGCATTGACACCGACCGGGGTAGTCCTTAGTGGGACGGGTAAAGAACGCGAGCCCCCGGTGAGTTGTGTGCCATGGGGACCGGAGGGGATCGGTGCTGCATCGGTCTCACAAGGACCGGCGTGCACTATTCATGCCTCCGCCCCCCGCACGGTATGGTTGGCACCGTATCACGTCGGCGGCAAGGGTGGGAGGCTGGGTTTGAGGGGAGGTATGGGAGGTTCGGGTTATCGGAGCCACGCACCTTATCGGGTGAGGTGCTCCGACCGTGGCCGGTTGGGTCATCGTGCGTGGGACCGAAGGGCCCCACGCAGGGATGGAGCCCGGCACTTGGGCCCATCGATTCCTCCCCCCACGGCTCGTCGATGCCGGTCGGATAACCCACACAGGTGACCAACCACCCGCATGGATAGCTCGGCCCTACGAGGCCGAGCTGTGACGACGTACCTCCACATGGAGGGGCTCATAGTTTAGAGGACTGGAGGGAGTAGTGTACCCCACGTGGGGGAATGGTAGTGTGACCATTCCTCCCATGGGGGGGGGGGGGGGGCCATGAGCATTAGTTTAGGGGGATGACAGTGTTAGGCACATGGAGGGGCCAGCAATGGCTGCCTCCATGGGGCACCGAAGCTAGCCGAGGGAGGGCTAGGATAATGATATGGATTTAGAAGACCTTAGGGACAAGATGTAAGTAGGACACCTGAACTGTAGAGGGGACGTAGAGAGTTTAGGTAGTTGTTAAAGAAAAGGGTGTGCCTAGTGTAAAGGGACGACGGGGAAGCACGAGTTTTAGGGGAAATTAGATAGATAGATGATGCTGTGTGTTTGAGGAATGGTGAGTGGAAAAATAAATGGAATTGTGTTGAGGTGTGTGAGAAAGATGGTGTGCAAGATATTTGGTGTGCAAAATAAGTGGTGTGCGAATAAAAGGTGTGAAAGTAGTTGGTGTGGAAGTAATTGGTGTGGAATGCATGGTGCGAAGGATTGAATGGGGGGGGAGGTGGAACCCATTCGCGAAAGCCTGGGGGGTGGGGGGGTAGTGAAAAGCCAGGTCGAGGGCATAGGTAAATTGCATGGATATTGACACCCGTGGTGCGGGTAGTAGAAAGTAGTATTTTGTAGGGTGCAGTAGACTGTGGAATGGCTGGGCGTGTGGCTTAATTTGTGCATGTGGCTTAATTCGTGCATGTGGTTATTGGGGCACTCCATCACTGGTAGCTTGCCTGCCAGGTAAGGCCGCAGGTAGGCTCTGGGAGCCGATTAGGATAGTGTGTGAGTGGGGCCCGAGGATCCCAAGGGAGGACCCGGGTTGCCCAATGCCGAGGTGGGCAAAGAGGGGGTAAGTGCCAGGGAGGGCCTTCCCCGGTTAGAGTAGTCGCAAGGAGCAGGCAAGCTCAGGAGGCAGCTTCAATGGCGGAGGTGCGCAGGTAGGTAGACCTACTGGTGGAGCCACATGACCCAGCCCCGAAATTGTGCGAGGGCACAGTGAGAAAATTCGTTGGGGTGAGACCCAAATTCGGAGGGCACCACAGTGTGGGCAATGGGAATTCGGGTTCTTAGAAGCACTTAGTTTAAAGAGGCCGCTTGGCAGGATACGACCCCGGGTAGTTTAAATGAGTAATGCTATTAGTGTAGTTAGGATGAGAAATCCCTTCGCACCATCCACAGCCAGTCACCGAGGAGGACGAGCTTCACACCAGGGTTCTGTAAGCCGTTTGGAAGTAAGACGCATCATGACGTGAGTGAGACATTGTTTTGTTCCATCCCTTCCTTCCTGGAAGGGATTTGGAGACAAATTTGGTACAGAGGGGGATATGGGAGACAAGACATGGAGACGGATTGTAAATACAAGGGGGGCTGGGGTAGTGTAGCCAACGGTGGGGGTTGTACGGACGGTTAGGGACGAGCTTGCTCCGCTCGCTGTTCTGCGTCCCTCGCACCGCACCAGGTATGGTGGTGCCTGGTCACCTTGTTTTGCGTGTGCTACCGTGTGCCTTTCCCTTTGCTTGTTGTGCCTTGTCTTCCCTCCCCGCCCCAGGACCATTTTGGAGGCCGAACTGTGCAGCACCATCACACCTGTGCATCATCCATGCTGCCGTGTTGCACCTGTGCAGCTGAACTGTGCAGCACTCTGCTGCCAAACCCACCTTGCTGCACCTTTGCTGCACCTATGGACCAGAAGCCTTGTGGCCCGCACCTCTGCTGTGCAGCATCTTGCTGCAATTAATCTTGCACCTTCGGACCACTTGTTGAGTGGCACTGACGCCACGCAGTTGGACCACGTGAGAGTGGCCCTGCTGGCAAATAAAAAGAAATTGTGTGCTATTGTGTACCAGTTATGAAGATGGAAGATTTAGATGGCCCTGATGTTCCACATGGCCTGTATGCCGGTCAGGGCCAGCCGGTTTTGTTCGCCGCGCACGGAAGATGCAAGATGCAAGCAGCAAGTGCCACATTGAGTGTTTTGATTTTCTCTCCTCCAATTCTTTTTCAAAGTGCAGGTCCTGGGTCGTAGAATTGTAAATAAAGGTGAAGTTCTGTAATTGTACATATAAGAATGTTGCCCACCGGCTATGTGTTTTGTTTACAAAATTCCGGAAATACTCGGATAGTTGTGGGTGTGAGTCTGATAGAATAGCTGCTCAACGCATTAGGAGGGACAAATCTAGTGTTAAAAATGTCGCACACATGAGTCAGAATAAATGTTAGGGGGATTACACCTATGTGTCACATTAAAAGTAAGCGTAAAATTGCATGCCAGACTCTACCGGTCGTTCCGATGTTGGGGTCGACTCGGGACGAGTCTGGTGAGAGAGGGGGCTAATGTTGCAGTTTTGGGAATAAAGGAAGGCCCCCCCTTTTTAGTTAGTTGCACAACAACATGTAGCATCGCTTAGTTCAGTTATTCCTTTTTAAATGTTAAAGTATAGTCTCCTTTCCTGTATTAGTATGCGTTGGAGCAGGCAAGTAAGTGTAGGCTTCGTTGCTCCTTGGGCTGGAATGCCATGTGCTAGGGCCTGGAACCAGTCTGGGAGGCCTGAGGGAGGAGCTGAAGGGGAGTGACCGGTAAGCGGCAAGCAGCCAATGGAAGCTCAAGGGAGTGGCTAACAACGGCAGCCAAGGGAGGGGCTTGGAACATTCTAATGGGACTCTGGGGAGGGGCTATATAAAACCCTGCCCCGGGCCCCCCGAGGAAGAACGGAAGAGAGGAGAGAAGAGGTGTGGTTGGAACTCTGTCTGTGATCGAGGCTCTCTGTGCACGAACTCTCCCTGCCCTGCGCTCTGCTGCCTGTTAATAGCGCTTGCGAGGATGATCTCTCCCGGGGCAACAGACGCCAACGATCTCTTTGCCTGAGCTCCCTGCACGTGCCGCGAACATCCCAGGGACACGCCGAACGTGCAGACCGGAGCGAACGGCACCAATGGCCGAGCTTTGAGCGCGTTCTTCATCCTTTTCCCTGCGTGAGTGAGTGGGCCCTTTTCCGGGGATTAAGTAAGGACGTTAAGTTTCTGCTCTGTCTCTTTTCCCTGATCATGTGTACATTATAATAAACCTGTGTTCTTTTGCATCCATTTGGCCGTACACGTCATTTCCCACTATTGGCTTCGCATTGGACGAATAAAACCGCTCAATCGGGGTCAATAATAATTAACGGCACGAGTCACATGACACGCAAACAGCTCGGGCGTCTCAGACCAGCGTGACTCGTGCGAGGTCCAGCACCCGTCTTCGTGGCAGCGTGTGTATCGAAGGTACTTGGGGATTCCACCGGATACCCTTCCGCATGCTCGCTACGCGGGTGGTGGCTGGAATTGCTTCGCAATCTGCCCCACGAGTGTAAAGTGGGTCGCGGCCTCGTGGACTTGAAGGCCCGAGGGGGAAAAGGGTTTAACCCCCCTCTGTACGTCGATGGGCTCGAGATCCACAACAATACTATATCTATATTTGTATGTATATACGTATGTATGTATGTATGTACAGTATATGTATGTATGTATGTATGTACTATATGTGTATATATGTATGTATATACTATATACAGTCACGTGAAAAAGTAAGTACACCCCATGTAAAGTTTTGACTTTTTCAACATATTTCAGCATACAGCTATTTGATCTTCATTTCAACAATATTGATAGATAAAGGTGATATAATATAACAAATATCATGAAACATTTACATTTTGTAGTCCATTGTATAATTTAAATAAACATAAGTGCAAATTTCACATGTGGAAAAAGTAAGTACACCGCTACATTTATCACTACTTCAAATACCTAAAATTAGAATCAGGTGCACCAGCTCAGGTGCAAATGATTAGAACATCGTTAGAGAGGATCTTGGAGGAACCTGTCTTATTTAAACCTCAGACATTTAGTTTGGTTTGCTCTTTGTTGTTGAAGTGTGCGGCGTCACCATGCCTAAATCAAAAGAGCTCTGAGGCCTTCAGAAAGAAGGTTATAGATGCCTACGATTCTGGGAAGGGATTTAAAAAGATCTCCAAACAATTTGAAATCAATCATTCGACTGTCCGGAAGATCATCTACAAGTGGAGAAGATTCCAAACAACTGCCAACTTGTTCAGGCCAGGCCGCCCCAGCAAATTCGGCCTGAGAGCAGACCGCAAGATGCTGAAAAAAGTCTCTAAGAACCCCAGAATGTCATCACGGGACCTCCAGGTAGCTCTTGCCACTGTTGATGTCAAAGTGCACGAGTCTACCATTAGAAAGAGGCTGCACAAATTTGATCTACATGGGAGGTGTTCCAGGAGGAAACCTTTCCTGTCCAGAAAGAACATCAGGGCAAGACTGATGGGACTCTGGAACATCCTGGGAGGTGTTCCAGGAGGAAACCTTTCCTGTCCAGAAAGAACATCAGGGCAAGACTAAAGTTTGCCAATGAACACCTAGGCAAAGATCAGCACTTCTGGAACAATGTGCTCTGGACAGATGAGTCAAAGGTAGAGCTATTTGGCCACAGTACCAGAAGACATGTTTGGCAAAAACCAAAGACAGCATTTGACCACAAGAACCTGATACCAACTGTAAAGCATGGTGGTGGAAATATTATGGTTTTGGGCAGCTTTGCTGCATCAGGGCCTGGGCAGCTGACCATCATAGAATTAACTATGAATTCTTCATTGTACCAGAGGGTGCTTGAGGATAATGTGAGGCCATCTGTTGAAAAGTTGAAGCTCACGAGAAGGTGGACCTTGCAACATGACAATGACCCTAAACATAACAGTAAATCCACCAAGCAATGGCTGAAAAGAAAGAAATGGAGGGTTCTGGAATTGCCAAGTCAAAGCCCGGATCTAAATCCCATCGGGATGTTGTTGGGGGGATTTGAAACGAGCTGTGCATGCAAGAAACCCCTCAAACATCGCACAGCTGAAAGAATTCTGCATGGGGGAGTGGGCAAAAATTTATCCCAGTCAATGTCAGAGACTGGTAGACGGTTATAAGAAACGCCTACTTGAGGTTGTTTTTGCCAAAGGTGGCAATACCACCTATTAGAGCCAAGGGTGTACTTACTTATTCCACATGCGAAATTTGCATTTATGTTTATTTAAATTATACAATGGATTACAAAATGTAAATGTTTTATGATATTTGTTATATTATATCACCTTTATCTATCAATACTGTTGAAATGAAGACCAAATAGCTGTATGTTGAAATACGTTGAAAAAGTCAAAACTTTACATGGGGTGTACTTACTTGTTCATGTGACTGTATGTGTTTATGTGTATATATCAATGAACTTTGCTTATATGCTACATTATAAAATGGCGAAGGGTCGAAGGCTGTCAATATTTTCAGAGCTAAAGGCTTTTTCCCCTGACGGCCACCACCCTCCGGCAGACTCCCCCCCCCACCCCCCAGTCGGATGCCGTATGTTGTCCCATTCTGCAAACCACTTTTTGATTTTCCCGTTATCATCTTGCTCGGCGTCCACATTGCTAAGAGCGCCAACTTTGCTTTTCCAGGTCTTCACTCCCTGTCTGTGTGCTGAGAAACAATGTGCAATGTCGGAATGAACTTTGCTTATCCGAGGGGAGGGTGTCTGATCTTCTCTTCTCCTTTTTTCTATATGTGTAATACATTAAGGCTTTTCTGTCATTTTTTTTACCACAGGCTTGTGCTCGTAAGTATATATTATGATACAAAGATGAACTGATCAGATTTCAGCATCAAGAGGTAAAAGGTCAGAGGTCATGTCAAGTAAAAATGTGATACATCAGATCAGCTGAAGGGATTTAAGTCAAGCTTGGTAAAATTATGTATAATAATGTAATAATGTGGGCGGAGGCATATTTGTCGGCGTCGCGATGTTGAAGAGTGCTGTTCCAGTTGTGTAATGTGCTGATGGATGACTTCCAAGGAAGATGACTTTGGCCCCGAGGGCATGTCATAGGGTGAACTGAGCAGAACAGCAGAGCAGATTTTTAGGACACGTGAGCTGATGCTGTGCTTCCAGTTGCAGAATCATAGTTGAGGGTTGCCAAAAACCTCTCCACCTTCTCTTGCAAAAGACATAGTTGTTAGCAATTAGGTGACTTGATAAATGAGGAAACATTTTCAGCTGTGTGGTATGTAAACTAGACATTGAGTGAAATGAATGAATGAATGATCGTTTTAAGGCCATTTTTCCCCGCTAGACCAGGAGTTAGCCTTGCGGGCCCCATGACAATCATGGTTCCCTGTTTGAGGCAATGTTTTTATGGCCGGATGCCCTTCCTGACGCTATTAAAAAAACTAGACATTGAGTATTGTGTATTATTTTCGAACACTGTTGAACTGCTTGACTCTCTCCCAGCATTGATATTTTGTTAACGCCATAGTGTTGGTGCTGTTATACACATTGGCAGGGAGCTTGGAGACCACCGGTTGTTTCGAGAGTAAACTGAGGGCGAGGCAAGATCTGCGCAACCTGCTGCCTGCTGTCAAAGTTTGGGCTGATTGGATGCTGGGTCACCATGATGACTGGAACCCAACTCCATGCCCATTGGATATTCCACAGAGGTTGGTGGGAACCCATCGGTGACATTTTCTTCCAACCTCCTCTTTTCAAGCAAGGTTAATTAATTTTGGCAGTTAATTTGCGTTATTGGTGCAGCTTGTAGATGTATCACATATCGGACAAGGACATCAGCAAACTATTAACAAATCAACATGTATGGGATTTGAAAAATTGGATATCAGCATCGTGAGCTACATATATGGGAATATCACTCAGGCCAACTCCTATCCAAATAGGACTGATGTGCCCAGCTATTCCAGTTATATCTAGAATGGCATTCGGTAGAGTGCATACCTCCGCTAGGCTGAACAGCAACAAGATTGAGCCTCACAGAGCGAGGTGATGTTGGTTAAAAACGCAATAAACTTTGATACATGCAAGGGAATGAAGGAACAGGAGTGAAGGGGAATAAATTCATTAACCTTCAATTAAGTGGCTTGGGTTAAGAAGGATTAATGAAGGAAAAGAAAAAAAGATTGTGGGTAAGGATGGGGGATGACATGAGATGGTGGTACACTGTCTGCTTAAAGCCGTGGAGGGAAGAGTGCCCTGGGATGTGGTTTTTATTCTATATTATCTCTGAGTCGAGGCTTGTGGAAGAGCTGGATGGATCAGAATGCAACAGATCAAAAGGAAAAGTAGAGGACAGTGGGGGCAGGGGGGGCAACAATAGGGTTGAAGACAAAATAGAGGGTGACTTAGACAAATAATAGGTGTAGGGAAGAATGAGTGGTAGGAGAGGACTCATAGATGGACAAGATGGGGATTGTTTTTTTGTTTTTTATTTTGAAATTTTCCCGAAAACAATGCTGAGATACACTAAATGTGAAGAGCTACAGAGAAAAAGAGGAAAAATTGGCAAAACCTTCTGAAACTGAAAACAAGGAAACCTCTTCACAGGACCACTGTAACTCGGACCAGCGAAAAAATGTTTTTTTAATGTCATTGGTTGTTTTTTAGAAGACACCATCTCCACACTGGATGGCTGTTTGCTTCCGCAGGGAACTCATCTGCCCCTTGTTAGGTGTTGCTTTTAGTCCTGGAAGGGTGTCGCACTGTCGGTCACCTTCCCCACTTAGCAAAGACAGTGAGGGGTGTTGTTTTAGTCGCCGACAACCCGACCATGCGGCAGGTAGCATTGGGTTACATGTTACCAGTGGCAGTCCCAAAAGACTGACCTTTGGATACAGAAGCAAACCCTCAGGAAGAAAAACTAGATATTTGGAAGGAGCTGGGATCGGGGTGGGATTAACAAGGGTAGAAAAGATAATGGTTTTGGATTGGGGATGACCTGGATGATGATTGGAGATTATTTCTGGATTGGGGATGATCTCCAGTAACAACTGGAAATAAGCAATAACTCCTTTCCAGTTGTTACTGGAGTTCGGCAGGGGTGTGTACTGGCTCCCACACTCTTTAGCGCTTGTATGGACTGGATTCTGGGGTGGATGTCAGAGAGGCCAGGCTGTGGTGCATCATTTGGGAGTGTCAAGATCTCTGACCTTGATTTCGCAGATGATGCAGTCATCTTTGCGGAGACGCTGGATATTCTTACAGGGGCCCTCCAGGCACTGAATGAGGAGGCGGAGCCGCTGGGATTACGGATATCCTGGGTCAAAACCAAGATCCAGGCTTTCAATAACATCTTGGATGCTGCTGTCTTGTCTGTGCCTGTTTGTGGCGAAGGTGTTGAGGTCACGAAGAGATTCACTTACCTTGGCAGTGTTATTCATGTCTCTGCATGTTGTGAGCCAGAGGTTGTTAGGCGTCTGGGTCGGGCCTGGGGAGACATGGATTCACTGGATCATGGGGTGTGGCACTGTCAGTAACTATGCAGGAGGAGAAAGTCAGAGTCTTTAAGTCCTTGGTGCTTCCATTCTTGCTCTACGGATGCGAGACTTGGACCCTTACCAAGGGCCAGAGAATGAGACTTTTGGGAACTCCTTTGGAACTAAGTCTCTTCGCAGAATCCTTGGCTATCGCTGGTCGGACTTTGTGTCCAACGAGCGGTTGCTGAGAGAGACTCAGATGAGATTTGTTTCCTGTTTGGTCCATGAGTGTCAGCTGCAGCTATATGGACATGTGGTTCGTTTTCCGGACGCTGGTCCAGCTCACCAGATACTCTCAGCAAGGGAGCCTTGTGAGTGGAGGAAGCCAACTGGCCGACCGTGTGCCTTGTGGTTGCAGCAGGTTGATTGGCATCTCAAGGAGATAGGGATGGGCCAGGCATCAGCCTGGGGGATGGCCAGACGGAGGTCCCTGGAGTACCGTCAGAAAGTGGATGCGGCGAAGCTCTGCTCCGGCCCATGCTCCCTTACGTTACATGACCTGACCTGACCTGATGATCTGGAGGCTAATTTTGAAATGTGGTTTGCCCAATAGAGATCATGGCTCTGAGTGAGACCCAGGAGATTGAGTGACTGAACTTCTGCAAGAGGATTGTTGAGAAAGTAGATGGGAGGCTTTTGCCTTTCGGTCCTTTTGGAGAGATTGTGTGAGATTTGTCTGGATTGAAAGACGTATTCCAAGTGTTTGACCAGCTTGTGATTTTGTCAAGGTCTGAAAAGAGGGAAGAGGCTGCTGCCTGCCTATCTGAAGGATGAGGGATGTTATGGCAGAGGGTAGCGTCGTCAGCAAATATATAAAGGGGATTTTCCAGAAAGTCTGAGAGATCGTTTATGAAGATTAGGTATAGGACTGGGCCCAGAACACTGCCTTGGGGCACTAAAGTCGAAGTCTTGACAGAGTGAGGCAATGAAAGGATTCCGTTGAGAGCCACACTTTGGCTCCGAGAGGGGAGGAAGTCATTAACCAAAGAGTGGAGTTGTCCTTGGATGCCATAAACAGAGAGTTTGGAGAGCAAGGTGGGATGCCAGATTGTATTGAAAGCTCGAGATATGTTCAGAGAGACTGCCCTGTTCTCATGTTTGACATTGAGGGCCTCCATCCATTGTTGGGAGAGTAGCAGCAGTATGTCCAAGGGTAGAGTGAACTGGTCTCAATCTGAATTGATGCACTGAGTTGAGGTCGTTAGAGTAAAAGAATGATTTTCTGTACATTACAAAGTTGGACTCCATGACCTTGCTGATGATTGGCTGTAACGTAATGGGTTAGTACTTGGGTCGGGTCAGTGTTTGGACATTTTTACCTCTGCCACCTAAGGTGGATGGAGGTTATGTTTTCACCCCTGTTTGTTGTCTGTGAGCAAGATATCTCAAAAAGGTATGGACGGATTTGGACTGTGTGTGTGTGTGTGTGTGTGTGTGTGTGTGTGTGTGTGTGTGTGTGTGTGTGTGTGTGTGTGTGTGTGTGTGTGTGTGCGTGCGTGCGTGCGTGCGTGCGTGTGCGTGCGTGCGTGCGCACGCGCGGTTTTTTTTTTTTTGGTGAAGATTTGGATTCGGATCTGTATGCTATCATTTTTAACGTGATTCATCCCCATTGAGAGATTGGGCCAAAAACGATAGACGTTGTTCCAAAAAGATCTGGACAACTTTGTTTGTTAATATATTTAGTACCACAAATGATCCAACAATATGCTTTCTTTTATATGACACAGAAACTCAAAGTTTTCTTTATTTTCAGGTCTGGTGGTTTCATGTAAAATAAAATGCCGACTCCACAGGAGAAAGCTCAGTGCGTCGAATGGTTCATCGAGACGAGATCCAACACGCAAGTTGTGTAATTTCCATACAAGTTATAGATGGAATCTGCTATTAGAGAGTGGTACAAGAGGTTAAAGAATACTGGAAGTTGTCAGAAACAGAAAAGTACTGTTCGACCAGGCACAAGCGCAGCAGACCTTGAACGAGTGTGTGAATCATTTCAACAAAGTCCCAGAAAATCAATCCGACGCGCATCCAGAGAACTGGGACTACCAACCACCACTGTACACAGGATTTTGCATAAAAGACTGAAGCTTTATGCTTATAAGGTGCAGATTCTGGAGGACCTCAAACCAAATGATGGACTCCAACGCAAGGTGTTTGCCTGGGGAATGCTCAGTCGCATAGACAATGACGAAGATTCCCTGAAAAAGGTCATGTTCACAGATGAAGCTTGCTTTCATGTATTGGGGAAGGTCAACTAGCACAATGTGAGGATCTGGGGCTCTGAAACCCCTCCCCACCCCCCCCAAACCCCCAATGTGGCCATTAAACACAAACGCGACAGTCCAAAGGTCAATGTGTGGTGTGGCTTTCTCCATGACCGCTTGGTGGGTCCGTTTTTCTTTGCGGAGGATACAGTGGCCTCAGCAACTTACATGAACATGTTGGAAGGATTCGCCTTCCAACAGATTGAAGACCTGCAACCTGATATAATTTTTCAACAGGACAGCGCTCCCCTTCATTCGGCATTAGTCATTCGAGCTGTCCTGAATGAAAAATTTCCAGGTCGCTGGATTTGCTGAGATGGACCAACCGCCCGGCCTCCACGATCACCACACATAACCCTCCTTCATTTTTTTTTTTCTGTGGGTGTTTGCCAAAGATGTCTACAACACCAAGGTGGCAAACCTTTAGGATTTTCGTTCACGGATCACAGATGCATGCACACTGATGGACGCAAACATGCTGAGGCGAACATGGCAAGAACTCGTGTATTGCTTTGATGTCCTGCGTGCAACGAACTGAGCTCACATTGAAGTGTATCGATGCTGTGCACAAAACTGAGTTTCTGTTTCATATAAACCAAAGGGTATTGTATCATTTGTGGTTCTAAATATGTTAACAACCAAAGTTGTCCGGGTCTTTTTGGAACAACCTGTATGGCATGATATCTCAAAACGTTAGGGGTGGATTCGGATGGAATTTGGTGGACATACAGGTTGGGTATGTGACTTGGTCGACAGGTTGGATCTACCTCGTGTCGTTATATTTTATGTAATGGAATGATGTTGGCTGACTTCCATGCAGATGGAATATGATCTCGGGCAAATAATAGGATGAAAACATCAGAGAGAGGATATACAAGAGCAATGGAGCAGGATTTTAGGACATAGAAGCTGATGCCACCTGGTGCAGTTGCAGAAGCAAAGTTGAGGGTTGCCAGAGACTTCTCCACCTTCTCAGGTGCATAAGAGACCAAGGAGCAGTTTGGTGTGACAGGGTAGGGATGGGTACAAGAGAGCAAAGGGATGGGGATGCAAGATTTGGAAATGAACACAAAATAGAGGCATTCGGCCTTCTCACGAGCGGAGTCTGCTGTGGTGTCATTTGAAGAGAGGGAATGGATTGAAGGGGAGCATCCTCCAGAGACATACAGTGCATTCAGAAAGTATTCAGACCCCTTCACTTTTTTCACATTTTGTTATGTTGCAGCCTTATGCTGAAATCGTTTAAATTCATTTTTTCCCTCATCAATCTACACTCAATACCCCATAATGACAAAGAGAAAACAGGATTTTAGAAAGTTTTGCAAATTTATTAAAAAGAAAAAACTGAAATATCACATTTACATAAGTATTGACACTTTGCTATGACACTTGCAATTTAGCTCAGGTGCCTCCCATTTCTCTTGATCATCTTTGAGATGTTTTTACACCTTGATTGGAGTCCACCTGTGGTAAATTCAATTGATTGGACATGATTTGGAAAGGCACACACCTGTCTATATAAGGTCTCAAAGCAGACAATGCATATCAGAGCAAAAACCAAGCCATGAGGTCGAAGGAACTGCCTGCAGAGCTCAGAGACAGGATTGTGTCGAGGCACAGATCTGGGGAAGCCTAAAAAAAATTTTCTGCTGCATTGAAGGTTCCCAAGAGCACATTTGCCTCCATAATTCTTAATGGCAGAAGTTTGGAACAACCAGGACTCTTCCTCGAGCTGGCCGCCCAGCCAAACTGAGCAATCGGGGAAGAAGGGCCTTGGTAATAGAGGTGACCAAGAACCCGATGGTCACTCTCGATGAGCTCCAGAGATCCTGTGTGGAGATGGGAGAAACTTCCAGAAGGACAACCATCACTGCAACACTCCACCGATCTGGGCTTTATGGCAGAGTGGCCAGACAGAAGCCTCTCCTCGGTGAAAGACACATGAAAGCCCGCAGAATCTTGTTTCTCAAGAGAATCCTTTAGGTGCTTTTTTGCAAACTCCAAGCGGGCTTTCATGTGTCTTTCACTGAGGAGTGGCTTCTGTCTGGCCACTCTGCCATAAAGCCCAGATCGGTGGAGTGTTGCAGTGATGGTTGTCCTTCTGGAAGTTTCTCCCATCTCCACACAGGTTCACTGGAGCTCATCCAGTGACCATCGGGTTCTTGGTCACCTCTATTACCAAGGCCCTTCTTCCCCGATTGCTCAGTTTGGCCGGGCGGTCAGCTCTAGGAAGAGTCCTGGTTGTTCCAAACTTCTTCCATTAATAATTATGGAGGCCACTGTGCTCTTGGGAACCTTCAATGCAGCAGAAATTTCTTTTAGGCTTCCCCAAATCTGTGCCTCGACACATTCCTGCCTCTGAGCTCTGCAGGCAGTTCCTTCGACCTCATGGCTTGGTTTTTGCTCTGATATGCATTGTCAGCTGTGAGACCTTATATAGACAGGTGTGTGCCTTTCCAAATCATGTCCAATCAATTGAATTTACCACAGGTGGACTCCAATCAAGGTGTAGAAACATCTCAAAGATGATAAAGAGAAATGAGAGGCACCTGAGCTAAATTTCAAGTGTCATAGCAAGGGGTCTGAATACTTATGTAAATGTGATATTTCAGTTTTTTGTTTTTTGTTTTTAATAAATTTGCAAAACTTTCTAAAATCCTGTTTTCTCTTTGTCATTATGGGGTATTGAGTGTAGATTGATGAGGGAAAAAATGAATTTAAACGATTTCAGCATAAGGCTGCAACATAACAAAATGTGAAAAAAGTGAAGGGGTGTGAATACTTTCTGAATGCACTGTACTTAACAAGGCACCACCAGGTTTTAGAGGAGTGAAATAAGGTTGAAAGTTAATTTGAGGTTGGACAGATGTTGTTTTCTGTCTTCTCAGAGTGGACACACACTTGTTGCAGGCTCTGTGGAATGATTTTAGGTTGCCTTTAGTCGGATTTGCCTTTCAAGCGGATAATTTGGGTTGTTTCAATGCAATAGCCTCAACAAAGGATTCGGTGTACCATGTTTGGAGGAGGAATATGATAACTGAAGATGAGCTCAGATAAATCTGTATGTAAGGGGAACATGCTAATAGCTGTCTCCCTTGACCTATCACGTGCCTTCGATACGGTCTGGGACCCCGCCCTGCTCACCATACTCTCATCCTATGGTATCCATGGAAACCTCCACGCATGGCTTGCAGACTTCCTCTCTGGTCGCAGTCAACATGTGGCCCTGAATGGGTTTCTCTCATCTCCCCTTCCTGTTCAGGTTTTAGTTCCCCAAGGCAGTGTTCTGGGTCCTGTGCTTTTTCTGGTCTTGATCAATGATCTCTCCGACTCTGGAAAATCCTCTCTATCTCTTTGCTGATGACCCCACTCTCTGCCGCTCCATTCCTCATCCCTCAGATCGGCAGGCAGCAGCTTCCTCACTCTCTGCAGATGTGGACAATATATCTCAAACTGGTCAAACAAGTGGAACATGTCTTTCAATCCTGATAAATCTCACACTCTTACGATGTCTCTCCGAAAAACTGTCTGGACAACCCTCCCATCTACTTTCTCAACAATCCTCTCCATGAAGTTCTGTTACTCAAGCTCTTGGGTCTCACAATCTGCCATGATCTTTCCTGGGAAAACCATATTTCCAAGCTGGCCTCCAAAACAAGGTCGCTGACTGGGCATCCTCCGTCGTGCAAAGTCATTCCTGGGAAAACCATATTTCCAAGCTGGCCTCCAAAGCCAGTCACCGACTGGGCATCCTCCGTCGTGCGAAGTCATTCCTTGGCACACCTGAGCTCTTCACCACATGCAAAGTTTTCATCCGCAGCTCAATGGAATACTGATCTCCCCTCTGGGCTGGTGCTTCTGCCTCACACCTAGCTCGGCTTCACGCGGTTGAAACCAAAGCATTCAGAATCATTGGTATCTCCCACGATGAAGCTGATTCTGAAGGCCTTTCACTCTCTCACCGTAGGCAGGTAGGTGGTCTTTCTGTCTTCTACCGACTCCTCTCTGGCCTTGCACCCTCTGCTCTGTCTGTGCTCTGCCCCCCCCCCCCCCCCCCAAATATTCCTGCAGGACGCACAAGATCTGCCAGCAACCCTCTTCTAGTGAAACTGTCAAAATCAAGACTCTCTGCTCACCTTCACTCTTTCATTCCTCTTTTCTCCGGTTTTTCAAACAATCTCCCTCACTTTTCAATCTCCCGCACTCTCTTCAATCCCTCTCCTCCCTCCAGGTCTTTAAAACAGCTGTTCACCA
Organism: Myxine glutinosa; assembly: GCF_964187855.1. NCBI lineage: Eukaryota > Metazoa > Chordata > Myxini > Myxiniformes > Myxinidae > Myxine > Myxine glutinosa. Next base: position 103,826,538 of record NC_136266.1, read on the forward strand.
CCATCTCTTATCTTCCCCCATCCAAAACCTTGATGTTATCTACTCCCGTTAAAACACCCCAAAACCGCTTCTTTCTATCACCAACGTATTTCCTGAAATTCCTTGTAGTGTTAATTTGCTTTATACAGTGTACCCCTCCCTCCTCCCCAGCCCTCCCCCTTTCACAGATCAACCAACGTCCCTGTTCTCTACCGTTGTTGTGCTTGTGTGCTTCCCTCTCTCTCCCCCTCTTGTCTCCCGCTCCCTTCATTGTATGTTTTATGTGTCTGCATGTTTTCATGTTCAATGTGTTAGCTCTTATCCGAGCCTCGATCTTGTATACAAAAAAAACTAAAAAGATATATTCGTGCATAAATCGAGGGAATCGTGAAACACTAGTTCATGCCCTCATAACGTAGCACTTGGTGTTGGACTTGGACGTCTGTAACTCACTGTTCGCAGGTGCCTCCTCTCTCAAGCCATTGCACCTTATTCAGAACATGGCAGCGAGGCTCGTAGTTAAAGCTTGGAAATTTGATCACATCACCCAATCCTTAAGGCACCCTGCCTTCCTACATGTCAACTTAAAGATTTTGAAATATCCCTGAGAACGTTTAAAGTGACAAATAATAGGCTCCTGCCCAGATTTCTGATTTAATCACACATTACATCCCCAAGAATTTTCAGGTCTAACACTAGGAGTCTCCTGGTACTTATTTTTAACTAAGATGAAGACTTTTGATGATTTGATGATTGAGCATTTGCATTCCTCCGCAGCCGAAGACTTGAAGGCATTATGTTTTCGGGCTGTCCATTCGGCTATCCCACTGTGCATCCGTCTGTCCATCCTTTATCGGTTTTTTTTTATTAGCATGTTACCATTTTTTGTTACCATATACCATGATAACTTGTGAACTGCTGAGGGAATCTCGACCACATTTGGCACAAGTATAGAATGTAATAGAAATATGAACCGAATCAATTTTGTATTTGAAAGGTCAAACGGCATGTGCCCTTTACTTAATAACCATTTTGTTACCGCAATAACTTGTTAACCACTGAAGGGGTTTCAGTCTAGCCTGTCACAAGTATGGACTATAATACTAAGATGAATTGATGAGATTTTGGGTTCAACAACAGCACATCGGTCATGTTCCTTTTGAAAATGATGTTGCAGACCATAAACTCGAGTTTATAGAAGCATCTGTTGTTGTCTCTCTTCTACTTATCTCTCTTTTCTCTCTCTCCCCCTCTCTCTCCCTCCACCTCTCACACCCCCTCTCCCTCTCTCTTTCCCTCTTAAAAGTCACATGAATTTTAATTGAGATCAAACATGACGCTGGATTGACATCTGCCCTGGGTGGAGGAATGTTCATCGACGGATTCCTATAGAATTCTGTTTTCTAGTTCAAATAGGCTCCTTACCTGACTTTAAAAATTGTTCCACCCTCATAATTTAGTATTTAAATCCCTTAAATACTCGCCTTTTAACAATTCCTTTTTCTTAACTCCCTATCCTATTCTTAAAAATACTTTCTTTAATGTCAAGCGCTTTGAAAGTTTCTAAAAAATGAAAGCTGCTACTTGAGGAAATATAAGTTCATCTCGACTTTGAACCGTCTTCACAGATTACCCATCCGCAGTTTTTGGAGGATTACCAGTGAGCACAATTAACGATCATATACAGGTGTGACATGTGATTTGATGGTTGGAATGCTTACTACTGTTGTTTTTTTTGAGCGGTTGAATGCATACTGTTACTGTGAAATTTTGACACTCGCTCCCTCGAATGTTGCACACACCCAATCCTAGTTAATTACCTCCTTTCTGTAAGGTCATGCAGTCATACCACATGGCAGGTCTACCCTACTTCCCACCAACCCCCCTCTCCCATGGGATATACAGAATGGTGGGCAGCAAAATTGTATTGACGATACGATCAGTCGTTGTTTTGATTATGGCAAGTATCCAAAGCTATTTGAGAGCAGTGAGCTGGCACAGTGCCCAGCACAAGGTTTATTTATGACTCCTCCAGCAGGCTTGTGTTGGTAAACTCCAAAATGATTGTCATGTCATCAGGCAAGACCAGCATCCTCACTGCCCTCTCTGCTCTTCATCCTTCCTCCCCCTCCTGCCATTTGGATCCCTGCCGAGGCACGCTGTGGCTTGAAGCCAAGCTCCTCTCATGCAGTCGCCTGCACTCCCTCCCCGTGTGACCATCTTGGCAACCTTCCCAGCAATGCACTCTACACGTGTTCAGCAGCAAACCCTCCTCCCCCAATCACCCTACCATCAACATCTCGCTGCTTTCGCTTACGTAATGGCTAGAATCGTTGAGAACGATGGAACGGTGTGACAGGAAGCAAGCCTGGTGAACTGTTCAAGGCAGTGTCACCAGAATGTCAGTTCAATGCCATGCAGCAACTCTCTGCATATGGAAAACCTTTGGATGCCTGTCTTATATTTGCCCCTTGTGGGAGCACATGAGACATGGTTGGTTTTGCTTTCAGTGGCAAAACGACATGAGCTCTTGTTCCATGAAGAATTGCTGCCTGATAATCGCAAAATATTCGTGCTTGTTGACTCTCAGGAAGAAAGTTTACGACATTGAAACAATGTTACGGACTTTTGGGGAGTGACTTTGGAAGCAACGGTGACCTTGCAGGGTCTTTGGGGACAAGTGATACAGGAAAAGTTATCATTTTGTGAAAGTACAAATTATCATTCTTGCATGCCATTTATCAAATCCCAAGACCACCGGTGCAGTTTGTTTGCAACCGTTCCCGAGTCTTGCGATACGGTGGACCTATCTATTCGTGTATTTTATCTGTCCCCTGCACCACACACAGCCATCGACAAGGAAGAGGCTAAGCCTGTCCTAGCACCGGAGAAAGTTGATCACCATCTTGTAACGACAACCGCACTGTGACAAGTGACTTCCTTATGCTTTCCTTGACCCCACACTGCCCTCTTCCCCTTCCCCCAATTCCTCTGCTTCCCTTCCACGCTTGAGGTATCTGTCCTGCCATCCTTACCCTCTGATAACGTCCCTTAGCCTCCTGTGTCACGGCCTGTCTTGCTGGGAGTTTTTTCCACCACTCCCCCGCACCCCACCCCCCCCCCCTCCCTTTACATCCTCCTACCGTGATTACTGAGTAGGCCTTTGACTTCTATCTGCTTCCAATCCATCACTTTTGGACTTTGGGCACAGAAAAGGTGTGACCATCTGCACTCGCATTTAGTCTCAGCAGGAAACTTATGTGTATAAAGCTTGACGACGACAAGCTTGTATAAAGCTTGCATGATAAATTCTCTACATTTTTTTTTTTAACTTTGTTTGATCTTCATAACCTTTTTTTCTTTCTCTTTTTCACATTATAAATTGGTAACACGATTTGTTTGCACCTACTTTGACCTCCTTTTTGGTGTCTAGTCGCTTCCACAGAAATTGTAAACGGGTTGATAAGGGAAATGTGACCCAAATTTGTCATGATTCGGTGTGTAAAATGTATGTGAACTGGCATGATGCTGGTCTTGGAGTCTTGATTTTGTTTCCATGGCGAGAACACGTGTTCACTACAATTTAAATGCAGGGCCGGTTGAATGTCGTGCAGGCTGGAAGTCGACGTGTGGGCCACTCTGGCGTCGCTATGCAATGCGTTGGCAGGCATTGATGCTGCCATTGGTGATGCCCCACGTCTTGAGGCGAAGCCCGGTGCTGGTCTAGCGCTGCTCATCCTGCAGGAGGAGCGTGACCTTGCAGGGTTTGTGCCTTTGCTGTCTGCTCCCCAAGATGCCTGCTATGTCCCAGAAGGCACTGACAAGGTAACTTGTACTTTTTAAGATTGTTTTGTTCTGCTGTTGGCTTTTCGAACGCTATTGTTCTGATGTTTGGTTGTCCTGCAGGTGGGTCGAGTCGAGGTGTGAGAAAACGTTAATTGCACTTCCATTAATTCTCATGAATTGTTTATCTCTATTGATCGTATGTGAATGTGGATTGTAAATAATGCATACACAGTTTGGAAAATGTAAAATGCACAACTTTATGAGCATTACTTTTGTGCATGTGTAAGCATTTTAGGGCCCAAAATGAAAGCTGTTCCACCGTGTGGTTTTTGCAATCCCAGGTGACAGCCTGAAAATGTCACTTTGGTTTTGCAAGTTTGAGATTCGTCAGTGCCATAATGATTCACCCTTACTCGAGCAGAATTTGCAAGTTGCATACTCTTGCATGTCTTTATACTTAATGCTAATTCGTACTTCCTCCGCGTTCTCCATCAGTTGAGGTCAAGAAATTGTGGCACCCACCAAATCTCTTTGTAGTCCTTGCACGGCTCCACTAAGGTGTCATCAACCACCTGAGTGCCTTGGACGGTGATGTTTCGGATTGGTATGCTGTACAGTGGTCTTACTTGGATTTTGAGTGTAAAGCATGTACTTTGCCCTCATTGGTCCTCACGAGTGCTCAGGCAATTCCACCCCATTAAAACATTTCCCAAATTGTTATTCCACTTCCAGCAATCTTGCCGATTGAAAACGAAGCAAGAAACCTCATGAGGTTGCCAGCCTTTTGGTCTCATGTCTTAATTGCACAGAAAGGGGAATGTTGAGTCATGATTTTTTTTTTAAAGTGAAAAGTCAATGCTCGTGCTATATTGAAGATGCACCTTTGTTTGAAGATCCACGTTTGGCTACCAAAGGTCATGCCGATAAGTCCCCTATTAGTGGAAAGTGATGTACTTAGTCAGTTGCTCGATAACGCTGTCAATTGCTGCTCCATCTTGTTCCTATACATTCAAAAACTCATTCCGAAAACAAAATGCTGTCTATCTATGTCCTTTTAACCAATCACAATGTTTCACAATGTTCAATGTTCAAGCACAATGTTCATTCGCATGTTCACTGGCGATTTCTTCATGTGCATGGATACCTAGGGTATGTCTGAGGGTGTGAGATTAAAGGTGCAGGAAGTGGCTATCTATATCGTAGTGTGCATGTGCGGAGGAGAATGCATCGCAAAAAAGGTTCTGTTAAAAGGAACATGAGGGAGAGTAGTGGCATGCAGTAGAGGAGAAAAGGGAAATGTTGGAAGGGGAATATAGAGGATGGCAAGGGAAATCAACATAACCTTGCAGCATATGTAGGGTGTGTGGCTGCACTCATTCTTCATTATACAGCATTTAGGTATGCTGCTTGGGTATATTGGTTGTCTATATGGAGGTATACACTCATTTTTGCGTTGTTTGGACTTGCAACTGCAGTTTATGTAAATACCAGAATCCGGCCCACTTAGTTTCTCGCAAGAAGGTGCGATGTAGCTCCCCCAACCCCCAGGTTCAAATTATCTTGATTTGGATTTTACTTTAAAGAACTTCACACACTTTAATTTCACATTTTCTCGTTATTTTTATTTTATTTGTATGAATTTCCTTTATATTGTATTATCCGCAGCATTCGCATTCTGAGCGCTCTTTTGGAGCGTAGTCACTGTACCCTTTGGTCACTGAACTCTGATCACAGAGCTAAATTACTCAGTATTTCGTTTCCCATTTGTTTCAACTTTTCTGTATGGTGGTAACTTGTCTTTTTAATCATTCCTGTCATGTCGATAAAAATTGAGGCCTATTGCCTTTTCCTTAATTGTGAGGTATTGGTACCCTGGCATCACACACTTGATGAACCTCGGTGGCTACTAGACTTAGTGATGTAATGGTTGGAACGTCCGCTCGTAGTGTGGGAGGTCACTGGTTCATACCCCGGCCGAGTCCTACCAAAGACTTCCAAAATGTGACATGCTGCTTCCTTACTTTTGACGCTCATCATTTTAATAGGACAGAGTGTGGACAAACATCCATGCATTTGTAATATTAGCGCAGGCTTCGATGGGCCTAATAGCCTCCTATATGGAGTATATATGTTGCTTATCAACACAATGTGAAAACTTTTAATAACCATTATTTATTTATTTCCCCCAATTTCCTCCCACACCAAAGTACCGTGAAAGGGGCTTGTTTTAACCTCTGGGTAGTAGCAGTTTAATGATGCATGCTATTTTATTTTCTCTTTTTGTCCTTTTAATCCTTAGCTTCTGTTGTATTGTTGTGTCTGTGTACGTCGTGTCATATTATAATCGCTGTTTTTTTTTTAAGCACTACCTTTTAAAATACTTCAGTTATTTACTCAAACATTTTGCATATGTTTAGCCATCATAACTTTCAATCCTAGTAGACCTTTTGATTCTAGTATTTACTTGCCATCTCTTGTTCAAAAAAAGAATAAATCAGCATTTTCTGACTTGCTCTGCCATTGGTTTTCAACCTTTTTTTTTTTATTGTATACAAGATCGAGGCTCGTGTCAGAGCTAACATTAATCACAAAAAAAACAAACGGACACATAAAACATATCAGAAAGGGAGCGGGAGACAAGATTGGGAGAGAGAGGGAAGCACACAAGTACAATAGTCGAGAACAGGGACATTAGGAGATCTGTGGGAGAGTTTGTTCTGTGGGAGAGTTGTGGGAGAGATCTGAGAGGGAGAGTGAGGGAGTTTGTTCCAGAGGCGGGAGAACAGAGGAATGAAAGAGTGAAGGTGAGCAGAGAGTCTTGATTTTGGCAGTTTCACCAGCAAGGGATGCTGGCAGATTTTGTGTGACCTGTAGGAATATTTGGGGGACAGAGCACAGACAGAGCTGGGGGAGCAAGGCCTGAGAGGAGTCTGCAGAAGACAAAGTCCACCAACCTGCCTGTGATGAGTGAGTGAAAGGCCCTCAGAGTTAGCTTCATCGCGGGAGATTCCAATGATTCTGAAAGCTTTGGTCTCAAAACCAAAAAAGGCTATCCATTTGGAAATCAAGCTACCAATAACATGTGGTTGTTTGGGCAGGCAGATAGCTTGGAGGTATGCACACACCCTCAGATGTCTAGCCTGGGTTTAAATCTTGACCCATTATAAACTGTTACCCTGGTATTTCGCATGTAGGGCATCAATGTGTGCTCTGTCAAATGTTATGGTATTCAGCTGGAGGACCCGTCTGCTAGCATTTGTCATTGTGGACATTGAAGACCCCACGTTGTCTTTCTTGAGGAGTCACCAGTACACTGAACAAATTACAAATTCCTGCACTGACTGAATGACTGACTGGCTGCTGTGAAGGCAATGGCACACCACGTGGTGTGTGCAGCCGCACCACACAGCGTAGCCCTCACCAAGAGACTGCTTCGGCAGCACTGACACTGGAAAGATTATGATACTGTTACAGATCGTGGTTTAGATGTTATGATGACCGAGCGGTGGTGTATTTAACCGCGACCTAACAGGATCCCCGACTCACCCGATTCCACCCAAACGTTGGCCGGATCGCACCGCAGCTAGTCAATGAGGGAAAAGACGAAAACGACGCAATGCAAAGAGGAAAACGAAGACAAAAAGGTTGGAAATACTACTAAATTTATTTACTATTTACACACATAAGCAAAAAGAAAGCAGTCACGTTTATTTACAAGCACATAAGACGCAGGTGACAGTGAAAATACTAGCTTACCTACAGTCTTAATTAACCCAGGACAGAACAAACAAAAGGCAGACTCACGCGGGGAATGACAGGAATGGCAGGAGGTGGATGGCTGGAGGTGAACGCTTGGTGGAGCCAACGCGGAGCTTGGTGGAGCTTTGGTGGAGGTGAACGCTTGGTGGAGCCAACGCGGAGCTTGGTGGAGCTGAACGCTTGGTGGAGCCAACGCGGAGCTTGGTGGAGCTGAACGCTTGGTGGAGCCAACACGGAGCTTGGTGGAGCTGAACGCTTGGTGGAGCCAACGCGGAGCTTGGTGGATTGGTGTGACGGGTTTGCTCTCCTTCCCTCACAAGCTTCAGGACTCTTTCTCTCTCTTTCTTAGTCCCACCCAGTCCAACAACTTCCTCTCTTGCTTAGTCCAACTCAAGGCCTTCCTGTCTTCTGATCTCCTCCCTCCTCGACTCCTCACCGCAACCAACGCAACCACTGACCGCCACCACCGACTCCTCACCGCAACCAACTGACCACCGACTCCACTGACTGACTCTTCACGACTCTCTCTTGACGACCAACTCTTTGTGACCAACTCAAAGTGCATCTCTCGTGGGAACACCCCCGCCGTGGGTTATATAGGCCCCGCCCCTCAACCTTTGCGAACCTCCCCCAAACGTTCTCTCCCCGCCCTCTCAAGCCAAACCCCTTGTTCATGGTTGGTCGAGTGGGCTGGCTCACTCCTCCCCTCTCTGACGAGGTGGGGACCCGCCTTCCTTCCCCCAACCCTGCCTTGTGGTCAATGGCGGATGAAGGGAAAACCGCCCAACATGCAGTTGGCAATGCGAATTGCAATTGACGGAAAGGGGGGAATGGAAGTGTTGGGAGTGGGAATGAAGGGAATCTATCTCTTTCACTGGTGCAATGGAGTATTTCAATTAATGGGAGACACAGCCTTACTCTAAAAACACATAATAAGAGATAACTATCAAACAGAGGTATTCTATTATTTGGCTGACGTGTATGCTTGTGGACTAATTATGGGATGCCCTTTCACCTTTACACAGCTCCGGAGGCAGGGGGGCGCAGAATAAACAATAATAATAATAATACACAATCAAAAAATATACAGTCCTCATATCCGCAACACTGCACCCTCCTCCTCTTAGGCACGTCCCGGGCCTACAACTTTTATTTTTAGTGTGACACGTAGGTGTAGTTCCCTCTACTTTTCACCTGACCCTGAGTGCGACAGTTTTAAAACATAAATAAATGTGTCCCGCTGCTCCATTGCACCCTGCCTAACAGACTTACGCCCACAGTTAACCGAATTGCGGAATGGTCTTCAAACTATACACTGACGGTGGGGAGCATTATTTACAATGACGCTATTTTTATTTACAAAACTAACCCAGGACCTGTGATTGTTCTTTCTGGGGGGGGAGACAGTCTGCTCTGCATCGACGCACCATGAACGCACCCAAAAACGCACCAATACAAGCACCCAAGCACCAATCGGTGCAGTCACCATTGTTCATCAATAAAAATAAACCAACAACCCCTAACCCTGCAGGTGATCTCTTGCTCTTCGGCTCCCTCTGCTGGTTATTATTATTTGTTCTTCCAGATGTTGTCATTTTCATTTTCTTACTGGCGGCCTATTTGTATTAAAACTTGCACCCAATGTGTCCTTATTTATTTTATTTATGGCCCACAGGGCCGACTAGTGTGGTTCACCTGTGGGGCATCGGTGCCCTGTGGCCAAGGTCCGCCAGCAAGATTTCGGGCCCTCATGGCCGGTTCCAGCAGAGGGGCCATGCCCCAACCCATGGGGTCCATAAGTGGTGCTCGGCCACAGACATGTGGTCCATAATGTGGTGCATCGATGCAGACAGCTGGTTCTGGGAATTTCGGGCGCACAATGGCCGACCCACGCACGCTCCCCTCGGCACCCAATGGCGCACAGGTCATGTGGGAGACAAAAGGGGAAAGACAATTGAGCGAGGGGTAAAGTCACAAGGGTACACATCAATAAGGCAATGCAAGGCGAAATGCGTACGGAGGGCGAAGTGAGAAAGCTCGTCCCTACCGTACGTCACCCCCCTGTCACCTACCCTACCCTTGCCCTTACCCCATATGTACAAAAATCTACACATTTACAAATTCGTCACTACTGTCACGTCTTCCCCATATTTCCCCTATACCAAATTCGTCTCCACAATCCCTCTACTTCAAAATTTGCCATCACCAAATTCATCATCAATCCTCATAAGGAGGCAGAGATGGAACATCAAAGCACAATGTCACACCCACGTCATGATGCGTCTCACATCCAAACATTTGCACAGTAAAAATAATTAAACATGGCATGGTGCGGAGTACCTGTCACCTCAGGTGAGTGGATGCAGATGGTGCGAGGAGACTTCATCCTAACTACTTTCTAAATGACATTAACACACTTTACACTACCCGGGGTCTCTCCCTGCCAATCCATTGGCCAACTTACACTATGGGTTCTAAAAACCAATTCCCATTGACCAAACTGTGGTGCTTCTCAATTTGGGGTCTCACTCCCCCGATTCATCTCCCGGTGCCTTCGCACAATTTCTGGGCTGCGACGTGTAGCTCTCCCAGCAGGTCTACCCACCTGCACACCTCCACCACTGCAGTTGCCACCCGAGCTTACCTAGCTCCTCACCCTAACCTAACTAACTGGGGAAGGCCCTCTCCTGGCTCTGTCACCCCACTGGTGCCCTCTGGCACTGGGCTACCCGGGTCCGTCCTCCGGATCCTCGGGCCCCATCCACAACAACTACTACCGGCTCCCAGAGCCCACCTGCGGCCTCACCTGGCCGACATCCTCACAGTGGTGGAGTGCCCAACCAACTACACACACTAACAGGCTACACGCCCAGCCATTTCCACAACACTAATGCACCCATCCAAAGACCATTCTTTCACCCGCACCACAGATGCCAATATCCAACCACAATTTACCTGTACCCTCTACCTAACACTTACACTACCCGCCCCGGGTATCCGTGATGGGGGTCCACTCTTCCCCCATTCACACCTTCGCACCATCCACTCCACTCCACAATTTCCACCATACTCACTCCACGACCATCCATTCCAATACTCCATACCATTTATTCCATACACCTGTCTTTCATTCACCTGTCGTTGCACACCTGTGCAATCCTACCTGGTGCCACCTGCACCCTCCTCCTCTTCCTGGACCAGTTGGTCAACACAACACACAATCACCACTACTCCCTCATACACTGCTCCACACACCTGTTCTGTTGCACACCTGTGCAATCACACCTGTTCAATCACACCTGTTCAATCCTCAAACACACGGCATCATCTCAGCTAACTACTCCCCTCTGAAACTTGCGCTTCCCAGTCGTCCCTTTAAACTATTGCGCTCCCTCGTCATTATCATCCATACTAATCTACCTGCGTCCCCACTACAGGTATCATTGTCACTAACTAACCTTAACGTCACCTAATGTCATCTTCGCTAGATCCCTACAATATAACCTAACCCACCCGGGCTAGTTTTCACTGCCATACACCCCATAAACTACTACGCATTTGCCCCACCTGTCTGTGAGGGATGGTGGATTTGCCATCCCACCACATCGGGGGTCTCTCACTATCAATTTCGCACACCTAAATCCAACCAATCAAAAATTCTGCCAATCATCGTACCAATCATCAAATTTCGCCTTTTTCTAATTTCGTGGCCAAAACACTATCCTCATCACCCGTCTACTTATTACATCCTCTCGGTGCGCCAATTCCCTTCTAAAGCTCGGCTTCGTACAGCCGAGCCATGAACGCGGGTTCTTTTGTGACAGCGGCTGGATACGTCCCGCATTCGTGGCAGGGACGGGGGCTTATCCGGGCCGAGATCCCACGCACCACCTCGGCGTGGAGCCATCCAATGTCCCGATCTCGACCTGCCGGCACGTCTCAATAGAAAGTGGTCGCCATGACGACCCTTCCTATCGGGCTGCCCGCTCCGCCTAGTGGAGCCCGGACGCGGCCGTTCCAAGCGAGGCACAGCGTGGATCGCGTACGGCGGTTCTTTCGAAACCGCCGTGGTTCGGATCCCCGCTGGTCCTCGCGGCACGCGAAGCTGCCCGACGCGCACCGAGGGCCCGATTCGGCTATAAGTCGTTCTAACCTCTAACCTAGTTACCGTCGATGCTTCACCTGCACGCTTACATGCATACGCTACCCCTTTCTTGCTCATACATGCAGCCGTTTCCATGCTCCTCGTCGTACCTCTTCTTACACACCTCGGTACACTCATTCCGCTCACCGACTTGGTCACACACCTGACCACTGAACACCTTGGCACACATTCGTCGCTCGCACACCTCACCAACACACCTCTTCGCGCCCCTTTCTCGGTCACCTCCTTTGTGACAATCACAGGTGTGCTCTCACCCGCACACCCAACCACGTGCCTCACTACCAATTCCAGCGTGCATTCCCACTCACGCTCTACCATTCCAGGTGTGCATCCTTTCATTCCAGGTGTACATCCTCGCTCACCTGTCACAACCAACTCACGCTCCGTGTCACTCTCACTACTCTCACCTCCACTCTCGGTCGCGCACTCACCCTTACTCTCGACAGCACACTCTTTCCTCATGCACCCGTCCGTTACACACCTTTCTCGCGCATCCTTTTGCGCGCACTCTTTCGTTACTTCCTCCGTAACACTTACCACACCGCGCTTCCATGTACCCCCTCGCACACGCGCTTCGACGAACTCACTCTTGACGGCACACTCACTCCTCGGCGTGCACTTTTTCCTCACACACCCCATGGTCGGACATTCTCGCACACCTCTTTTTTCGCACACCAGACCTGTCGCACACTTCACCAACGGCCTTTCACGAACACCCGGATCCAAACCAATCCCCAAGCCGACTGAAGCTTTCCTCACATCATATACATTGCCACTCACCTCCGTACCTCGTTGTCGCACCTCCTTTGCCACCTGCAAACTCTTTATTTGGTTAGTGAGCATCACATCATGAGTTGAGCACCGACCTTGTACCAATTCCATTACCTCCTCCTGGATTTCTCTCTTAGTTTCTGTCCGTCTCTTCTTAATTTCACTCACCTCTTCTTCCACTTCCTCTAATTTTTGTTTAACCTCTTTTATTTCTCGGTGCGTCTCTTCAAGTTCGTCCTCTAAGGCTACCGTGACCGTCTCTATGTGCATCCTCACCTGCCGGTCCTTTGTCTCCATTATCTCTGTCACCTCGTCCACCCTCATTGTCAGCTCCTCACGTACCATCTGACATTGCCTCTGTGTCGCTATTAATTCGTTTTTAATTTCTTTTTGTGTCGCCTTTAACCCTCCTAGTACCGCAGTGTTCTTTTGAACCTGCTCCACTAGTTCTTTTTGTCCCTCCGTCAGCTGTTCCACCTCCTCCGTCAGATCTTCTATTCCCCCTTGTAACTTTGCCGTATTATTTCTCACCTCTTTCTCCATACGCTTCTCACCTCGCTTTACCCTCCTCGCGTAGCCCCGAAACCTCCTCACCCACACCTCGTCGTATCTCCTCCTTCATCTCCTCCCTTTCTTTTGTAGATGCCGCCCTCATCTGTCCCAATTCATCCCTCTGAGCATCCAGTTTGGTTTCTACCCCGATTTTTACCTCCTCTATCTGCTCTCCCATTTGTTTAATTTCTCGGGCGGATTGCTCCCCTATCTCCCGCAATTTGCCTTCCATCCTATTTTCTAACCCCATTAACCCATTTTGCACCTCTTTTATCCCATTGTCTAACCCCTCAAATTTCTTGTCTAATCCCTCACCGGTACCCCTCGCTTCGTCCCTCATTACCCCCATTTGCTTTCCCATTACCCCCATTTGGTTTCCCATTACCCCCATTTGGCCCTCCAATCGCTCACTATCAGCCCTCATTCCCACAATTTGGTTTCCCAACCGCTCACCCATTTCTCTTCGCTCTCGGGTGGACTTATCATTTTGGGCATCCATTTTTGCCATCATTTGAATCATAAAGACTCGCATGTACTCTGGCATCTCTGGCTCGGCTGCCGCGACCACGGGCGCAGCGCAATTTGGTGCCGCTACACCCACGTGCGCGAGGACGCCATCTTGTGCGTCTGATACTCCCTCAACCGCCTCCTCATTGCTCCCCTCCATCTGATCCTGGGTTACTCCTAACCCCTCCTCTAGCTCTCCCACTGGCATCCCGTCGCCTTGACCAGCCATGGCGCGATTTCAAAATTCGGGTTTTGCTTTAAAACAAAACAAATTTCGTCCGCTCCAAATTTTGACCAAATTTTTTCTAGATGTTTTTTTTTTTTTTTTTTAAATTTGGTTCGGGCCCCGAATCCCACTCCTGACAACAATTGTTACAGATCGCGGTTTAGATGTTATGATGACCGAGCGGTGGTGTATTTAACCGCGACCTAACAGGATCCCCGACTCACCCGATTCCACCCAAACGTTGGCCGGATCGCACCGCAGCTAGTCAATGAGGGAAAAGACGAAAACGACGCAATGCAAAGAGGAAAACGAAGACAAAAAGGTTGGAAATACTACTAAATTTATTTACTATTTACACACATAAGCAAAAAGAAAGCAGTCACGTTTATTTACAAGCACATAAGACGCAGGTGACACAGTGAAAATACTAGCTTACCTACAGTCTTAATTAACCCAGGACAGAACAAACAAAAGGCAGACTCACGCGGGGAATGACAGGAATGGCAGGAGGTGGATGGCTGGAGGTGAACGCTTGGTGGAGCCAACGCGGAGCTTGGTGGAGCTTTGGTGGAGGTGAACGCTTGGTGGAGCCAACGTGGAGCTTGGTTGAGCTGAACGCTTGGTGGAGCCAACGCGGAGCTTGGTGGAGCTGAACGCTTGGTGGAGCCAACGCGGAGCTTGGTGGAGCTGAACGCTTGGTGGAGCCAACGCGGAGCTTGGTGGATTGGTGTGACGGGTTTGCTCTCCTTCCCTCACAAGCTTCAGGACTCTTTCTCTCTCTTTCTTAGTCCCACCCAGTCCAACAACTTCCTCTCTTGCTTAGTCCAACTCAAGGCCTTCCTGTCTTCTGATCTCCTCCCTCCTCGACTCCTCACCGCAACCAACGCAACCACTGACCGCCACCACCGACTCCTCACCGCAACCAACTGACCACCGACTCCACTGACTGACTCTTCACGACTCTCTCTTGACGACCAACTCTTTGTGACCAACTCAAAGTGCATCTCTCGTGGGAACACCCCCGCCGTGGGTTATATAGGCCCCGCCCCTCAACCTTTGCGAACCTCCCCCAAACGTTCTCTCCCCGCCCTCTCAAGCCAAACCCCTTGTTCATGGTTGGTCGAGTGGGCTGGCTCACTCCTCCCCTCTCTGACGAGGTGGGGACCCGCCTTCCTTCCCCCAACCCTGCCTCGTGGTCAATGGCGGATGAAGGGAAAACCGCCCAACATGCAGTTGGCAATGCGAATTGCAATTGACGGAAAGGGGGGAATGGAAGTGTTGGGAGTGGGAATGAAGGGAATCTATCTCTTTCACTGGTGCAATGGAGTATTTCAATTAATGGGAGACACAGCCTTACTCTAAAAACACATAATAAGAGATAACTATCAAACAGAGGTATTCTATTATTTGGCTGACGTGTATGCTTGTGGACTAATTATGGGATGCCCTTTCACCTTTACACAGCTCCGGAGGCAGGGGGGCGCAGAATAAACAATAATAATAATAATACACAATCAAAAAATATACAGTCCTCATATCCGCAACAATACATTTGATTGATTGGTGGGTGTTGTTGAAATGGTATGACTTGCAGCTCAGAATTCCCCAAGCGTCCATGAAGTAAAATATAAATTATCCCACGCACACTTGCAGGTTCACCAGGACGTTTTCTGGCAAAAAAAGAAAAATATGAAGAAGACAACCGAAATCCATTTGTATGCAGCATGTTGTAAGCAAATATGATTCAATTCTACGATGAGTATATATGTCGCTTGTCAACACAATGTGATAACTTTTAATAACCATGATTCCTCCCCCCCCCCACCCCCCACCCCCACCCCCCAATAATTTGGAAATTGACAGGATTGACTTTTCCAAACAACCACTTCCTTGTGCTTAGAAAGTGAGGCAGCCAACTCGTGCGTACCTTTCTGTACATTATGTTCACAGATAATCTTGCTGATTATTGATATCACTGATCTGTAAAATAGCACTGTTCAGATGTCTTTCTTTCAAAATAAGTCTAGCTTTCACAGTTTTGAAATAAACTGACCCTGACTGTATCCCAGAATTTGTTGTGGTATGTGTTGGTGCAATTAGGTCTGGTGGCCATTGCGCTTTTTAATGTTTTGTTATTCTGTTCTTGCAAAGGACTCACAAGATAGGTCAGATGTAGTGCAGACACCTGTCTATTCAGACCTGGTTTGTGTCCAAGCAAATTCAGGTCTTGCAATAAGTGCTTTGCATGTAGTCCACCATTCTATCAGCAGTCGTGTGAATTTTATTTACTAACACACCACTCTGTACAGGGTCATGTTTATTGCCGTCTCTGGGGTATATAGATTACAGTAGATTTAGGCTCGGGTCAATTTGTCTGTGGGGAATGCGATAAGCATATAATGCCTCAAGAACGTTGGGTATCCTCCCTTTCAGTTTCGTGTTAAGCAGCAGTAGCGACTGTTTAAAAATTAAATCATACATGTTTGTGGTTTATGTTTTTTGCTTCCAGCAGGGGTGCCTTGCGAAATGCCACGATAAACTATTTATTCACGTTAACACGGTGCTTGTCCAAGAAGGAAAAAAAACCTTTGGGGAGAGGGGATATTATTAGTGTTAACATAGTTTTGTCATCAAATTAATATTATGCTAATATCATTGGTGTTATTATCTCCACCACCGAAGGTGGATGGAGGTTATGTTTTCACCCTTGTCTGTCTGTTTGTTTATTTGTGAACAAGATATCTAAAAAAGTTGTGGACAGATTCGGACGAAATTTTGTGGAGAGGTAGTGTATGTGACAAGGTCTAAATGATTAGATTTGAGTGAACATCCGGATTCGGATCCAGCTACTATTATTTTTAAAGTGATTCTTCACCATTGGGAGATAGGGCCAAACACGATATGTAGCAGGATATCTCAAAGTTGTGGACGGATTTGGACGAAACTTGGTGGAGACTTTGTGTGTGTGATAAAGGTTTGATTCAGTTGTGGTGAAGATTCAAATCCGGATCCGGATCGGATAATTTTTAAGTGATTCTTCACCATTGAGTGATAGGGCTAAAACCCATATATAGCAGGATATCTCAAAACGTTATGGACGGATTTGGACAAAACTTTGTGGACTGGACCGATTGGGTTTGTGGCAAGACCGAATCGGTTCAATTTTGGTGAAGATCTGAATATGGATTCCGATATGAGAATTATTTAATTTCTAAAGTTTGAGAGATCGGGCTTCACCATAGAGAGATCGGGTGAAAAGAAATATATATATATATCCCGGTTCTGTCGATGTTTTCCCTGGGGAGGGGGGGGGGGATTAGGGGGGTTAAGACGCCATTTCCCCTCGGAGACCGGGTCCGCTGGCCACGACTAAACTAGCGGTCGACGGGTTGCGAAGCAACTTCAATTGCCAATCTCCCGATCACAGGTTGAAGGGTTATTGGTCACGACCCGAATACCTTGCGAGACCGCGTGGCCGGGAAGACGGGATTGAAACTTCGCGTTCCCACACCTTATGGTGTGCCAAGCGGATCGCACTGTGTGGGTCGTGGCGTTATCCTGCGTGATCTATGGGCCTGATTAAAGAGTCAGATTCGGTTCGGACTATGCTGGGCCAATGGGGGGAAATAATACTCGAACAGGTTGAAAGGAAACAAAATGTACATGTTTTATTTACAAAAAGCACAGATAAAGGACAAGAGGCAGGCTTATCAATTCTTACCTATCTAAATCCCAACATAGGCGCCTTGCACACACACACTGGGAATGAATCGCACAGGTTAAACTCGTACCGAGCAACCTGCAGCCGCGGACTTGGGTTCGCTAGCTTCCGCACGCAGCTCACGGCCTGCTCAGGATGCGCAGCTTGAAGATGGTCCGCAGGACGAACCGCCGCTTCGAAGTCAGCACGAACGACGATCCAGAACGGATGAATTCAGCACGGAGGACAGCCAGCTCGAAGTACCACGACGAGAGGGCGGGGAAAGAGCAGAGAGAACTCGAAGTGCGATGGACATGGGGTTTATCTCTGCTGGAAAAGCTCCCTAGAATGTTCCACGGCCTCTCATTGGTTGTTTTGCGTGTCAATGATCTCTCATTGGTCGAAGTTTGCTTGTCAGTTTTGCTGGGGAAGAGTCCAGACCTGATTGGTTTTTTACATGTCCACGGCCTCTCATTGGCTGCTTGTTGGTGATGTGTCCACACCCTCTGATTGGTTACCTGCTGGTGACGTGGGCGGTTCTTTTAGCCACGCCTACCACAGTCGGGTTGATCACGTGGACTGTGCTTGTAGCCACGTCTCCTTGCACATGAACCAGTGTCTTCCTTCCACTATACGGAGGTTTAAAATCCTGCCTAAACTCGACGCATATCTGCTTTAATTACTACACAATGGGAAGGGAGCTAATCTTTACATTGAATAAGAAATAACTGACGAATGCAGGCTACATGTTGTGTAATTAACTAGGGGGGGGTGTTCTTTATTGCAAAACCGCAACAATATTTTAAAAAGTTATGGATGACCTATGACTAAACTAGGTGGACGAGTTGGTTAGGTGACAAGAACAAGCGATTCGATTTTGGTTCAGGTCCGAATCCAGATCCAGCCTATCAGTGGGATGCAAACTGTTCAGCCTGGTGGAGGTATGCTCTCTACCAGGTGCCGTTCTAGTTGATTATGTAACCTTGAACTAGTGGCTTTGCAGAATTGTGAGGGACGCATATTGTGTCATTTACTCATTTAAACTGATGAATGAATGAATTTCTTACATGATGGTCAAAGCAATGTTCAGATAGATATTCCTGTGGTTTTTGCCTTTTAAACCCAATAGTACAGCAAAGCCACAGCCATTTTTGCTCACCTGAATCACTAAGTTGGTTCCAACTGTAATGTGGAATGTATTTATTTGTAGAAAGCATCTTTATGTATACCGGGATGGTAAAAGTAGTGCTCAATCTGCTTGTAAATAATTGAATGCTCTCGGGGTCGATAGTGCCCAATTCATCGATTCACGGAGTGCAAGAACGCACTTTTGAGCCGAGCCTTGAGTTGGAGGGCAGCGACACAAGTGTGAGGCAGCTTTACTGTAAACAACGCTTATGGTACTTTTTCCATTCCGGGTGCTTGGAACCAAAAGCAAGCGGCCATACAGTCAATTCCTCTGCCTGTTACAAGTAGTTTTAGCATTTCCTTCATCAAACAACCTTTGCTGCAATTATTGTGTTTGACCAACTTTTAAATAGGTTTGGCAAGGATGTGATTAGTGAAATCAGGTTTGTTCAAAAGGTCCCCTCCTCCTCCTCCTCCTCCTCCTCCCCCCCACTCCCTTTTATTTATTTATTTTAGACCAGTCAAGGCCTTGCAAGCATCGTACTTTCACTATATGGTACATCATTAAGCATCTTTTGGGAACTTCTGTCACAGATCATGTTCTGACCAAGGAACCAAATCCTTTGTGCATTCGTAAGCTGGCTGGGAAACGTGTTCCCCTAACTGGCATGCATTGGAAGGACAGACATTACCTGCTTAATGTGATTTAATTGTCCTTTTCGCATCACTAATGTCAAAGGCCCAATTGACCGAGCAAACACATAATGGAGTAGTTAATTCAAGCTGAGTGACGGAGAGGGGGGACTTATAATTGGCCTTATGCACATTAGCAATTGGGCACATGTTTGTTAATTGGTTAATTGGTGGCTGTTGCATGCCGGAGGAGTCTGCTGCCTTACACGGCACTGACTGACACCCTCTGCTATTTTCTCCAGGCCCCCACCCCCAGACATGCACATATAAGGTGCCAGTTGTTTGTTTACATTGGCCTAGCTGATGGTGCATTGCTTGTTGTTGTTGTTTTTTTACGCGGTCACGGATATGGAGTGGGGAAAGTAAAACATTATCAGTAACAATTGGGATGTATTTATATCATTTGACTGATTTGTGGATTGTTTTGTTCGCAATTTAAAACTTTTTTTTTTTTTTTTTTTTAAATAATTAAAATCATGCCAGCTACCCCTAAACGTATAGTGTGGTGGTTGAAGTTTGGCATGGAAAGCCTGTGCTGATGTAATGCCACGTTGCCATTGAATTTTGAATACACTTTACATTCGCACTACCTGCTTTTGTAAATGAGTGTAGTTTACCTTTTTAATGGTAGACTCGCAGACGTGCTTCTACTAAATCGCAGTACAGTGCTTAAATTGCTAAACTATCCAGGCCTGCTTGCCTGATGATAAATAGGATATGGATGTGCCAGACGTCCACCATTTAGTGGATTCCTGCTTTTACACGTTGGAATTGCTTGATAAAGTGTTCGAGGGTCTGGCTCTTGATTTTTTTTTTTTTTTTTCAATTGCATAAATTTGTTATTTTTCTTTGCGTTCCATGTATACCAATTACGTTCGCAGCTGGGCCCATTTAGGATCCTTTCATTCTACACGGTAGGTTTTTATTATCAGTATTTTTGCATTGTGTACAATCATTTTCTTTATATCCCCCGCAACCCCCACAATCCCTGCTGGATGTCTAACAAAAGTGAAATTTTGTCATTTATTGACGAAAAGAGTGTTTCTGTGCAAGGACATAGGACTATTTACGATGCTGATTCACACCTAAACATAAATGTTTTCTCACCACCTGATTCTCTACCCACATTTTTTTTTTTTTTTTTTTAAAGGTATACAAGATCGAGGCTCGTGAAATAGCTAAAATTCCCATGTCTGTTCCCATATTGCTTCCCATGGCCGAACTGCTTCCACTGCGGAAGATGAATAGTGTCTGGCTGTCAATTACAAATTACAAAATTTGAGAGAGAGAGGAAGACAAATGATGAATTGCGAAAGATGATGGGAATAGAGCCTGTGATTGATGCTGTGAAGAGGAACAGGTTGAGATGGTTTGGTCATGTGTTGAGGAAGGATGAAAGTGACTGGTTGAGAAGAGTGATGGAAATGAATGTAGAAGGAAGTAGAAGACGGGGAAGACCGAGAAAGACTTGGCTAAAGATGGTGGAAGAAGAAATGCGGGCAATGGGGTTAACAAGGAGAGATGCAGAAAATAGGGCAAAATGGAGAAGATCGTCATGGGTACCGCAAGGCTAACCCCTGCTCTAGCAGGGAAAATGGCCTTTAAAATGCATGTTGTGTTGTTGTTGTTGTCAATTACAAATAGCCACACATTTCCAAGTTTAAATTTTGCATTAGCACTTATCCTCTGTGCTTGGTGAAGAAGAAAAATAAATTTCCCCCAAATTTTCTGTTTCAACTGCAAGTAAAGCAACTCGCCGGACAGGAAGCAAACCCACAGTGTGGATGGAGCAACCAAATTTGAACCTGAATCTCAGAGCGAACTGTTTCTGCTGAGCAAAGTCAAATCAGCACTTCCTGGGAGGAAGAAGGGAAGGGGAGAGGGTTTAGGTTTAAAATTTTAAAATAAAATGTTGGAACACGAGACAGCAACGCGTGTGGTCTCTATGCACTATCTGCGCAATCAGCCTCGTTGCCAGAATGTCGCATTTGCTGGAATAGAGCAACAAAAATGGGGGAAGGAGGGAAACAACTTAGGGATAAAATTCTGGTTGTTGAGGGCCAAGGCTGTGTTTGGGCCAGATGTGGAATGTAAATGAGCACATTGTGCCGATGCCCCATTGGTGAGGCAGACGACAGGGTAGGAGACAAAGGCATACAGCGAAGCGAGGGCAATTATGACTGGAGCAACGCGGCCTTGCCACAGACACACTTTTACCGAGCGGCGATAATGGAATGTTGGAGCCTTCGGTGGAAAATTTGTGTCAGGGCGGGAGTGTTGGTGTCAAAGCCTTCTGGCCTTGAAAATACAAATTTTTTTCTCCGTAATGAAGGAACAGCTTTTATCACTTTGATTGTGATTATAAAACCCCGTTTATAATGGTTACTGTGAACTAACTCTAAAGATTGATGGTAAAGGTTGCCTTTGCATATCTTGTTGCTTCTCCAATTTGTTTGTATCTATTAGAAACTCGATAGGTTGGAAATCATTTTAGCCGCTCTGAGATGAGAATCTTATTGCTAATGGCTTTGCCCATTGTAAACAATGCCAATTTGAATCCGACTTAATTGCTCATCTGCAGCAAATCTTTGATTAAATGATATTCCGCAGGGAGTGCCCAATCAACTCACCTCTGATGAATGGGCAGCTTTGTTGAGGAATATGATGCCATCGGTGGGCATGTGTGCACATTTTTAATTGGCTTTGTTCGCCGGGGGTTTTCTTCTCTTCACTGAAAAGAAAAACCTGATTCGCTGATTTCCAAGTTTTTATGAAACCATGAATACAACAACACAACATGCATTTTAAAGGCCATTTTCCCTGCTAGAGCGGGGGTTCGCCTTGCGGTCCCCATGACAATCTTCTCCATTTTGCCCTATTTTCTGCATCTCTCCTCGTTAACCCCCTTGCCCGCATTTCTTCTTCCACCATCTTTAGCCAAGTCTTTCTCGGTCTTCCCCGTCTTCTACTTCCTTCTACATTCATTTCCATCACTCTTCTCAACCAGTCACTTTCATCCTTCCTCAACACATGACCAAACCATCTCAACCTGTTCCTCTTCACAGCATCAATCACAGGCTCTATTCCCATCATCTTTCGCAATTCATCATTTGTCTTCCTCTCTCTCAACGATACTCCGCACATCCGTCGAACCATTCGCATTTCCACCCTTTCCAACCTTCGTTGCTGCTCTACGTTCATTACCCATGTCTCGCTCCCATAAATCATAACACTTCTCACACATGCAGCATACACCTTTCCCTTCAGCTTCAATGACACTCCCCTCATCATCAGCATGCCACTCAATTCCCGAAACTTCTTCCATGCACATCTCACTCGAGCAACCGTTGCCGAGTCTGATCCACCTTCTCCATTCAGCATGTCTCCGAGGTAGCAAAATGTTTTCACACCTTCCAGCTTCACGCCGTCTCCAAGATCCAACTCAACATTTCCTCCATCTGCAGCTCCCTCTGTGCACACCTTACATTTGAATGTAGCTGCCACACTGGTTAATGACCCTCTCAGACCACTACATTTTTGATGAACCCACTCAGCGCACATTGTACACTGAATGGAGTTCACTCCGACACCCTTCCAACACACAGCACAGGGCCACTTCCCAGTTCTTTCCACCTCACCACATGCTTTACCACTTGCCATCACCTTCGTCTTTCCAATATTCACCTTCAGACCTTTTGTCTCCATACATTCCTTCCACGTGTTCATCTTTTCCTTCAGTCCATCCATACTTTCCGCAATCAACACCAGATCATCTGCATACAACAACTCCCACGGTAAACCCTCCTTTACGTTCTGAGCCAGCACCTCCATCACAGCTACAAATAGTAGTGGACTTAGTACCGACCCCTGATGCACTCCCACCTTCACCTCAAACTCACCACTCTTCCCGTCCTTCGTCCTTACAGCTGTGCGCGCTCTTTTGTACATTGCCATCACCACTCTGATCAACCATTCCTCCACTCCTAACTTCCTCAATGCCCATGTCAATACTTTGCGTGGAACCCGATCGAATGCTTTCTCCAGATCAACAAACCCAAGAAACAACTTCTTCCTCTTCTCCATGTACTTCTCCTGCAACTGCCTCACAATGAAAAGCGCGTCTGTCGTTCCTCTTCCTGGCATAAATCCAAACTGCATTTCGTCGATCTTCACTTTCTTCCTTATCCTCCTCTCCAACACCCTTTCCAATACCTTCATTCCATGCTCCAATAACTTTATCACTCGGTACGAGCCACACTCCAGAGGGTCACCTTTCCCCTTGTATAGAGGGACGAGGGTACTCAGTTCCCAATCCACTGGAATGCGGCCTTCTTTCACCACCAGATTACAGATCTCTGTCATTCTCTTCACACCCCAACTTCCTGCTGCCTTCAACATATCTCCCACAACTCCCGTCGGCCCTCCCGCTTTTCTACCCTTCATTGCTTTTATCGCTTCCTCAACTTCCTTCTCAGTTATCTTCTCTGCCCGTCCTAAAACTGGGTTACTCTCTATGTTGCCATCCCATTCATTCTCTGTATTCAACAGCATTTCCATATATCTTTTCCATCTTCCTTTAATTCCATCTGGGTCGACAACGATTTGTCCCACTTCATCCTTCAAGCAGCTCACCCCCATCACATCACACCTCTCTTTCGCTATCTGCTTTGCAATCCTGAATACTGCTTTCTGACCCTCTTCCGAATGCAAGCGTTCTCCAAACATTTTCCTACATGCCTCCTGCGCCTTTGCTACCTCTTTCTTTGCAGCCTTCCTGGCTGCCTTATAACTTTCATGCTCTGCTGTTTCTGCTCCCGTACCCTTCGCCTTCTGCCACTCCTTGAACTTCTTCCTCTTCTCGTCAATCCTCTTTCCAACTTCATCATCCCACCACCATGTTTCTGAGTGCCTCGGTGGTCCTTTTGTCCATCCACATACCTCACCAACGGCTCCCAACAGACTAGCTTTCATTGACATCCAACCACTTTCAAGCTCAACCACATCATCCTCGACCCTACTCAGCCTCTCTTTTAATGCCTCCCTTACTGTCACCTCTTTCAACCTCCACACCTTCATTCTCGGTTGGTACTTCGCCCGCCGAGCTCTCCTCGCACCTTTCACCCTTACGTCGCAGACAACAAAGTGGTGCTGTGAAAGCCTCCTCCGCCGGGATCACCTTTGTGTCTCGGAGGTGCCCCCTATCTCGCCTACGCACCATCAGGTAGTCAACGGTTGTCGTCGACCCACCTGACGTGTATGTAACAAGCTTATTATCCTCTTTCTGGAACTGAGTATTACAAATCAACAAATCAGCTCCATCCTAGCTTCAACATCAGCTTACAATTCAACTTACATTCAGCTTACAACTTACATCAGCTTACAACTGAAACTGAAACTGAACAACTGAAACTGAAACTGAGGAGCAACTGAATCAGCTTACAACAATTATGAAACCATGAATGCCTGCCGCTATTCGCCTAGCTGTTATATCAACTATCTTCCCTCGGATGATTGTTTCCACACTTAGTATGCACTTTCATTTAATAACTGAAGAAGAATCAGATGCGTTTCTCGGCAGTAATACGTTTGTAATTTTTTTTTTTTTTTTTTTTAACTTAAGACCCAGAACGTCCAAAATGGCAAAAATGGTTTGGGAGATCGCTAAGTTGCAAAGTGGAATGTATGACATAATGTCTCCATTAGCAAGTCTTGATCCAGTGATGATCAGTTTCAAAACGGTGCCTTTTCCATTTCTTAGAAACAAAACAAAACAAAATCCTAAAATTCCACTTCAGAAAAATATATTCCGTTTCATGCCATCAATGCACTGATGTGTGTATATATATATATATATATATATATATATATATATATATATATATATATATATATATATATATATATATATATATATATATATATATATATATATATATATACACAAAGAATTAAGTTAAGCACCCCCCCCCGTTTTTTTACAACCTCGCACATTACAAGTTTGTTGTCGTCAAAACAGTGTAATATACCCATGATATTGCTATATTTACTGGAGAAGTGATATTATGGTCACATAAAAACATAACAATCATGCCGTTTTCAATATTTTATTCTGAATAATTTAAGGTGAAATTTTTTGGGAATTTTAGGCATATTTTCACCTCAATTTAAGTATGGAGCTATAGGTCCATCACGGACAGTGTGGATGACGTTTATGTTTTCTAACGTACAGTCATTGTTCTGAGAAGACCTCTAGCGATATTTGCGTCAATAACGTGTGTAGGACCCACGTGATCGGATCACTGACTCAACCCTACGTCTCATAGACCCTGTAAGCCGTCGTATGCGTTGCTGTGGCAGGTTGTTCCATTCCCGATGTAATGCACGTTCCAATTCATCCAGATTGGCTATTGGAGGGACCATCTTCGCAATTTGTCGTCCCAACATGTCCCAAACGTGCTCGAGGGGGTTCAACCTGCCACAGCAACGCATACGACGGCTTACAGGGTCTATGAGACGTAGGGTTGAGTCAGTGATCCGATCACGTGGGTCCTACACACGTTATTGACGCAAAGATCGCTAGAGGTCTTCTCAGAACAATGACTGTACGTTAGAAAACATAAACGTCATCCACACTGTCCGTGATGGACCTATAGCTCCATACTTAAATTGAGGTGAAAATATGCCTTAAATTCCCAAAAAATTTCACCTTAAATTATTCAGAATAAAATATTGAAAACGGCATGATTGTTATGTTTTTATGTGACCATAATACCACTTCTCCAGAAAATATAGCAATATCATGGGTATATTACACTGTTTTGACGACAACAAACTTGTAATGTGCGAGGTTGTAAAAAAACGGGGGGGGGGTGCTTAACTTAATTCTTTGTGTATATATATATATATATATATATATATATATATATATATATATATATATATATATATATATATATATATATACATATATATATACATATATATATATATATATATATATACATATATACATATATATATATATATATATATACATATACAGTGAACCCTCGTTTATCGCGGGGGTTACGTTCCAGAACCCCCCGCGATAAACGAAAATCCGCGAAGTAGCGACCATATTTTTTTATTTTTTTTTATATATATTTTAAAGCATTATGAACTCCCCACACTCTTATTAACCTTTCCCATACTCTTATAAACACTTCCTATACTCTTAAACACTTTTTACGCTCTTAAACATACGTAATTTTAACAACATATAAAATTCTAATGGGTACTCACCATTGAAGATACTGCAGCTACCCATGGGTTCCCCAAGCAAGACCAGCATCAGAATCTCCTTGCTCCAGCCGGTGACGTCACCGGCGGGGATCCCCGGCGCGAGAGTGGCTGGTCACGTGACCACCGAAGCACGCCACGCTTGAGAGGCGTGGCTTTCGGTTTCTGGTTGTGCTTTATAATGCAGCCCGATAAATGGGCTTTTCAGTGTTCCCGAGTTGGTTTTGAGAATAAATATCTTCTCGGACGAGTTTGTGTCTTGCCCGTCATTTCGTCCATATCAAGCAAGAGCCCCGGCTCTTGCTTGCCGGGGTGACACCGTCACAATTTCGGTCTTCGAGGCCGGCCGATAGGCACAGTGTGACCGGAAGGGACGAGGTTCTCCTGACCACGTGGCCCTTGACTTGGTTTGTCCGCACAATGTGGGCGCTTTCAGGATGAACTTTAGCCGGGGAGCGTTTGGGCGCCCCGGCAAGAGCCCCGGCCACAAAAATATTTAAAATAATAGTATATAAAAATACATTTATACCGCAAAATCCCGCGATATAGCGAAAAATCCGCGATATAATTTTACATATACTAGCGAGAAAAAACCGCGATGTACCGAATCCGCGAAAAGTGAACCGCGATATAGCGAGGGATGACTGTATATATATATATATATATATATATATATATATATATATATATACATACATATATATTGTTGTGGATATGAGAATGTTTTTTTATTTTGTTGTTGTGGTAAAAGGTTGTTGTAAAAGGTTGTTGTAAAATATCACCCCTCCTCCCTCCGTTTGTGGTTGTTTTAAGGTCAAAGGGCGTTCCCGTAGTTAGTCCATAAAACATACATGCAGGACACGATATATCTTTTTTGGACAGTTATATCCTTATTATGTGTATTAGTGTAAGGCTGTGTCTTCCATTAATTGAAATACTCCATTGCACCAGTGAAAGAGAATAGATCCCCTTTCCTTCCCATCCCCAAAATCTCCCTTTCCTTCCCATCCCCAAAACCTCCATTTCCATATTACATCCCCTCTCGTCATTGCTGAGCCCTCGATTCACAATCACCTCCCCTCCAATAACCGCCATTGACCATGTGCTTTGAGTCGGAGAAGAAGGGCGTGTCT